>NC_141687.1:1309185282-1309748037 GCF_964263255.1 Lissotriton vulgaris
TAAATCTAACGCAAGACATTAGAGTAACTCAGTCGTGCTTTTTCACACAGACCCTTTTTCCCGTTAATACTCCAAAAGACGTCTGGAGTGGGTAAGAGGTTAAAATACGCCGGAACTTAGTAGGAAGAGATTCCTATGTATAGTTTTTGGCTTAGTCAACGTTGAAGGATACAGTGTTCCAAAATATTGTGCACCTAATCTTTGTTTTCTTGAAACTTGATCTGCAACAAAAACCTTTCTGCCAGTAAAATAGGGCAAAGTGAAGACGAGAGGGCAGAGGGCGACAGCTAGAATAGCAGCTCGACTCCTAGAGGAGGAGACGAGTCTCCTACAGAATGACTCGAATGCTATACTCATTCCGGTCAACATAAGAAAAACTATAACTCTTAAACGTATAGAAAACGGACTGACATCACGAGGTGGTACAGTTATATTCGTGGTAGAGGCCCATGAATATCGGCAGACAGAGGTATTCTATTCATGGATAAACTTTCCAGCAGCAAACGCTGTAACACACGAATTCCACTATTACAAAATAGAGGAACCTCCGGATGAATACACTCCTTTCGATGAGGTTGAAATCCCATTAAAATACCAAGAGCACCTGCTCTGGTTTAAAGACGCCCTAAAACATAATAATCACATCACCAGGCTCGGTCCACTAGGTGGACCAGGAGCAACGTGGCCGGTTCTAGCCAGCTACACACCACATCCAGACATCGAAAAAATGTCAGACCGGGAACTTTTAGCCCAGCTAAAAGTACTAATTAAAATACATAGACAATAGACAATTAGTCCAATATGTAATGCGGACTTCAACAGTCCAACCAGCTATTAACATTCCACAGCTGACCCCTCATCAGGGAAACACAAACAAAATTACACCACAGAACATACAATCATGTCTTGGTAAAACACCCGCAAAACGGGAACAAATTCCATTCTGGCTAGCACAAAAGATAACTCAAATAGAGGCGGTATTTCCGGATACCACCCCTAGTGAGAAACACAGAATTCTGACTATCTGCCTTCCAATGGGGATCGCACCACATGTGGAGGATTGTGACACTTGGGGCACAGTCTTTGCTTCCATTTACACAAAAACACATAGTGTTCCGTCCATGGCGGTAATACCAGATGTACTAAGACAGATTCAAAATGAACCGGTCCAGAACCTCCTTTAACTCTGGGTATGAAATTACTGAAAGACGTCAAGCAGGTCTCGGTTATATTACTAGCCAACATAAAAGGAGAAGCAGCATCTGTGGCGATCCGCCAGAAATTGAAAGAAACAGATATAGCAGACCAACCAATTGAACTTGCCAGAATCATAGAAAAATCCTATGAAGAACTAGGTAGAGATAGTTTGGGTGGGAAACCGGTAAAACCCCAACTAACTGAAAATCCTGAAAAGATATTTATTAAAAATAATCTAAACACTCCAAAAAAGAGCTGGGATGGAAATAAACAATCCACTCCCAAAGAAAAAAGATTCCAGTCCAGAGGAAGGTCTCCTCGGCGGAGAGAAAGATCTCCGGACCAAGGACATAAGTCTCCCCAGAGGGAGCCCTCTGAGAAAAGATACAACCTTAGAAATAGGGATAATTTGAAAAAGCCTGATAGATATCAAGATATTGATACACGTCCCTCTCGATCTTTTCAGACTTCCTCGCAGAAATCGGAAAGAAGAGGACGGTCAGAACACAAGGAAGAGCACGTCAAGTCCAAAGACAAGGAACCTGCTCAAAGTAAAAAATTACAATTTCCAAGAAAGAAGGTAGCCAGTATTAAAATAATCAAACATGCCGAGGATACTAAGGACACAGCTGAAAAACGGAGAGTGGGCCCAGACAATGCCAGACAGCGCAGCAGAAGTGACAATAGCTCGCAAGATCCTGATGAATCATCTGGAGACAGTGGACACGAATGAATACATTCAGGTGGAAACTGCAGATACCAGAGCTAGCAAACCTCATAAAATATACGACATAACATTGTGTATAGAGGGAGATAAGACTAGGAAAGTAAGGGGTCTGTTTTGAGATAACCTTTCAAAAGGCTATGACATCCTATTAGCTGAGAAAGACTGGCCACCAGAGTTTGTCAGGGAGTGCCCTCATGGCGAAGAAATGATTATGCCTGCCTTCTCAAAACATATTCCAATTCATAGAAAATACACATATGCAAGAAAATGGACAGTAGCCCAAGCTCCTGCATTATATAAAAAATCATGTAGGATGGGATGAGGACTCCCCTCCTCACAAAATCCAGTTAAAATGTCAACCAACTGCACAAAGGCAGTACCCAATTAAGCAAGAAGCTAAAAAACAAGTCAGGGAGATCTTAGATCAACTTGAATACCAAGAGGTGATCGAAATATGCACCTCTCAAATGAACAATCCTTTGTTTCCTGTCTCCAAGCCAGACGATTCATAACGTCTAGTCTTGGACTACAGACACCTTAACTCATGTTGCAAGACATTTGCAGTACAAAACTTACACAGTGCAGCACTAATGAATAACATTGTTCGCAAAAAATACAAAACAACATTAGACATCTCTAATGGATTCTTTTGTCAAAACATTGCACCTGAAAGCAGGTATTTAACCGCTTTCTCAATAATGGGGTCACAGAAAATTTCTGTCGACTTCCACAGGGATTCAAGAATAGCCCAGGATTGTTCACAGCAAGGGTAACAGAGTTACTACAAATATATGATGATGAGGCATTATCTTAGGTCGATGACATCTATCTCACAGATGATGACCTGGATACTCACTTGAAAAGAGTGAACACCATAATACTTGGGTTCGCAGCAGAGGGTTACAAATTCAACTTTAAAAAGTCACGAATTGCCCACCTAACTGTCCTGTTTTTAGGATATGAATTATCAAGTTAAGGCAAAAGCCTAGCAGACAACTTCTTAGAGAAGTGCGCTGTACTCCAAGCACCAAAAACTCTGAAGAACTTACAATCAATACTAGGTTTCCTGAATTTCGGAAGAACTTACATTCTAAATTATGCAGAGAGGGTTAAACCTCTCTATGAATTAATAAAACCTGATTTTAAACCAATCAATTGGATTCAGAAACACACCAAAATTTTGAGATCATTGCAAACAGACATGTTAGCTAAAACAAAATTACAAACTCGCGACAACACACGCAACCTTGTAATCCGAGTCATCCCAGGAAGATGCGGATTCACGTACCTGACCTCTAATGAGGGAGAAACGGTACCAATAGCTTACAAATCACATTTGTACACACAAGCTGAAAAAACATTCAGTCTTACAGAAAATATTGTAAATGCGGTTCAAACTGCTGAAGCAAAAGAAAGAGCCCAAGCCCAAGGCAAAAGAATAACTGTTTATACAGCAGAATCAGCCCTTGAGGCGTTGTTAAGCTCAGTTAATCTAAAAACGATGGCATTAGATCCAAAATGGATACAGTGGGAAAATTCTCTTGCTGCAGAAGACGTGAAATACTATTTTGACCCGAACATGAAAAAACTGAAAGATCTAAAATATGAAGAAGAATATCCTCTGCCAATCGAAATTCTGCCTCTCCAACAGTACTCTTGTGTAATCTATATGGACAGATTTGCACAACATTACGATGTGGAAATAAATCCTACAATGCAGCGTGCGCGATTGTTAAAGGTCGCTGGCGCTGTGGTAAATTCAGACCAAAAATAACAAAAACGTAATCACTGAGAAACTGTTCGGCTCAGCGAGCTGAAATCAGATCTTTAAAGATGGCGCTTGAAAATGCCGATCGTGAATTCCCGACACTAATAGTGTGCGATTCACATTTCTGCGTCAAATCTTACAATAATGACTTGCAGAACTGTGTTCAAAACGATTACAAAGATGACACAGGTGCCACAATAAAGCATAAGAAGCTTTGGGAACAGGTAATTCTTTTGCAGAAAGAATTACGAAAGACTCACGTGATACATACACTGAGTCATCAACGTGATGGCATTCACGTTGCAGGGAATTCATTGGCTAATACAGCCGCAGCGGAAACAGCTCAACCGGCTTCCATAGCCACAAAAAAGCGTTCAGAAAAATACATAGACGGGAAAACCATGCTGGCGGTAAAAACGTCTGCAGAAGGCGACTGTGCAGCACTACCCGTGAACTATCCACTCAATTATACATACATAATTGATGCAAACTCCGTTCCTTTTGCTCGAATCCCTGGAGTGGGGGATAGAGTAATTCCAAACACGAACAGGAGAATCTTCTTAATAGCGGACGCACACGTGGGATTGGGTCTAAGGCACCAAGAGATCAAGGAATCTCTGAAAGAATTACAATCAGAATACTGGTGGGCGGGGATGAGCCTGCAACATTACAAATGTGCAAAGAGCTGTCCAAACTGCAACAGAGATCGCAGTAGCGAACCGACCGGAGTATTGCCATGGCCCTTCTTGTAGTTAGCATAAGGCTATCTATACGTAAAATCCAGCGTCCCATTAATTTCTTTTTAAGACTAGATTCCCTTAAAAATACAGACACCAGCGCTTGGCTGACGCCAGAACTGTTATAAAAGATTTGCGTGTCTTTATCGGCGCATACGCAATTGGCATGCTACATTCTGACCAGGGTCCTGCTTTTAGCTCTCGAGCTTATAAGGAGGCCATGACCAGCATGGGCATTGCATTGCGGTTCTCTTGTCTCTTCCATCCTGAGGGAAATGGGATTGTGGAAAGAAAAAACCGGGACATAAAGCAATCTGTAACGGCGAGGGTATTAGGTTCGGGTGATGGGTGGGTCCAACATTTAACAAGTGTCCAATGTAGTCTTAATAATCTGCCAAGAAATTCTCTAAAAGGTTTCAGTCCGTACGAACTATTGTTCGGTACTAGAATGCATATTCAGGACTTAGATAGTCAGACTTCAGTGGTAGAAAAAAAATGCTTTGATATCAAAGATCGTGTGGCTGTTTTACAGGATTTAAATGAAACAAGAAAAAACCTGAGTAACATAAAGTTAAAACAGCAGCCAACAGCCACTGAAGATAAACCACCTGTCCCAGCAAGGCCTGTCTGGATTCCAAAGATTGGGGATCTGGTCAGAGAGAAGATCGCGGTGAAGAAGGAATTTGGGCCTTCTTACAGAAAAGCAGTACCTGTCTTAGCAGTCAGCGGAACAAGATCAGTTGTACTACCACCCCTTGCTGGTAAAAAGGTGAACCGAGATGTATCCATCGACCTGGTAAAACCACAATCATGTGGCCAATAATAAGTAGTAGGCCCAGTGGACTCCCAAGAAATAGCAGAATACCAAAATTTGCTACAATCCAAGAGTTTCAAACTGAGAGACTAATCACATTTGATAAAGCTGCAGTGAATAAAAAAGGACTATGCAACAATGCCATGGAACTTGTGCGTCTTGAAACCCAAATTGCAACAGTTTGTCAAGAAACACCTGTCTACAACGATGTAGCCTCAGACTATGCTAATGAAAGAAAAAATTGAAAAAGCAAAGGAAAATTCGTAAGCAATTCCAACAATTGACAGAACTGCATCTGGCTACTTCATCAATTTCGATAACTTTTCTGAAGATCCAAGCGAACCTGAAGAAACGCCAACAACAAAAACTTTCAAAGACAAATTAACTAAACTCTTTCATCAACTCAAAGAAACCTATCTGATTTCTCCATGGATTGAATTTTGGATTGTGTTAGGTGTACTTTTTCTCCTGCTTTGGTTCATCATGGTACTTTGTTTGGGAAAATTCATTGAGGGAAAATACAGTACAAAACATCAACTTGGTCCTAGAGCCACACAAGTCATCTCACATCGAGAAAAGAGAACTATCATCAGTGAATGTCACAGCCATTCCAATACCCGGTGGGGTAGCTTGGGACAAAACGGATTACGAAATCTATGGCCCGGTTGAACTCTTGAAATTTCTACATCAGTTCAAGGTTTCATTAAGTGACTTTGTAAAACCAAGTACATTCTCTGATGATTGGGACTTTGAAAGCATAAATAATATGATGTCAGATTTAGTAATGTCAGCAAAATTTACAGAACATGATTACTTACAGGGTTCGTCGAATTATGAACAAATGTACTGTTACAATCACTTTGCACATCACTATTTACATAAATCTGCTCAACCTAGAAATGTTTTTAAGTATAATCAATGGGAACATTGTGCAACTCCACCTAAAAGCAGTTCGAAAACATTTTATGAGAAATTCCCATACTTCTCAGGGTTTCACACAAGTGATGCAGAAACGTTTTATTTTAAACTGTTAAATAAGACAGGGATAAAAACAATGTTGACAAATACTACATTGATTTATTCTGAAACATTTTATGAAAAAATTATTACATTTGGTTTTGAATTCTGGAAACACAACATTGAAACAAAAACCATCTGGGGTACAAAAAATTGGCAGGTCCAAGGTTTAGAAGCATTATTTAGTGCCTGCATGATCCCAGAACAAATAATATTCTTGAATGACACCATTCAACAGACTACTTGTCTTGGCCTAGCTAAGATTAAAGACTTAAACAAACCGTCTATTCCAAAGCCAATACCTGATAGTAATGCCACTACAGATGTTGAGATAGACGTATCCAATATTTTACACCAAAGCAGAACACATCCTGATTGGAAAAGGTGGTTGATCTGGCCAACAGACACAAATAACTGTCAAGATAGATTCCTGAACAAAATACAGGGGTTCAAAATGACCAGACCAGACCCTAGATACTTCCAGAGACAACATCCAGGGATAGTAACAACATACAGTGTAGGGAAACTATGCCTTGAGTGGCTACAGAAATCCACACTGGCTGAAATGAAGCAACACTTGACTTTACTTAAAGACGGTGCTGACTTGCGTGATTTCATAATGGGACCACGCAAACAGCGTCAAAAATGTTTCATAGCGGCCTGTATATACGCTGCATACAACGAAGCTTGGAAAGTAACTCAAATTGAGACAGCAGAAAAAATACGAGAAATTGATCGTATTAATTTGGAAAAATAACTTTCTGTTGTGGACAATGGGTTAATGACTCTGTCCTCCAGAATATATTCAGTGGACAGTATTTTAGCATCTGCTATCGATATAATAGATCAGGACTTACTAATGTTACAACACGGTCAGTCCCAATTACGTTCTATTGTACAGCTCGGCTGGACGTTGCAAAATCTGCGTTCAGGCTACGTGCCATGGCGTTTGATAAACACAACGTCATTATTCTCTATCTTTAACCTTTCTGATAAACAAATCAGTTTGGCACAAAAAGGAGCAGACTATACGATTCTGAGCATTGAAAAACTTGAGAGATTACCATTGACAATGTCAGAAAGACCTGTCATTGAATGGATAATACACAGAATAATTACAATTCCGATAACAACTTTCCAATTTAAATACTGCCAAGAGTATATACCAGCGGGCCAGTATGAAAGGTTGGGTAAAGGGTACATTAAGTCATCATGGAAATTGCCTTACACACACACATGTTATAGTGAAAAGAAACAGAATGTATTTCTTAGTGGTAACAATTGTAAACAATCACTAAGCGGTATACTTCTGTGCCAAGGTATTAATTTGCATGGGGCCTGTGAGGGGACTTCAAATAACCTTTCATGTCACCAGCACGGCACACCTGCAACACAAATAGAGCCATTCTTTAGACGGCTTTCTAACGGGAGCTATATTCTAATAGTGGACCACAGCTGTTGTGGCATGGTGCCAGGGAAAGCCTATCTCGTAAGCGTTAGTTCCATGGTCACTTGCTGTATGCAAGTATTGCATCCAAACAGCACTCCAGATACGGAGGCGACGATTTGGCCTTCTTTGAATATCTCTTCTATTCGAATTGATACTTTAAGCAGAATGCAGTCTGTTCTTTTACAGACAACCGTGCCTTTAACGTCATCATAAGAAACGTATGATCTTCTGGTTGCAAGGACAACGGCAGAGATATATACCCTTTTATCAACAAATTGCCCCGTGCATTTCGTAGAAATGCTAAGCCAAATCCTAAATATGTCTGATACCAGTGGTATCCCACATATATTTAAGACAATTTTTTCGGGACTGTTAACACCCTTCAAAACAGTTCTGGGCATTTTTCCCAATTTTGTCCATTCTGTCTTTGGCGGCCTACCACTACTTTTGGGACTCGTAGCAGGAATTTTTTTTTTGATCCTTCTGCTCCGATATGGCAAGCCAAGTCGCAGACAAGACTCCAGCAACGATGGAAGAAACGATCCTAGCTATACGCTATTGCGACCGCATAACTAAAGTTTTTGGATTAGCCCGGCTAAGAGATCTGAATATGACCTGGTTTCTGTGTGTATATCGTAGCACAATCCTAGCAAGCAGAAGGGAAGGGTAATTGCATAAAGGAAACTACAAATTTATTTGGATACAAAAACTCTATTCTGTTTAATAAGTATTCATATTAAAACCATACATCATATACATCAATATTGCATAAAAATTGGCAAAAACAAAGAAACAGATTATACAATTTTACTGAAATATAATCACATAATATTTAAAAGAAACGAGAAGCGGTAATCAATACTTTCGACGCGCGTTTCGGCGTTTCGAGAAACGCCTTCTTCAGGAGCCACAGATTATATTATTTAAAGTTTCGACACAATGGCTAAAATGAACTCATATTTCCTTAACAAATCATACTCCAGTGATGAAGGGAATATGCCATTTATTGACTAATGATGAGGTCAGGAAATCCGTTGCAATGTAGTATTAAAATTAAAAACATAACATTCTCTGTCTCACGTCTGATTTATATAAGTGTGATTATTATATTCACAGCAGACAACCGAGCCAAAATTACTCGTGTCGGGAAGAACCAGATTCTTTGAGTCCCGGAAATGAATCTCCCGTGTCTGTTTCACATTCGTGTCTATTTCACACTCGGCGAGTTTCGTTAGAGACTGTTAGAGACTGCATACAAAGGGACCACGGCGCTGCAAAAGATAGCTGCTGGCGTCCCGCGGCCGTTAGGGATAGTAACGGTTTCTTTCATTCAGACCAATCTGGCAAAATTGCATCCTACCTGTGCTTCGATGTATGCTATGCGGAGAAGAATGCGTGTTGGACGTCTGTCTTACACTACCATCAGCAGTACCATTGGATACAGATACTTTGCTAAGTCCTGTAACGGCTCATGCATCGTGTTGTCCCCAGCGGCTACCCATTCTGATGACGGCATTCGTTGAGACTTCACCACTACGATTAGGTGGCAGTGAAGTACGAGATGAGAGCAGCATCACCCAGGTACGACCTTCCGTGAGCATTGCTGATCCTGACATCGATGATAGCAATAATTCTCGCGACTGCACTGTTGCGGCATTTTCAAACTTGGTCGAACTTTCACCTGATGTCGTAGACCAATTTTTTACGAGTCTGTCTGAAATGATGTTCTCCCCTGAACAGAAAGAACAGAAAGAATAACTTTTTAAGCAACGAGCACACAGCGTTCCCCTGAACTCTGAATTTGGCCTTCAAGCTTTGATAAACAAAAGCTACTGAAAACATTTGGAACTATTTTCTCCCCTGAAAGCGAAATTATTTTTTTTCAAATTTCCAAAATATTTACCTTTTTCTGGCACATGTACTCTGCTTAAAGTAGAACTATTCTTAAAGATTAGAGCTTCTAATTTTAGGAACTCTAGAGACAATATATTACCTCAGCCTCTAGCACATTTACAGCAACTGTATTCATATGTGATGGAATGGTCTCGACCTTCTTTTCTGTATTAAGAGCCATTTCATGTGTAATTTTCGCAAATCGTTCAGCTAATATATATAAGCATGTTTAACTGAATGATTACACTGCTTGAAAAGCGTACAGTACCACTAATCATTTTCGTGTATTTCGCATACACCATTTCGAATGCAAAAAATTTATTTTGGGGTGGGTTGGAATACACATGCACCTTTAAATGTTTACTATTGCTTAGTTTTAGTAATGATGGACATTAGATCGTGGAGTGGATATTGTGTTTTTATCTAGGAACCTAAATCGATATTTCTATTTTATGCCCTTGTACGGTTATAATCAATAATATCCCTATAATGGCATAAGAATCATATCCATATTTAGTTGTAGCCCATGCAGTCACATTAAGCAAGGCTACTTCCCCGGACTCCTAGAAAGCATAACGAGTTCTCTAAACAAACCAAACCTCCAGCAACCTGGGAAATCCCATTTGCTTTTGTTTTGATTTCGTCCTAGAACTCCTGTGAAGCACTGTAAGAACGGCCAGTTCTTAGTGACATCTTTATTGTCGTCTTATGTCCAACCTTACGTCAAACCCGGCACCTTTCAGGTATAAATATACCAACGTTGCCTTAAGCAAACACACGGTGGTGGTTTTGGAGCCGAGCAGCTATCTACTTGCCCGAGAGCCCAGCTGATGCGAGAGCCCACGGACGCTGCCCCTCCCTTTTGATGCACTGAGAGAGACGCTGTCTTTTCTCCTGCCGAGAAATCCAGCTCCGGTGTTCTCAGCCGCTTTCGCGGGCTCCTGGGATATTGAGTCCTGAAAGAGAGATACCAGACCTCCTGCATTTTATTACCCAGGCACGGAGCTGACTAAACCCTTAAAGAGAATTCTTGAGTCAGATTCTTGGCAAAACCAACTTAACTTAAACTGCTACTTACTTACTCCTTCCCACGTATTAGGCTTAGGTCAGGTACACCGGGGTAGGCGAATTTAGAAGCACCAGTTGAGTACGTTAGTCAATGTATATATGTATGTATATATTTTATCCATTTTAAAGTATCTTATAGCTAAGAAACCATATCAATGCTTTTACAGTATTATTTCATAATACTCCTTTTACTGTACGCACTTTACATTAAGTATTGCAATTATGGCAATTCATTTCTCTTGCATGAGAAAGAAGACTGCTCAATAAATTACACCTTTTATTGAAAACGCCCGTCTCTCTATTCTCTGCACTCTGGTGAAACTAAGTACGCACAATTGACTGAGTGAAATAGCTGTCTATTGTTTTCACACGACTCTAGAGATACACTCTTATTCTGAGGGAGCAAAGTTGTCATGTTATATGGTTGTCAGAAGCTAATCCCTTCTTGTCTATCCAGGGAGGTTAAACTCCTCCTCGTTTATTCGAGAAAGTTTTTAGTGACCTCTGAGCTAGCTGGCAAACCTTAAGCCTAATATAGTCAGTAGAGACCTAGTCGACCTTAGTCCTACGTCTACACTGCTGAATATATTATTCCAATGCGCAGAGCCTATTGGGAATATAGGAACTACACTACAGATTAAGCACAAAACTTAAGATTCACTTCTGAAATGTTATCTTTTACCCCATCAATTTACATTGCCGTTTCGACTCCAGTGTAAGAATGGCCCCATTGGCTCATGGGGAGCACATAACATAAACATTTCGCTTCTTTTTATCTCTCCTTTAAACTTTTTTTACAAGTTATGGCATATAACTAATGCATGTTTACTTTTTGTTTTATAGAAACCTGGTTTGAATCTTTAAGTTCATTATTTCATGAATTCATGTCTAGAAGAATTAATTTTGCCTTACAGCTTTACATCTCTGAAAGACTAAGGGTCCAATTCCTATCTTTGCAGTATGAATACTCTGTCACAACGGTGTTGAAGTATACATACCGCCATGAAGGTTTAATGGGGTTTAGGTGTAATCCTGGTTGAGACTTTCCTGCCTCTGGCATGATTACACCCCTCCAACTACTATGTGTAGCAAGGCTATCGAGGGTGGACCTCTAATTCAGCCCACCTAATTAAGTTGGGTGGAATTAGAGGTTAGTTTTCCCTGCCAGGAAAACCCTGACGGTAAAGGGCAGTGAAAACCACTAAATGATCCCTTCGCCACTGGAGAGGACTCACATGGCTTGAGGAGCAATTTATTTATTTAAAAAAAAAAAAGAAAACTCTGCTTCAGGATGTTCTTCTTGAATATAATAAAGACAACTATTTGGTGCTGTGCTCCGTCATGTTTCTAGGAACCCAGCACCAAAGTGTAAACAGCATTGCCAGGAACAGCCATGATGGTGGTTCCTGCCAATGCTTTATAAATTACCGCCAAGTTGACAGTCATTTTTAATTTGGGCTGGTGGTACCTCCTTCAGGGCGACAGAGTAATTTACTCCATCTTCCAAAGGGAGATTTTCGAGTTTAATTGATTATATCATAATTAATCTAGAAGCATGGCATCCCATCACAGATATAAGAATTAACATATGGATTGAAACTAACCATAACCATTTAGTTGCCGATCTTCTCCGATTCTGCCGAAAACCATGGAAACACAAAATTACATGGGCCTGAACCTAGGGAAGTTGATACTCAATCCTAACCTAAAACAACTAACATGGAAGCCCACTACAATCATGTCCCGGGTGATGGCATAAGACAAAAAAAAAAGTCACGTTTGAAATCAAAATTACTGTGAACTCCTTGATCTGGGCAGACAGCAGGATAGAAGAGCGCTGCAGGGGCCATGAGCACCAGAGCTCCAGATGACCATAAAAGTAAGGAATGGGAACAAGCCCACCATTAGGCGGAGTAGTAGAATTGGTGACACTACACTTAGACGAGTTTACCACAGAATGTCTGTCCCAGAAGGCGCTACTATAATGTGTATTAAGGCAAGTTCAAGTTCATTGATTTGTATAGCGCACTACTCACCCAGAGGGTCTCAAGGCGCTTGAGTGAGGGAGGGTGCATCATTTATCGAATAGCCAGGTTTTTAGCTTCTTTCTGAAGGCGAGGTGGTTCTGTGTGAGGCGGAGGTGAGTGGGGAGAGAATACCAGGTCTTGGCCGCTAAATAGGAAAAGGATCTTCCTCCCATGGTGGATCTATTGATGCGCGGGATAGTGGCGAAGGCTTGATTGGATGAACGTAGTTGGCGGGTGGGTGTGTAGAAGGATAGTCGTTTTTTGAGGCATTCTGGTCCTAGGACGTAGAGGGCCTTGTGTGCATGGGTGAGGAGACGGAAAGTTATTCTTTTGTTGACGGGAAGCCAGTGGAGATCTTTCAGATGACCGGAAATGTGAGCTTGATGGGGGATGTCCAGTATGAGTCTGGCTGAGGCGTTTTGGATGCGTTGGAGTTTTTTCTGTAGTTTGGCTGTGGTACTGGCGTAGAGGGTGTTTCCATAATCTAGTGGGCTGGTGACTAGTGCGTGGGTGACTGTCTTTCTTGTTTCGGTGGGGATCCAGCGGAAGATTTTTTTGAGCATGCGTAGGATGTTGAAGCATGATGATGAGACAGCGTTGACTTGTTTGCCCATCGACAGGAAGGAGTCTAGGATGAATCCCAGGTTACGTGCGTGGTCTGTGGGAATGGGTGCTGTGCCCAGAGCCGGTGGCCATCACGAGTCGTCCCATGCTGAGGGGGATGATCCTAAGATGAGGACTTCCGTTTTGTCCGAGTTTAGTTTTAAACAACTGTTTTTCATCCATTCAGCTACTTCTTTCATTCCATCGTGTAGATTGGTTTTGGCGGTGTTTGGGTCTTTGGTGAGGGAGAGGATCAGCTGGGTGTCGTCAGCGTAGGAGATGATGTTGAGGTTGTGTTGACGCGCGATGGATGCGAGGGGACTCATGTACACATTGAAGAGGGTGGGACTGAGTGAGGATCCTTGTGGTACGCCGCAGATGACTTCGGTTGCCTCTGATTTGAATGGGGGGAGGTGGATTCTCTGGGTTCTTCCGGCGAGGAACGAGATGATCCAGTCCAACGCTTTACCTTGTATTCCGATGTTGTTGAGGCGATGTATGAGGGTGTTATGGCAAACTGTGTCGAAGGCGGCAGAGAGGTCAAGTAAGATGAGGGCAACTGTTTCTCCGTTGTCCAGTAGCGTTCGGATGTCGTCTGTAGCAGCGATGAGGGCGGTTTCGGTGCTGTTTGGCCCGGAAGCCGGACTATGAGGGGTCAAGAGAGTTGTTGGATTCAAGGAAGGCGGCGAGCTGACTGTTAACTGCTTTCTCGATGACTTTGGCCGGGAAGGGGAGGAGTGAGATGGGGCGGTAGTTCTTAAGTTCAGAAGGGTCCGCTGTGGGTTTCTTCAGAAGGGCGCTGAGTTCGGCATGTTTCCAGCTTTCTGGGAAGGTAGCAGTGTTGAAGGAGCAGTTGATGACATCACGAAGATGGGGTGCGATGATGGAGTCTGCTTTGTTGAAAATGTGGTGGGGGCATGGGTCGGTTGGTGATCCTGAGTGGATGGAGTTCATCAGGCGGATGGTGTCTTCAGTCGTGATTGGGTTCCAGGTGCAGAGGTTGTGAGATTGCTGATTTGGTTCGGAGTTGGGTGGAGTGGGTTGTTCTTCGGATAGGATTCCAAAGCTGTTATGAATGTCGGCGATTTTGTTGTGGAAGAAAGAGGATAGGGAGTCGCAGAGGTCTTGGGAGGGGGTGATGTCGTTAGTGCCGGCGGTGGGGTTGGTAAATTCTCTGACGATGTTGAATAGTTCTTTGCTGTTGTGGGTGTTGTTGTCGATTCGATCCTTGAATGCTGATTTCTTGGTGGATCGGATCAGTTGGTGGTGTTTGCGGATGGCGTCCTTGAAGGTGGTCAAGTTGTTAGTGGTTTGGTTTTTTCTCCAAGTTTTCTCGAGGGTGCGACATAGCTTCTTGGATTTCTTAAAGTCATCATTGAACCAAGGGGCTTTTTTGCTGCCTTGTTTGATCTGGTGGTTTTTCAAGGGTGCTAATTCGTCAGCGCTGTGGGTGATCCATTGTGTGAATTTGGTGGCGGCTTGGTTTGGGTCCGATGATATGGTGGAAGGGTTTTGGTTAAGCGATGTGAAGAGTTGGTCGGTGGTGATTTTGTTCCAGTTTCTTCGAGGAATAGGTTGTGGTGGGATGTGGGTCGTGGTCTCTTTGTAGCTGAAGTGAACGCAGCTGTGATCCGTCCAATGAAGAGCCGTGGTGTGATTGAAGGTGATATGTTTGCTGGAGGTGAAGATGGGGTCGAGCGTGTGACCGGCGAGGTGGGTGGGGGTGTCAACAAGTTGTTTGAGTCCGAGATTATCCAGATTGTCTAGAAGGGTGGTGGTGCTATCGTTATTATTTTCCAGGTGGAAGTTGAGGTCTCCCAGTAGAATGTAGTTCTCGGAGGTGAGGGCATGTGGGCTGATGAAGTCCGTGATGTCTTCATTAAATTGTGTGCGGGTTCCTGGTGGTCTGTAGATGAGGGTGCCTCTAAGTGTGGTCCTGGGGTCGGTGTGAATCTGGAAGTGAAGGTGTTCGGCAGTTGCGAGGTTATCGTCGGAGCTGGTCGTGATGCGGATGGAGTTCTTATGGACGATGGCGATGCCTCCTCCTGTTTGGTTGGTGCGATCTTTACGGATGATCTTGTAGGCGTCCGGGATGGCTATGGCGATGTCGGGCGCTGATGATGCGTTCATCCAGGTTTCTGTAAGGAAGGCGATGTCCGGTGATGTGGTGTCGAGTAGGTCCCAGAGTTCGGTGGCGTGTTATTGGACCGAGCGGGTGTTCAGCAGGATGCACTTCAGGTGGGTAGGGTCGGAGCTGTGTTTGGAGGAGGAGGATTTGGTGTGGGTCCTGCTGCAGTTGAACTTGCATGAGTGGCATACGAAAGGTCCGTGGATGTGTCCTGGGGTAGCTTCGCAGCATTGTGGGGAGCGTCTGGGGTTAATGGCGAGGAGAGTAGCGGCGTCATACGTTAAGCGATTGGGTTGGGTTTTGCGAGGACCAGGGGGTCTGGCACTGGGCGCGGTCCAGGCACGGACGGGCGTAGACGGGCTTACCTTTGGCGCACCTTCGTCGATCATGGGGCTCGACCGCTGCGCGTGAACGCTGCGCGGAAAGACATCTGTCATATGTGGAAAGTGGGAGGAGGAGGGGCGAGGGAGGATCAGCTGGGAGGCGGGGAGCGGGGCGGAGAGCCGGGCTGGGGGTCACAACAACAACAACAAAATGGCTGCAAGCCAAAAGGCGACCAGGACGAGCTTGGGGTAGAGTTAAAGGTATCGGCGGTCCAAATCGCAGTTAAATCGGCACAATCAGGCACGAGTCGGCAAGCAGGCACAGGCAGCAATGTGCAAATAAATAAATAAACAGTGAGCAGTCTAGCGGCACAGCGTAACAATGAAATTTAAGGCAGAGGCAGCAATGTCCAATTAATCTACAGATAATGCGCAGTCTCCAATTAGGCAATGGCAGAGCAGCTTAACTCCAATGAGTGCAGCAGAAGCAGTACGAGCAGCGCTACGATACCGGTTAGGGCTTGGAGCAGCGTGGGGAGCAACCACCTTCGTGGGACTCAGGACGGGGAAAGACACAGTCTCAGAAAGGGAAATGAATACTTCACATCTGGAAAAAATACAGGCTACTAATTAAAATAAAAAGGCCCAATTTTTAAAAATTGCATGGCGGCTACTCCAAATTGCAATCAGAGAGAAAATTACAACAACAAAAGTAAAGTCCTGGTTAGATGGCAGAGCGAGCGCCTAAAAAAGAATTTAGAAACTGGTATCATTTGCGTGGCCTGGACGAATCATTTCGCTTCTTTGTATCAACAAAAAAACCAACAATGTGATAGCGATGGATAACAGAGAGTTGCATGCCTTAAACAACCTAAACTACAATCCTGTTATTAAGCAGGCCAGTTCTGCATACCAACCATCCACCCACGTGCTTAAATCAAAATTCCATCTAATCCCTGCTACAAACTTTCTGAATTTACGAGGAAGAAGTATGTGGGACAACACTAAACCAGAAATCCAAAATGGCTTCCAGCTCTGACAAAGTGCCATTGAATGATTTTGGGAACAACTTATCCACATGGGCTCTGGTGGTAACAACCGGATTTAACACTGTCTAGATACAGCAGGAAATACCTAGATAATGAAAAAAGGTTATCATAATTTCCATTTACAAATAGTCTGCTCAGCAATCCCACCAACTACAGGTCAATCTGCCTGTTACACTCTGCTGCCGAAATCTATGGAAAAATGCTTTTAAATTCTGCTGCTGAAATCCATGGAAAAATGCTTTTAAATTCTGCTGCTGAAATCTATGGAAAAATGCTTTTAAATTCTGCTGCTGAAATATATGGAAAAATGCTTTTAAATTATCTGTAGGATTGGGTTGAAATCAATAGGATGCTGTTTTATCTCCAAGCCGGTGTGGGGGCAGAAGACCAGGCAATAAGGCTATATCTCATATGAATAAAGTACATATTCTCAAGAAGCTCCACCCAATTCATGGTATTCATTGACCTCAAATCAGCTTTCAACTCAGTGGACAGGCCCCTACTACTCATCACTGTAAGAGCACAGAGCGTACCTGAGAAATTTGCCCCTGCCATACAGAATTTATCTCAAAGAAATACAGCAAGGGTCCATTATGGTGAAGAGGTGAGTGCAGCACAGAGATATGCATCGAACAAGGAGTGTGGCAAGGCTATGTGCTTGAGCCCCTGCACGTTAACCTTTTTAGGTTTCGACCTGGCGAGGGGCACGCAGTGCCCCTCCCAGATCAAAAACTTTTGTTTTCAGTAGGGATGTTTGGACCGCCTCTGTTTCCAATTGGCTAGCTCCATAAATGGAGACTAGCCATTGGGAGACAGAGGCTGTCAATCACGCTTTCTGGTGAAAACGCGATTCGGGGGCGTTTCCGTGTCTTTTTTTAAGTCACGCCCTCTCCTCTTCCCATTGGCTGGAATTTTACCTTCCAGCCAATGGGAAGGGGAGAGCACGCCCCCGAATCCCTACAGGACGCTGTGCTTTCCGAGCAGCGTCTACCGAGGCCATGAGGGAAGCCTCTGCCCCCCTGTTTGTGCCGTTGTTTCTTGTTGTAAATGCTTATTATTTGAAGTGACAGAGAGGATGATACCACTATACAAAAAGCGCAGGAGGGAGTTAATGTTCTTTATGCTGTCTAACCTATCATCTCTCCCCTCTTTGGTGTTTGGTAGCATAGCAAATGTCCACATAAAGAGTCACTGTGAGCCCAAGACAAAACTGCCCCTTGCTGAGCTGTCCTCCAAACAGTTTACACACTCCTGCACTATCCCCTTCACTTGGTCTCGACCGCTGTTTCCTTCACTCGCCGTTTAAGTTACTGGCTCAGATAGTCCGTCTGAGAGGGGCGCGCGCATGTGCTTTCATTATGTTGTGCGTTCGAACACACACCCACTTCTCAAACCTACTCGTGATTTGTTCCCTCGCAGCCGCCGTGAGCCGCCGACTTGCCACCAGACGCAGAAGCCGGTATGAGGGCAGGGGCCGGGCGGGCACAGCCATGGAGACCGCGACGCTTAACGGTGGCCCCCACGGGACGAAGAGCATCGGCGCCGCAGAGCGCAAGAAGCGGCGGGGCCCGGCCCTGCGCCTGCTGCAGCCCCTCGTGAATTCGCCAGAGTCCGAAGCCATGGAGACCGGCGTGAAGCAGCAGCAGAGGAGGCCGCAGACGCCGACATTCCTGCCATCGCCTTCCCGGCCCCGCTACACTCTACTGGCCGAGATCGGGCGAGGCAGCTACGGTGTGGTGTACGAGGCGCAGGCCCGGCGCTCTGGGGCCCGGGTGGCAGTGAAACGCATCCGTTGCGACGCGCCCGAGAACTTGGAGCTGTCCCTCTCCGAGTTCTGGGCTCTAACCAGCCTCCGCCGCCGGCACCAGAACGTGGTGCAGTTCGAGGAGTGTGTCCTGCAGCGCAGCGGCCTTGCCCAGCGCATGAGCCACGGCAACAAGAGCTCCGAACTTTACCTGCGCCTGGTGGAGATGTCGCTGAAGGGTGAGAACCACGGGGTGTGTGGAAAGTACTAGAGTCCGGGGATTTGAGGCCTGCACTGGTAGCGACAACTCTGACCTGCGGCCATTGTTGGAATTGACCTCTCAGAAGGCCCTGGGAGGTGATTTAGGTTACTATGGGAAGAGGGGGTAGGGGAACCGGTATGGGACTTGCTTGATCCTACGGATGTGAGGCCTGCACGACCGTTCAGTGTATGTTTGAGGGGGTTGAAAGGTTACACTGATCAAACAGAAGTAGTCCCCGAGCTATGACAGGTGCCAGGGCTTGCTGACTCGAGGCCTGCATGCTGGGCGAGACCCATGGTAGGAGAGACAAAGAGCCCCAGTCCTACAGTCACCACCAGGGGAATGGTGCGAGACCCCCTGTAGGCATTTACTAGAGCCCTCTTGTATGGAGGGGGAGGGCCATTTGAGGTTTGGGGAACCTGGACAATGACTGTGCCAGAGTACTGATATTCGAGTGGTGCCACGGCAATATCCCTGTGCACTGTCCTGAACTGGTGCCAGTTGTGTGGGGGTTAATTTCGCACATAACTCTACCTCATTGTGTAGGTGTATCCTGGGGTTGTGGGTTGACGAGCAATAGTGCGGGGCCTGAGTGTGGCCTGCCGTGGCCCAGCCACTGTAAGCCTTTACCCTGGACTGACACTACAGTGAGGGTGGTCGGTTGAAGGTTACACAAGAGATAAGAATGCACTGCACTATGAGGAGAAACTGCGATCTTTGGGGGATGGGAGGATGATCCGGTTTGATGGTGAACGGGCGATGCAACAAAGCATCCACGTGCGCAAATGTGCATCCATGCGACATAGCCAGAGAAGTACATATTGGTACCGAGAGGTGCTACAAACCTCACTCTTAAACACACAGCGGCTTAGAACACACGCTGTGGCCTATGAGGTGACTATAGCTACCAAGTTTCCCTGGCCCTTACGTGGTGAGCTGTTCAAGTTGTTTGTTTTCTTTGAATTCTGGGACATCTATGTCCATTTTTGTAATGGAATAAACAAGAATACAAGTCCCCTAATTTAAATAAATACTTGAACCAGAGCAGCTAGTCACGCATGGGCTTGTGAAACTTGGCGAAGAACTGGGTGACACAGGGAACAGATGACAGAAAATGCTTTCTTCAGGATAAAAAAGTACTTCTGAATCGTAGACTTAAGAGGAACAAGTCATTGAACAGCTGCACCTAACAAAGTTCATCCTTGTTAGACCGCTCTGAATGGCTGAGAGAAGCTCACCTCTGATTTCCAACTGTAAATAGCGCATATTGCAGCAACGTATGTTATTAAATTTATTAAGTGCGCAAATACCAGAATGTGTCTTGGCGCTAGTAGTCCAAAATGAGAGAGGACCTCTATTTGTTAAACATCCAGATTTTAAGGGCCTTCCTGAAGGCTATCAGAGAGGGAAGAGTTCTAATGATGTTAGGAAGGCTATTCCAGAGCTTCGTAGCCCCTAATATGAAACTCCTACTGCCCCACGCTCTGAATGGCTCAGAGAGAAGCTCACCTCTGATTTCCAACTGTAAATAGCGCATATTGCAGCAACGTATGTTATTAAATTTATTAAGTGCGCAAATACCAGAATGTGTCTTGGCGCTAGTAGTCCAAAATCAGAGAGGACCTCTATTTGTTAAACATCCAGATTTTAAGGGCCTTCCTGAAGGCTATCAGAGAGGGAAGGGTTCTAATGATGTTAGGAAGGCTATTCCAGAGCTTCGTAGCACCTAATATGAAACTCCTACTGCCCCAATTAGCTTTATGGAATCTGGGAGTGGGCATCAGTTTTGCACCTTCCGAGCAGAGATGTCTGCTTGGGACATACCAGTGTAACGACCGGCTCAAGAACA
The DNA here is from genome assembly GCF_964263255.1 of Lissotriton vulgaris. Classification (NCBI taxonomy): domain Eukaryota; kingdom Metazoa; phylum Chordata; class Amphibia; order Caudata; family Salamandridae; genus Lissotriton; species Lissotriton vulgaris. The sequence goes on from NC_141687.1 coordinate 1,309,205,939, forward strand.
GAGGACGGGTACCATGAAGTGTCCTGTATGTGATGCAGAGGGCCTTAAAATAATACACCTGATTGAAAATAATACAGCTCCTCACGGAGCCAGTGCAATTTCTGAAGATGTTTTTCAACCGATTGAAACTTGGGAACCCCTAGGAGAAGCCTGGCAGCAGCATTCTGAATCGTATGTAGCTTACATAGATGCTTCTTGGGCATGCCATGGTAGAGCCTGTTGCAGTAGTCCAGTTTGGCAAGAACTAACAATGTGACTGTGGTTTTCTTGCTGTCTACTGGTATGAAAGGTAAGATTTTCATAATCACCTTAAGAAAAAGCTAGACGAAGAGACTGCATTGACTTGTGCCTCAAAGTTAAGTTTCTTATCTGGGATCACACCCAACTACTTAGCCTTGGGAGCTGGAATACGAGCTGCCCCCAAATCATCTGGCCACCAAATCTGTGACCAGCTTGGGGAAAAGTTGATAAAGAGGACTATCCCAGTTGTTCTTAAGTTCAACTTGTGGCAGTGTGAGCTCATCCAAGAGCTGACTGCCAGCAGACCCTCCCTAAATCTTTGGACCAGCGGTACACTGTTTTTAAAAGTAGGCAAGACGATTTGTGTGTCGTCTGCATATGTTAGTTTTACTGAAGAATTTGGTCGGTGCTTGGAAGGTATTTATTTTCCTGTCTGGAACATTAACCAGACAATGCAGCCTCAAGCATGAATAGCGGGGGAAGTCCATATATTGTTTTGCTAATCTTATCAGGTACTTTCCTTGTAATGAAAATATACTATGTGGGAAATTAAGGAAACTGTTTTTCAATTGACCTCGTTCTGTTTTTTTGGGGGGGCCAGGAATGATGGTTATGATTATGTGCAAAAACAAACATCCACAACTGGCTGAGGGGATGCTGCATGGCGTTCAGCCACTTGGCAGTTGTTAACTCTGTGTGCTAACGAGCTCAGTAAAACGCTGGTAAAATAACTTACAGCACTGGGTGTGTGTGGCTCTGGGTGTGTGTGTGTGTGGCTCTGGGTGTGTGTGGGTGTGTGTGTGTGGCTCTGGGTGTGTGTGTGTGTGTGGCTCTGGGTGTGTGTGTGTGTGTGTGTGGCTCTGTGTGTGTTTGTGTGTGTGTGTGTGGCTCTGGGGGTGCGTGTGTGTGGCTCTGGGGGTGTGTGTGTGTGGCTCTGGGGGTGTGTGTGTGTGGCTGGCTCTGGGTGTGTGTGTGGCTGGCTCTGGGTGCGTGTGGCTGGCTCTGGGTGGGTGTGTGTGTGTGGTAGTATTTGCTGTCTGCTGAGCTCGTCCGTAGGGTACAATAGGTCTCACATTTGCTAGAGATTAAGCTAATGGCAATGTAAATGACAATGCCATTTATTTATCTGTTTTCAAAACCAACACATAAATACACATTTTGTCATTTACAATGCCAATAGCTCTAACTTTTCCAAAGGCGAAACCATTGCATTGTAAATGCTTGTTTATTTATGATATGTACAAAGCACTTATTGACCTGGAACTTGACGACCTGAATTGATGAGGTGTCAAATTGCCCATATCATAATTCACCAACGTTGCTTGTCCCAGACAAACGATCATGCACCAATTACTTCTGGATTGACAATAAATATCACTAAAATGAAATTCATGGCACTATAACCACCAAAGAAGTTAAAATCAACTTTCAGAATCCACGGAGTGACTTTAGAAAGAATCTAACACGTTGACTTCCTGGGCATACATTTGAAGAAAACCTACCATGGCTGCCTGGGTTTCTAAGCGCGAGACTCTAATGAGCCAAAGCACCCGCACATTTGCCTGCAAAGCTAAATCAATGTTTGTTGCTTCCTAGGGGGAAGTACTATGGGCACAGAATCTCCAGAAACCTAAAAGTGAGACCCTTGTTACAAAACCCTTAATTTCCATCAAGCCAACCCTATACTGGGCTAGGCTGTGGATCAACATTTGTGCGACCAACTACAGAGCAGCACTTTCGGACATTCTTGCATACTGAGGCTTGACAAACCTGGCTTAGCGGTACCATGTTGCCACCATTTAAAAAAAATAAAGGCCTCATTTACAAGGCCCTGGAGGCACTTTTGTGCAACCGGAGCGTCACTTTTATGACGCTATGGTGGTGCAAGGTGCCTCAGCATATCTACAAGGCCACGCAAAGCCACTTTATGTGGCTTTTCATGCCCTTGTAAATATATGCCCCTTTCACGCAGAACACTGTGTGAAAGGGGCGTACCATGGGTGTAGCTGTGGGTGTTAGCATACAACACCAATGGAATCTGAAGCATTTCCAGATTTGCGAGGAATCGGAAAACTGGGAATGCGTCAGAATCCTACGACTCCCCAGCGGATGTTACGGCTGTTGGACTGTTCTTATTGCCTTAAATGCAAATAAAAAGATATTAAAAACAAAAAATTGTGTTTGTACGAGTTTTTATTTTATGTTCCTGCCTTTATTATTTTATACTGTAAGGTGTTGTAGTCCCAGTGGTTGGCCAAGTGTAGTGCTGGGTTTACTCCAGCTCTGATCTTAAGTACATTTACTACTGTATTGGCTCCTTTTTGGCTGTAGTAAATATAGAGGTGCAGTATGTGAATAGAAACAGGCTTATTCTTCTGTGGGTGGGTGGATGTCCCTCCATAAACCCCTTCCTATCTCTCCCTTAACCCTTTCTTTCAACTCCCAAAGACACTCCTATTTAGTAGGAAATATTCCCCATTTCTCCCATCCCTCTTACATTTACTACTATAGCCTGCTGCCGAGGGCTATACCAGTTGTTATGGACCCTGAACCTGAGGGCCTTTACCAACAGCTATAGCCCGAGTTAGGAGGGCTATAAGGTTATTAGTACAGTCTAACATCTGAGAGGTGAATGTTCTGAATTAAAAAGAGAGAAACAGAAAGACAAACACTGGAATGTTGGAGCGGAAGGCTTATACCAGCCATTGTAAGCCCTGAGTCACTTCATTATTTTTAATGAAGCTCCCACCATCTTGTAATTAAGAGTATACCAATTCAATCCAATCAACTTTATTTCGGTCACAAAGACCATAAAAGCACATATCAAAAAGCACAAACGTATACCTATCTGTGAGGAGATCTCCTCAGTTGGACGGAGATCTCAGCCCATAAAAGCTAGGAGGAGCAGAGGTGTTAACCTCCGCACTTGGGTTAGTGAGTTGCATTCTGTAGCAAAAATGCATTTATTGAATTAGTGTTGGGTGGTTCGTGCACAGTGAGATCATATCATTGTTGTTGCCACATGCTGCACTGTCAACATAAAGAGTAAAAAGGCAACCATAAAAGCTGAAAGGAGACTTTAATCATAGAGCCCAAGACGACAGATTCAAACATTATGGTGCAGCTTTCAACTACCTCTTACATCAAGGTTATTACATCAAATGACAGCATAGAACACATCAATAGGGTTGCATTGCAGAATATTGACAACAAAAATATCATATTCGGAATACAAACTAACACAGTACTGTGAAGGGAAGTATATATACGTATATACAGATTTACTATTCTTTACTTTATATCTATACAGCTTAAAGACATAGCAGATCACAGAACAGCAGAGCCGCCGACCCGAGACCCGACCCGAGACCCGAGACACAGGCCGAGGCTGCCTGCCGCGCTGCGCCACCGAGCTGACAGCCGCGGTGGGTGAATAGAGCGGCCAAGACTCGCGGCTTGAGACCCGCAGCTGAGGCGGGATGCGGGGCAGAGCTACTGAGAGCCGTGGCGGGAGAACAGAGCGGTCAGACTCGCGGCTTGAGACCCGCAGCTGAGGCGGGACGCGGGGGAGAGCCGCTGAGAGCCTCGGTGGGTGAACAGTGCGGCTCGAGACATACAGCTACAGCTGAGGCGGGATGCGGGGAGAGCAGTGAGCAGCGCGTGGCGAGCCTGGTGAGCCTGGCGACCGGGCGCACAGCAGCCTGGCTGCCTGCTGCCTTACCGCCATTACAGCCACAGTGAGGGAGCTGCCTGGGAAAGCGAGAGGCAGGCATCCCACAACCAACCAACCAACCTACTATAGCACCGTCACTGTGAAACTGCCAGTGGACATCGTGAGCCAGGTACCAGCTGCAAGTGTTGACCAAGTAGATAGGGGTGACTGGGGGCAGTACTGAAAGAACAGAGGGGTCGAGCAGGGTTTAGGGGCAGCCCCCCTCGTTCCCCCCTCCCTTGTGTCCACATTTTTACCCACAACAATAGAGTGGTGCCTGGCTGCAGTCAACATACGCTAAAACCCACAAAAAAAAGAGCAAAGACGAACTCATCGCATTACAAGGAAACCAAGTGAAGGGAAGGAGGAAAAAAAAAAAGAAAAAAAGAGAATTAAGGCCAAGAGTAGCCACTTCCACTCCCCCTCTTTTTGGTTAAATTATAATGCGGTCTGAAAGGCTTAAAAAAGAAACTGCAAAAAACCACAAGAAATTGAATAAAGATTCCATAGACCCACTCGAGGAACAGGAGACAGGGCAACCCCACCCCATGGCGCCATCACTATCACCAACTCACCTGCAGAATCATGAACACGGACCCGGCCTCATAGGCTGTATTATCAAGAGTGAAATAACCAAAACACCCTCAATTCAACAGCATAATATGCAGGATGAAACAAATCAACGACGTAAAAAAGAGGACTCTCAGAGACTTCTTTAAGAAACAAGGATCTAAAGTTCAAGCTTCAATCAACCCCATCGAAATATCGCCCCAACCCGTCTAGCTGCCTCAAACTCTCCCCAATATTGATATAGTTCAGATTAAATTGCAGGCCTTAATTCATGAACAGCTTCAAAACCAGGCCACCACTATATCTCCAGATGGTCATTCAACAAGGGACATACTCTCTACACCTGAAAAAAATAGGTCAAGACCAGTTATCCGGCCAGGAAATATATCTCCCCCTCACAACAAGTTCAACAATTTACTAAGGAACAGAGTTCATCACCAATAACCCCCTCAAGCGACGATTCTCCCTTCAACCTCAGATCACCCATACAGCAGGAAACCAATCTTCATATAGATAACCCGGGCTCCCCTGGAAGCAAAATAAAATCTACCCCCAAGCAGCACAATGGACCAGAACCATTCCAGGTAACATCAAGCCATTAACGCCAACGACGCCACCTGTCTTTGCCCCTTACGAAATCCCCTGAAACAAAGTCAGGTGAGCCCAATGACCACTCCCTCTTGGACTTATCTTTTTTTAATACAGAACTTAATAAAACAAAAGACGCAACTGAAGGTCATGACTCAGCAGCGTTCAAATCTACCATCATCTGGGCCCAGCTCCTACAAACTTTACAATCCACAGTGTGTGCATTAAATTATCATTCAGACAAACTTGATTTACAAGTCGACCTTCTAAATACAGTAGCAGTATACACGGCAGGGATCGACAACAAACTAGAAGGCTTGAATACCTTAATAACAAAAGCACAATCTAAAGTCAACCTGACCCAAGCGATATGCTGCTGTTCGCAAATAATCGATAGTCTGTCTACGCTTCCTCAGTTCCTCGCTTTGGTCCTGACAGAAATAAAGAAACTACCATCAGGTTTGCAAGTTCAACCACATCCCCCAGGCGCACACTTAACGAATGCAACCACTCCGAAAGTCAAAGACCAAAGCATAAATCACAATAACTTTGGCAAAAACCATAAGGCTTCTTCAGCAAAAATCGACACTCGACCAACCGAAGCCTTAGTAGTAGTTCCGTCCCCAGACAATCGAGACAATCGAGTGGCTCCTAAGGAGTACGGTATTTTCCAACCAACCAAATCAAATAACAAAACGAATACTATTTTGAAAATAGATAAACTGTTCACATCCGGGACAGTGCAAATTGCCGACACCAAAGATGCTGGCCCAGGTACGGGATCAATGAATAAATCCCCTCAAAAACAACATCTGAGTAAAAGAAAAAGGAAGAGATTACGGAAAAAATGCAATAAACGCAGCACAGTGATTCAAAATACGACCAGTGATCCTTTACACATTGAAAAGGGTAACACACGACTCAGCTCAATTAGTACCGTAAGTTCCGATAACACTCTTACATCACCACAAAAATCACCCACACAATTATTTACAGACTTACCCGGTAAGGTGCTAACAGCACCCGCCAATAGCAAAAAATACAAGGAACTACCTGGGGCCAGGGGAGAGGTTCCAGCAAAGCCTCTACAGCCTTCGACATCAGATGAGACGGGAAAGGTCACAAAGTCAGAAACTTTAACTTACTTCGTCAAGACCGGACTAGATGACCCGATAGTCTCAACAAATAAGGTAAGCGCACCAAAGGTAAACCAAAACAAGGAAACCATAGAACAGCATGATGATGAGTATAGGTCAAGAGGCAAGGAGAACCTTCAGATAAAATTATTCAAGAATCTGGACATATCACAAACGGGTAAGCTTTTACCCAATAAAGTAGACCGTGAATCCCGAGGCAAACATGTGGGACATAAGCAACAATCGCCCTGTATTCAAAGGAGAATTGACTTATCTCAAATCACGGACGAAAACAATCATAAGACCTCTGGCCAGGACCCCTTACCAATCAATTTGAAAACCAAACTGTTATTTATTCCTGAATATCATACTCAAGGACCGCATGGCATCCTGAATAGAGGGAACATTCTGAAACTTTTTAAATGTACCCCTGAATTATGTCATATTGAATCCAATGATATAATCTCAATTGAGTTTAAACCTATCAGAAGTAATCAACTCACAGAATCAACATTAATCACTTTTTCAACTGCAGCAATCAAGGAACAGGTAATATCAAGGTGTGACTTATTTAACGAATGGGGCATCAAAATACTTCCCCAAACCGAACCACTGTATCCATCGGTCCTTGCAAAACTCCCGGCCATACTAGATAAACAGGGACGACTATCATTCTCAATATTAAGATCAGCGAAAGGCCGACCCCCAGTAAGGACAATCCATCCAAAAAAACGGGAGGCCAAAACCACGGCGATTGACTGGGCCTGGCTGTCAGCGGCCCTGGACGGGGGAAATCACAATTGAACTCAACCCGGTCTCTCAGTGTGCTCATGGAACATCAACTGCCTTACCCCAAAACTTCAGTTCCCAGATGTGATAACGTTTTTTAAAAAATCATGAGGTTATACTATTGCAGAACCATGGTCCTTGGTCAGCCTCCCAATAGAAGGATACTTGGAAAACAGAACACCGGCTCAGAGGCTACATAAGTCTGGCCGACCCAACGGCGGTCTCTCAATTTACATTTCAGCCAAGTTAAATGTTAATATAGCGCAGTTGACATTTGAAGAAGATTGGATTTCCAGCGTAAGGATTGACAATTCTAAACAGACCGAACAACTGATCCTGATCAATATCTACATCTCACCAAGCGTCAGGGAGAAAAAAAACGAAGTTTAACCACCTAATCCTGGTTTTGTTTAATATACAAAGTAACTATAAAAGACCAGCCTGCCTAGTATCCGGCGACTACAACACAAACCATTTTCAAGAACTTCCGGAAGAGTACGACGCACCGTGGCCAGATGTTCTGGAACAAACAAAACCCACTGGCAATAAATACAGCAAACTAGGTGAATATATGGTGCTAGAACTCAGTGCTCTGGGTTACAAAATCTTAAATGGTCGCTTCCCCAAGGATAATCCTCCCAACTGGACAAGATCAAACAGTCATACCCATTCTTTTCTAGACTATACCATCTGTAACAAGGAAATCCTTCCTTTTATCGAGAATTCCACCATAGCTGTTCAAGGAGACAGTGACCATCGATCCCAAGTGACCACCTTGTCATTTCACTTAGTACATCATGCCATGACAAGCCTGACTTCAGAAGGTAACTATACTGAAAATCTCAAAAGGTTGAAATGGTCTGATCCAATTATACCAGCAATAATGAGCCAGTGTAGAGCCCAGCGAGATTCAATGAGTATTGCTGCATCCCTGCCCACTAGATCATGGGCACTCTTCTCCTGGGAACAGCTTAAAAAAATTCCCACATACTACACAAAAAAACAAAAAAGGAAATCAGGCAATAATAACAGCCAAAATCAGGAAATTAAAATCAGTACGTAATAGTGCCCTAAGACAAGCACGCAGGCTCCCAGGGGAAGATCATAATCTTAACAAATATAAGCAAGCCCAAACAGCACTTCGACATGCAATATACATCGAGAAAAAGAAACGCTCCGAGCAGTTCTAGCTAAAATTGATACACGTAAGTAAAAATCATAACTCAAAATCCTTCTGGTCACTTGTTAATTCCAAAACACACAAACAAGGAGGACAGAGTAGTGCTAACATCTCTGAAGCTGAATGGGTATACTATCTAACAACTCATTATGAGGAACCAGAAAAAGATGTCCAATTGGCCAGACCACTAGCCACGGCTCTACAACCCAATTCATCCCAATCATTAGGCATAATGGATGTAAAGACACAAGGAAACCACGCTGAATTAAACACAAGGACTCCATCAACAACTGATACAAAATTTCTGCTTCAGCCCACAGAATTGTCACAACGTGCACCAACAACTCTGGGAATCATTACGGAAAAAAACCTTCGAATTATAACCGAGGCCCGCTCAGATGGAGCTCAAGGGCCAAGTGGTCTACCCCAGTCTCTGTTTAAACAGGATACAGAATTTTAGGCCAATCAATTGGCACCTCTTTTTTCCTATTGCCAGATCAACTCGTTATTACCAGAATCGTGGCAAGGTGCCATTATACATCCAATTTATAAAGGTGGTTAGAGATCAGACCCGAAAAACTACAGGATGATCACCCTACTGGACGTGGAATCGAAATACTATGCTAAGCTGCTCCTTCAATACCTGGCGTCCTGGGCCGCAAAAAATCATCTCGTACCTTTCAACCAGACAGGATTTGTGCAAAAGTCAGGCACCATAACAAACTTGCTTGCAATTTCTGTCCTGTTGGATAAAGTGGCAGCCTGAGGAACGTTAATGCATGGCTGTTTCGTTGACTTTAAGGCTGCTTTCGACCGCATACCTCCAAGCCGAATATGGCTCAAACTGCGGAAATGGGGGATTCCAATAATGCTACTACAAGCCATAATGGCACTACGCACTAACACATGGATCCGTATAAAACTTGGGGATGGATCATACATCTCAAGGAAAATACAAACAACCCGCAGAGTGAAACAAGGGTGTGTGCTGGCGCCCCTTCTCTTCAACATCTTCATTTCCGATTTGTCAGAGTCACTTGACGAAGTTCATTCTCATCCTCCAAAACTCGCCGGGACAAGAGTTAGTAATCTACTGTATGCGGACGATCTGGTCTTGCTTAGTCACACCAGGGTTGGCTTGCAGAGACTACTTGATCGGTTGTCTCTATATACCACCGAAAACGATCTGGAACTGAATTTAACAAATACAAGGGCAATCACCTTCGGGCAAAGGAAATATCAAGGTGGCGGTTGGCAATACAATGGTAAAAATGTTGACCGAGCCCTTTCTTACAAGTACCTGGGGGTTCACTTGGACAGAAGGGGAACATTCTCTAAACACAGAGACGAGGTAGAAGCTAAAGCCCTGACAATCCAGGTGGCTTTTAAGACTCTTGCAAGGCAACTGTCCAGTCCTAGTCTAACCCCACTCATAACTGTCATGAAGGCAAAAATCATCAATTTCCTCACCTACAGCCAGGAGATCATGCTAGGGAAAGACAACAGCTACGTGAACAAAATAATAACAAGAACATTCAAACAGGTGCTGGGCCTACCAAAATCTTCATCTCCCACTCAAATACGTCTTGAGTTTGGTCTTCAAGACCATCAAGCAGTAGGTCATGGAGCGTACATCAGGCTGTGCAATAAGTAACATACCTCCAGAGAAGGAAGCCTGGAGGCCCTTTTGTGGGTGGAAATCTCAGCTGGTCAACTTGACAGTTCATACTGGCGTTATCTGCAAGATTCTTTAAAACTCCTTGATACAGAAGAAATCTGGACCTCTAATCCATCGCAGCAGGCACTTAAAATTCATATCAAAAGAAACGTCCACCTCTGGTCATTTCATTCGTATAGCCCAACTGGTGCAACGTAAGCATGCCCGGACAAATGTATCAGGATTTAAGCCAGGGATTATGGCACTCCATCTGTCATGTATCTACTCAGTGCTGTGGAAAAAAGATTTTTGGCCCTCAGAATGGGTGAGTGGCCATTCCTGTATCATTTGCCAAGATGGCACTATGCAAATTCCAACGTAACGTGCAGGCACTGCGGGAGCAGCACAGAAACAATCGAGCACATGGTATGTCTATGTCCTTATGTCTATGATTGAAAGATCTTGTTAAAGAGCGAATGGAACAAACTCGGCATTCGCTCGTGCTGGCAAGCTATCCTTACATCAATGAACCCGGACAATCCACAGCTTAATATCCGGTTCACCAAGTTCGTCACAGGAACAGCAAGAAAATGTATAAACAGTGAGAGCCAGCAAGCCATCAACGGTTAATTATTAAAGGACAGATTAAGCCCTACGCTGTTCTATTGATTTGCACACTCCTCCGTACCACTCAAGAGCAGCAGACCACGACCTCTGGCGTACGGACTATCTTGCTTTCCTGTGTATCACTGGAACTTTCAAATTATTGTATGCAGGGACTTTATTATATAAATGGAATTACATCAACAGGAACTTTACCACAAATAAGGAATTACATTACCAGTGTTATTAATTATTGCCTTTTAATAAGTAATGACTGCCCGTGGCCCTAACAGATGATAAAATTAGAATGGATAATTATGGTCCTTAACTGTTTTTTAATTACTTTTTTTTTTTTAAAAGAGGGTCGTACTGTCTAGACGAGTTAATACTTTTTATTATTACAAAAAATAGGTTTGTAGGATTTTAAATTATTTTCTGATGAACTTTATCGATTTACTCGTTGTGATGGTACAAATGTAAATATCTTAATAACCATTCTTGATATACATTTTTATTATGGATGCATGTTCACCATTGTAATGATTTTTATTAATCAAACAATAAAGTATTTTTTCCCCACATAGTCCTAATTACTTGCGTCAAAGAGCATTTGGTTTTGGAATCCAGTGTGATCCCAACAAATGACCATGGGTTTTTGTTTGATTTGGTTTTGCTACCATTTTGTCCCTCTGCAGACGCCTTTGTGCCAATGCTTAACAGATGGAAAGTCTAATGGGCAATTTGGATGGATAGAAGGCGGGTTGCATATGTTCAGTTTTAAGTTTGCCAACAACACAACCAGTTAGGCTTAATTTCTTGAGGAAGACCTGAAGGCAGTGGGGTCAGGGGTAAGCCAGCCAGTAAGATGTTTCTTAGAGGACTGCTTTCCTTAAATGTATGTGTGTAAGTTCTTACTCTAAATCATATGTAATTTGTTTGTACTTTAAGGATCTTTTTGAGTTTATTCCAGAACTGCCACACCGCAATAGGCTTTCAGTGTTGTTTCACAATGTTTCTTCTAATTATCAATCCAGTATAATTATGACGGATTAGCTCAGTTTTAGCACTCTGGATGAGACATAGATGTGAACTATTGTCTGTCACCACTTGCTGCTTGTCTGTCCACCAGAAAGATTTGTGCATGAGGCACAACACCTTAAAGTCAATTATCTGTATTCACTGAAGAAAAAGGAAAATTTCAGAGTGGGATTCACATTGTCCTGTTTTCTATGATTATGTCATAGCTGAGCTGTGCCATTTTATTGTGATGACTATTATTTATTTTATTTCATTTCTGCTTGTCAAGAAATTGTCTAGAAGTAAAACATTCTTAAACTCATTAAATATAGTTCATTTTCCAAAATGTTTATTCTGTTTCCGGATCTGTTTATTAGGGAGAAAGCGTTCAACACCTGGACTAGACACATTTTGGCTATGCCTATTTTATTACTAGAGTGCTAGGAAATTAACGCTTATAAATAAAAAGGTTCCAGAGAATCCTCAACAGCCAAACTCAGAAATTTCTGTTATTTTACCTTGTCAGCGTTGGAGTGTATGGACCTGATTCACAAAGGGCCTCTGCACTCGTGGCGGAGGTCCCGCAGTCGTGGGGCAGTCGCCGCACTAAGGGCGGAATCTCCGCAACGACAATTCCCATAGCGGAGATTCCGCCCCGCGTGCATAGACTGTCCCACTACTGCGAGACCTCCAACACAAGTGCGGATGCCCTTTGCGAATCAGGCCCCAAGTCTTTTTGATATAAACGCTTCACTACTTCCTATTTCTTTATTATGTAAGAAAGTTATAGTTTTGAGTGTGTAGCATTAGTAGGAATTTGTGTAAGGTAGTTTGTAACAGTAATATCAATAATAGGAATTACAATTTATGTAGCACACCACAATTTATTTCTCTTGTAGCATAAAAATAGGTGCCTTTATCACTAATCACATTTCGATTTCAGATACATGAGAGCATAGTGAACTTTGAGAGTTAGCTTCTAGTTAAGGGCATACCTAACACTACAAAAAAAAGTGTGTTTATGAGACGTTTAACAGGATTGTTCAAACGCAATTCTAACTTGGGTTTTGGTGATTTCCTTGCCATATTTGGTAGACTGCATTTTTCATTCAAAAGTGGAGAACAGCTATTAGGAAAATGGAATTTAACTTTTACAAACTTGCAGTTTTTACTTTTAAGCCTATGGTGTTTGGACCTCTGCTATGAAGTGAGCCTGTCTGATGGAATCTCACCCTCTACAGGCTCTTTTAATGTTGAGCTATGAACTGCAACATATATTGCCTGACTTTTAACTTAAGGTCATCTACCTGTGGCCAGCTGGGGGAGTTTTGGTAGATTTTAAGGGATGTGTATAGAAAGTGAGTGTGCATTTTCCATTTGTGGAATGGGAGGAGAGTGGAGTGTATCTGTAGTGTTTTACTTTATGGGAACAGCAATCCACATTGGTACTTTGGTGTGTGAGTGATACACAAGAAGGAGGATGGAGTGAGCCTGTCAGCCAGGAATGTAGATTTTAGGAATATTCCTGAAGTCCTTTGAAGTGGACCAGGCTCCTATGAAAGAAAGGTGAGCAATAGATACCTCTTTGGCGTTGAGGAATAGTACTTGCCCCCATCAGCTTCATACTATCCTAAAGGTGTTAATGCAGACAACATTGTTTAGTAGCAGCTCCCTCTTGTGTGACTTAGTCTAAGATCCCACTGTCAGGGCACTTCCAGCTCCACCCTATTCTTTCTGAGAAGCTTGAGTCACAAAACGCACTAGCCTAGCCAATCTGTGGCTGATAAATAAATGTCAGGAGCTGCCTGAAACTAGCTCTTGAAATTCATTTCTGGAGTCCACATCTATAGCTGCAAAAATAAACAATCAATATATATTGGCTAGAAATCCAGATCATTGGATACACATGACCAGTGTCAGGACTCGTCTAACAGAATGAGAGCTGCAGACAGCCTGAGAAGGAGGAAATGCTTGGTGCCACACTGCAAATACCAGAGGAGAGCATGTCTTGTGTAACCATGAGCCCAGCTGGAGGGTGACTAAGGAGCTGTGCAAGAGACTTGGGCCATATTTATCATAGTGCTGCGTCACCCTTGAGCTACGCAAGGGGGCGCAATGGCGACACAACTCTAAAGTCTGATTTATGAAACCACGTGAGACCACCTTGCATGGCCCTGCATGGCTTGATAAATCTGGAGTAATTCAAGGCAGCCCATATCGCTGCCTTGCGTTACTTTGCCCCAGGGAGGCGGTCCATGGCTGCAGTGTGGGTGTTCCCACGCATCCACCCATGGATTTCGATACATTCCCATATTTACCATGAATGGTAGACCTGTGAAATGCTAAGCATCCTCAGGGGAAGCTTAACAAGGAGAAATATCTTTATTTCTCCTCGTTTTTTAGGTCTCGTGACCTACAATGCGCGCAAGCGCATTGAGGGAACGAGAATTCAAGTGGCCAAAATCATCGTCAAACCACGGGCTTTCAGCCGCGGTTTTCTTTAAGTTCACGTGAATCACGTGATTAAACATGCACGCGCATCGGCAGCATTTCTCCTGCACAAGGCTCGCAAAAGGCTCTCCTCCCTCCCCACATCAAAGGCATCAATCACCCTCCCACAGGCTTCCCCAGCGCTGCCCCGCCCCCTGCTTCACAGCCAGGCCATCTGTTCCCTGCCAGACCTCTCACACCTCCGTCACAGCATGCCTGTGTACTTCAAAGGCTTATCACTTCACACGGCCGCAGGCCATGCAACCAGAGCACTTCAGTTGGTGTGCAGCCCCCCTCCCAGCACTGCCTTGTTACTCTCGGCAGCCGTGAGTCCCTAAACACTTTTTATATTTAATCAGCAGCAGCAGCATTTCTCTTGAGCCAGGCCACATCAAAGGCTCTGTGCCACTTTCACCCACACAGCACCACTTACAGACACGCAACGCCACTCACACCCACGCAACACCACACTCACCCACGCAACGCCACTCACACACACAACGCAACTCATCCATGCAACCCCACTCATCCACGCAACCCCACTCATCCACGCAACCCCACTCATCCACGCAACACCACTCACACATGCAACGCCACTCACACATGCAACGCCACTCACACATGCAACGCCACTCACACATGCAACGCCACTCACACACGCAACGCCACTCACCCACTCACGCAAAGCCACTCACCCACTCACGCAAAGCCACTCACACCCACGCAGTGCCACTTTCACCCACACAGCACCACTCACAGACACGCAATGCCACTCACACCCATGCAAGCCCACTATCACCCACGCAACGCCACTCACCCATGCAACGCCACTCACCCACGCAACGCCACTCATCCACGCAACGCCACTCATCCACGCAACGCCACTCATCCATACAACGCCACTCATCCATGCAACGCCACTCACACATGCAACGCCACTCACACATGCAACGCCACTCACACATGCAACGCCACTCACACATGCAACGCCACTCACACACGCAGCGCCACTCACACGCAACGCCACTCACACACGCAACACCACTCACACACGCAACGCCACTCACACACGCAACGCCACTCACACACGCAACGCCACTCACACACGTAACGCCACACACACACACGCAACGCCACACACACATGCAACGCCACACACATATGCAACGCCACACACACATGCAACGCCACTCACACATGCAACGCCACTCACACATGCAACGCCACTCACACATGCAACGCCACTCACACATGCAACGCCACTCACCCACGCAACGCCACTCACTCACTCACGCAGTGCCACTTTCACCCACACAGCACCACTTTCAGACATGCAACGCCACTATCACCCACGCAAGCCCACTATCACCCACGCAATGCCACTCACCCACGCAACGCCACTCACCCAAGCAACGCCACTCACCCAAGCAACGCCACTCATCCACGCAACGCCACTCATCCACGCAACGCCACTCACCCACGCAACACCACTCACCCACGCAACGCCACTCACCCACGCAATGCCACTCATCCACGCAACGCCACTCATCCACGCAACGCCACTCATCCACGCAACGCCACTCACCCACGCAACGCCACTCCCCCACGCAACGCCACTCACCCACGCAACGCCACTCACCCACGCAACGCCACTCACACACGCAACGCCACTCACACCCACGCATTGCCACTTTCACCCACACTGTGCAGTGCACAATAGGTCTCGCAGTAGGAAAGTTGGAGCTATTGGTTTTGTAAATGACAAAGCCCTTTATGTTTTTAAAATGAAAACAAAAATAAAAGGCATTGTTATTTGCAATTGTAACAACTTTCCTACTGCGAGACCTATTGGCAACGCCAGTGCTTGTTTCTTTTTATATGTGTTCTGCATTTTGGAGCACATGTAGAAAGAGGAAAATGCCCTTGAGGATTGTTTTTGTGCAGGAAGGTGTCCCTTCATGCACAAAAACAATCCTGACTACAACGCAGGCACCCTTGCACCATGATGAAAGAGTGCTTGCGTAGACATAATGAATCACATTGTGAACCAGTGCAAGGAAAGGACAGGAATGTGCTGTATAATGTTAAATAAGGCACATTCCTGCCCTTTCACGCAGTCCAGTAGGGTGGCTTGTTGCGCTGCGGCAAAGTATGAAAAATATGGGCCTTGGATTCTAACCCTGCTGAAGCAGCTTTCTGAGGGAAGCAGGCAACGCTCTGTGAGAGGGGTGCTGGAAGAGTGCTTCAGTAGGAGGATGCCATCTAGAAAAGGAAACCACAGCTTTGCAGGGAGGTCAAATAACTCAGATCACCTAGGTTGGTATCTTGGTGAGGGGTTGCTCCCTGCAGTAAATCACTCTAAACTGCATCAAAATTTGTGCAACAGCTCTGGAGTAATGGACATTTGAATGATCTGTTTATGAGAAACCCATGCCACTTACGTTGAGTCTCTGAGGAACATGAGCACCCACACCGATGATCAGGGTTGGCCGCAAAGAGGCAGTGGCATGCTTCAATCTGCCCTGTGGCAGAAACAAATTCACTGGGATATGTGCCCCAGGCATAGGCGAAAGCAAGTGTGCATGTTTTTATTACCACCATAGACATGGACACTCATCTCCTCTGATGATGCAGGGAATTTATGACATTAGAGACAGATGAGCTGTTTATATTTGTTGTAGGCCACTAGCCCGTGGGTGTGCTATCCCTTAGATAATCTGCATGAATCTGGGGCACCCAATTTGCAGGGGACGGTGTTAGCCTCAAGAACTATGAGGTAATGCGTCCCAGAGACAAGCTTTTAACAATACAACCAATAAAGAATGACTGACTCAATAAGGAAATTCAAGATCAGCATTTTGGGAAAGCCAGAAAGTTTGTTTAAAATATTTAAAGTGTAATGCATAATTTAGAAAAATGCAAATGCAGCGTTGAATCAATCAAGATACATTAGTCAATTGCAATAGAAGTTCTCTGCAGCAAGAAAAATGAGCAAAAATCAGGTAAATAGATAAGCTCTCAAATGTGCAGTAAATCAATAGAAAAGTGGTCAGCATCTCTAGAGGCTTAGGTAAGAGTCTGGCGCTGTCCCAAATTCAAGGGTTTATATAGCCATCTTCAGCATAGGAAATCTTAGAAACTGCAAAGGCAGCATGGTGTGAACATTATTACAGCAAATTATATTTCTTAAAACTTCACATCATGTTAACATTTTAGCACTAATCCTCCACATAAATATTGATTTGCCACTTCTGACCTAATGTCATACGAAGGTGTCAGAACAAACTAGTTACATAAACAAAAAAACAATTGTTAACCTCTTAAGTGCTGCGTCAGGGCGTTGGCCGACGGCAGCACTACCTCCCCAGTGCTGCGCACGACCATTGGACGTCCATTCAGCACTAGTTCCAATGGACAGCGCAGCACTGGGGAGGGATATTTGCGCCGCATCTAAGGTGTTAATGAATGCAATATAACGTGCTATTAGTCGAGCAATGGAAAATAGCAAAATATTCCTCCAGCGAATTCTTTGAAATACAGTATGTCATATGAATAAACCGTGCACATCTTGCTGCATGCGGTATCAAGCAAGAAATATAAACATAGAATGAACATCATGATTCGGCAGCCATTTTAACAAAGTTGGAGACGAGGCCTAAATGAAGCCTAATTTAGTCTAAGCCAGATACACATTAAACACATTATAATAATTATTTTCCAATTGCAGTAGCTCCATGGTAAAACATATGTGTGAATGCAAATGTAAAACAACTAATTTTTATTCACATAAATAGTTCAAATATGGCGAAACTTCCATAGCTCTCCTCAGGGTCTCCCAGATCTGACCCCAGTATGTTTCTGTTCTTGGAAATGTCCACAGGATATGCAAAATATCACAGACTGTGTGTAAGCAACTCCAGTATTTAGGATGACCTAAAGGGTTTCCTTTCTGCAGTTTGTCATGTGTTCAGTTTCAGTGATGCATGAACTTGCTACATTTCAATCTAGCTACTCATATGACTGTACCATAATACTCTAGAATATGGGTACTCACAAACTTTCTCTCGGGGCCAAATTTACAGTGTGGTTTGTGTCCGAGGGCCGCACCGGGGGGGGGGGTCAGTGGGGAAGTGGGCGGGGCTATAGCAAAAAAAAACTTTGACCATGAGGTAGATCACAGGTCCCTGCAGTGGACGCCTTCGTCCACTGAGCCACCAGACCCGGCATACACACATCTCTCTCTCTCTCTCTCTCTCTCTCTCTTTCTCCCTCTTTCTCCCTCTCCCTCTCTCTCTCTCTCTCTCTCTCTCTCTGTGTCTCTGTCTCCCTCTGTCTCACTCACTCTGACTCTCTCACTCCCTCTCTCCATCTCTCTCTGTCTCATTCACTCTGACTGTCTCACTCCCTCTCTTCCTCTGTCTCACTCACCCTGACTGTCTCACTCTCTCTCTCTCTGTCTCGCTCTCTCTCTGTTTCCTTCTCCCTCACTCTATTTCCCTCTCCCTCACTCTATTTCTCTCTCCCTCACTCTATTTCCCTCTCTCTCCTTCCCTCTCCCTCATTCCCTCTGTCTCCCTCTCTCTCTCAGTTTCCTTCTCCCTCACTCTATTTTCCTTTCTCTCACTTTATTTCCCTCTCCCTCACTCTATTGCCCTCTCCCTCACTCTATGTCCCTCTCCCTCATTTGTATTTCCCTCTCTCTCCTTCCCTCTCCCTCCTTCCCTCTGTCTCCCTCTTTCTCCTTCCCTCTCCCTCATTCCCTCTGCCTCCCTCTCTCTCCTTCCCTCTCCCTCACTTTGAGGTCTCCCCCACTCTGAGGTCTCCCTCTCTCTCCTGAGGTCTCCCTCACTCTAAGTTCTCCCTCTCTCTCCTTCCCTCCCCCTCACTCTGAGCTCTTCCTCTCTCTGAGGTCTCCCTCTCTCTCCTTCCCTCTCCCTCACTTTGAGGTCTCCCTCCCTCTGTCTCCCTCACTCTGAGGTCTCCCTCTCTCTCCTTCCCTCTCCCTCACTCTGAGGTCTCCCTCTCTCTGAGGTCTCCCTCTCTCTCCTTCTCCCTCTCTCTCCCTCGCTCTGTCTCCCTCTCTTGCTCTCCCTCCCTCGTGCTCCCTCTCCCTCCCTCGCTCTCCCTCGCGCTCCCTCCCTCGTGCTCCCTCGTGCTCCCTCTCCCTCCCTCTCTTGCTTTCCCTCCCTCCCTCTCTCACGCTCTCCCTCTCTCGCGCTCCATCTCGCTCCCTCCCTCCCTCCCTCGCTCTCGCTCCCTTGCTCTCCCTCGCTCTCCCTCCCTCCCTCGCTCTCCCTCGCTCCCTTGCTTGCTCTCCCTCCCTCCCTCCCTCCCTCGCTCTCCCTCCCTCGCGCTCCCTCTCCCCCCTCACCGCCTCTCTGGCTCTCCCTCCCTCTCCCTTGCTCTCCCTTGCTCTCCCTCCCTCTCCCTCTCTCCCTCTCCCTCCCTCGCGCTCCCTCTCCCTCCCTCGCTCTCCCTCTCCTGCCCTCCCTCGCTCTCCCTCCCTCACTCTCCCTCACTTGCTCTCCCTCGCTCTCCCTTCCTCCCTTGCTCCCTCCCTCTCCCTCGCTTGCTCTCTCTCGCTCTCCCTCCCTCCCTCGTGCTCCCTCTCCCTCCCTCTCCCTCCCTCGCTTGCTCTCCCTTGCTCTCCCTCCCTCACTTGCTCTCCCTCCCTCCCTTGCTCCCTTGCTTGCTCTCTCTTGCTCTCCCTCCCTCCCCCTCCCTCACGCTCCCTCACGCTCCCTCCCTTGCGCTCCCTCACTCTCCCTCCCTTGCTCTCCCTCGCTCCCTCTCTTGCTCTTCCTCCCTCCCTTGGTCTCCCTCCCTTGGTCTCCCTCCCTCACTCACTCTCCCTCCCTCGCTCCCTCGCTTTCCCTCCCTCGCTCTCCCTCGCTTGCTCTCCCTCGCTCTCCCTCCCTCCCTTGCTCCCTCGCTTGCTCTCCCGCCCTCCCTCACGCTCTCTCCCTCACGCTCCCTTGCTCTCCCTCCCTCGCTCTCCCTCCCTCACGCTCCCTCTCCCTCCCTCCCTCGCTCTCTCTCGCTCTCCCTCCCTTGCTCTCTGTCGCTCTCCCTCCCTCCCTCTCCCTCGCTCCCTCTCTCTCCCTCCCTCTCCCTCGCTTGCTCTCCCTCCATCCCTCGCTCTCCCTCCTCACCCTGCCTGTGTGTGCTCGGGCTGTGACAGCTTCCAGGCGCACACACACTGCCGCACCCAAGCTCTTCACAGGTCTTTAAAAGACCATTCGTATGTTAATGAGGCTTTGTTCACCTCTCAGCGCCCCTGCTGCCCCACTCTGGTTATGGCGGTAATCACCCGGCCCCCACAGAGCAGCAGAGACTGAGTCGCGCTCTGGCTGCAGACATCTTTAAAGCATTTTTTTTAAAACTCGGGTACAATGTCTGCAAGGTCCGCGGGCCGCTACGGAAGGCTTGCCGGGCCGCCACCGGCCCGCGGGCCGTACTATGAGTACCCCTGCCTAGAATTACGGGCCAGTCATCTTAAATAATGTCATGTTCTAGCACAGTATGTCACTTCATAAACCCTTCGGGGGTGCAAGGGTGCCTGCAGTGCAAGCTGGATTGTTTTTGTGCAGAAAGGGGCACCTTCCTGCATGAAAACAATCCCCTGAAGCAGTTTCCTCTTTCTATGTGTGATGCAGAATACAGTACTCATAGAAAGTGGAAAAATAAAGATATTTCTCCTTGTTAAGCCTTCATTGAGAAGGCATTGCATTTTGGCACATTCCCAGGTCTACCACTAATGGTTAATTTGGAAATGCGTCCAGATCCAACATCTCTCTGGGGCAAAGTAATGCAAAACATTTGCACTGCGTTGCGTTATTCTGGATTTATCCAACCACTGAGGGGCACGCAAGGAGCCCTTGATAAATGGCATCTTAGGGGTTGCGTCTCTTTTGCACCACATCGCATGGTGCAAAAGCAACACAACCTCTTGATAAATATGGCTATTAGGTTGTAGAACATGAAATAGTTTTGTGTCCCTTTGTGAAGATTTCATCTAGTGTACAAATGTTAACCTTCTCCTAAGAGTCCCAGTGAAGTGACACACCCCAATGCGCAAGTTCACAAAGCCATTTCCGGATTTGTCATGGGCCCATGAGTCAAATGGAAGGCCAGGGTGTTCATCAACTAAATGACGGGATTGTCTCTTAGAGAGTGGTGGGTCTTTGTCAGATATGCAGATATCTTTCCAATGTCTCTACTTAGGCAAAGTATCATGAATTCCGGGTCTGCCCAAAGAGATGTAGTACATAGCCCATATCCAAGAGCTAGGAGAGTTGGTAGCTAGATAATTGTACTCCAGGGGTGATAGTTCGACGCCCCCCAGAGATTCTGTCGGCATACAACTAACAAGCTTTCCAGAGGATTTCATGGGTCCCCATACAAAAATCAACACATCTAGGTTGAGCCCATTTAGAAGGGTCTTGGGGATGGTCAGTGATAGAATGGCAAACAGGTAACTAACGGTGTGACAACCATTTTCTCGGCCTAAGTCCTATGCCGTAGGGAGTTATTAAGGTATTTTCAGCAAGCCCAATCATGTTTGGCTTTAAAGATCAGGGATCCAACATTGTCTTAAATCGTGGACATAAAGCCTGGGTTAAAAAAATATGCCTAGATCTTTGGCTGTATATGTCTACACTGAAAAGGGTAGCCACTTATGTCCTCTTTGGTACTGCCAGAGATCATTGGCAGAGCATCACTTTTGTCCCAGTTCATCTTGTATCTAGTGAACTTGGGGAGTCCTTGATCATGAAAAGCAGAGAGGACATTGAAGTGTGAAGGTCAGAAAGTGTCAATAGTATGCCATCTACACATAAGATAATACAATGCAGCCCAACACCATAGGCAGCAGGAATTTGGAACTTAAAATATAGTCAGTGCTTGAGAAAGTGCCATGGCACATGAAATAAAAGGTGAATTCCTTGAATGTCAAATGGTGCCACCTCCATCAGTCCACCATGCCATGGTTTTACAAGATATCAGACATCAGTGCCATGTCAGTGGCACTGTGAGAATCTATAGGCCTTGTTCAGTCCAGGATTGGGTCAGAGGCTAAATTCCAGTCCCCTCACCATAAAAGATGAATCCCATGATTATCCTAAATAGGTGGGATAGAAAACAGGTTTTAGAAAAGTGAGCGGCATAGACGGGCACTGGATCTAAGGCATTTAGGATAGGGAGCTCTTGACAAAAATGTACCAACCCTCAGGGTGCACCCATGACTTAACAGTAGTTCTTGAAGATATATCCACAGAATAGCTATCCTGTATTCCTTGGAGCTCAAAGGAGTTAATGAAAAGAATCTGGAGGCTGTTCTCATACCGCTACTAGATAAAACCTTGCCAAATATGCCTCTTGTAGTATTCTGTTTGGGATGAGTGAGTTTCTTGTAAGAGGGCTATGTCTGTGTTTAAAGGCTAACTAAGGGAGAACGTTATTCCTATTAATATAGTGACACATTACTTTAAAATGTTGCATTAATATGTAGGGGCGCTAGGAGGCATGATGTAAATTGGGCATTCTGAGAATCTTGAGTGGGGAATGTAGCAATAGAGGATGGGGAAGCATGGGGGAAAACAGACGTTTAAGCCAACAGTTGCTTAAAATGGAACAACACCCTTAAGCTAGGGGAGGTGTCTCTGGTGGGAAGGACGGGGTCCTACTGACTGGAAGCAGTGAAAGTAAAGAGGATGCTAGAGGTTCTCCGTTCTTCGGTCTATGGGTTCTGTGGGGTCCAGGTCAACCAGTGATTGACCAGAGTTAGAACCCTGTGTCAACCTGTACATACAGTGCCTTAAATGTGTACATCATTTCTCACTCCGAGCAGCATCTTAGGGAGACCGGAGAGGAATGAAAGTCTAGTATTAATTAAATGTTGGATATTGCAGTGAGTGCAAGTGACCCCTTGGACAATTGTAACTGACTCTGATCTAGGAACAGACGGTGAGCAAACAGGATTTGAGTATGGCGCATAATGTTACAGCCACAGCGTATGATCATATGTTCAGAGAATGTTGAGTAGTGGCCGAAGGATGGGTATTTATACATATAAAGTTCCCACACTCTGATGCGGGTGATAGAGCAAGGCTTCGCACGTTAAGCGACTTGCTTGTATCATGAGCCTCAAATAATGTTAATAAACTAAATCAACATGTTCGTGTTAATAATTTTGCACATTTGTACACTACACGGGTTGTCCCAGTGAAGCTTACCTGTGTTTACTAAGCCTAATACGCTTGCCATTAAAATGGCTGCTGCTACGCGGGAATTTAGACTGCGCATGCGTCGGTCATACCATGTGACGTGACGTACTCGCAGTTCTGGTGGGAAAGTGTTTGCTCATGCGCAATAGAGCTGACATGGCCCTTTTGTGTTCTCACATGCTCTGAGCTTGCATTGCCGCTTTCGCAAAGCTGTCTGTTCTGCCTAAAACTTAAAGCTATAGTTTATATTACAGTAATGGGTGCAGTATAGCAACTCATGGTATACAGTGAAATCATTTATTATATGTATTAAAACTATTCTTTTCCATTTCATGTAACACTTCGAGAACTTGGCCTGTTCTAACGTGAGCTTGCTTGAATCTGAGTCTGCGCGAGATCTGCAAGTCTCCACAGAAATGACCTTTGGACAGAAGCCAGATGGCAACCCAAGCCAAAATGTGCCTGGGAAGACAACTCTAACCTAGTCGAAGAAGCCGACCTGTACTAAATTTGTAACAATTGTATATAAAAAAAAGTATTCACCATTGTTAGGTGAAAACATATGTCATGGGAACCCAGAGAATAAGGAGTGGGTACAAAGATTGAATATTAACCCCTTAAGTGCTGCGTCGGTGCGTTGGCCGACGGCAGCACTACCTCCCCAGTGCTGCGCACGACCATTGGACGTCCATTCAGCACTAGTTCCAATGGACAGCGCAGCACTGGGGAGGGATGTTTCCTAGCATCTATGAGGTTAAGCCTGGGAAAGTCTAAATTTTAGGTGGTGTGATGACCTAACCTCCTTCTGTGTCCAATCAAAATTGGGGATCCTTACACTTGCAACATTAGGGGGTGGTACACTGACCCGAAAAACAGTATAACTAGCGTAGGTTTAGCTAGAAAAATTGTCCGACTTGTCCGAGTAGCTGACATGTCACTGACCCAAGCACTCTATAGGTGACTGAACTCAGAGAGCTGCGAAGCACTCTGTTGGGAGGTTCGAGAAACCCATTCGGGTTTATGCAGACTTAAAGTGCTGGCGAAGTACTTTGTTGGGCGGTTCGAGAACCCAATCGGGGTTATTGGCAGATTCCTTGCAGAGAGGGAGTAACGCAGGCGTTGCAACCGAAGCTGTGGGTGTTGGTCGTACCATTTGGTGAACCCGGTCCTGATCCAAATTCTGGGGCTATCCTGTCCTGACTGTCCATGAGCTGTACCTGCTTGCCTATTGGCATCTAAGTCCTTGAGGGTCCTTTCCCGTCTTTCCAAACTGACCCGTGGCCAGGGTTGGTCTTCACTCTGTCCTAGGTAAATATAAAGTCTGTGTGGGTGATTGTTTATCTATATTTGCATTTCTAATTCTTGAATATTGCAAAGCATAATTGCATATGTTCCATAAATGAGATTTCCATACATTATTTGTCTATTAGCATGTTCCACTTTTCTACCTACCTTTAGCCAAATGCTAAATCGTTATTTTATAGTTTACGTTCCATTCTTACCCTCCCTATAGTGAATAAGCAAATTGCAAAGTTTCATTTCCTTTTAACAGTTAGTGAATTACGAAAGTCTACTTTGATTTAGCATGTTCCCTTTCTTTACCCGCCTTTAGTGAAGTTGTGAAAGTCTGTTGATCTAAAATAGCGTGTTCCTTATTTTTCACCTTCCCTTTATTTTTCGATTTCTAAATGATTAATATTCTCTGCCTTATTCATAGCTATACAATATTTCTAATTCTAGTTATAGATAGTCTTATCTGTGTTAATCTTTTGCTCATGACATAGGATGATGATGATGATTAGATAAAGGTTTTCAAAACTTCTTGAGTCTATGGTCATTATAAAGAGTGTAAACATATTTATTTTATATTGTATTGTGATGACTGCTTATCTTTTCAGCTAGCTCCTTGATCCATTGTGATTTTAGGTACCTGTGACAAGGATTGGTAAGTCAGGTATATTGGAAATAAATAGAAAGGAACAGGGTTACTGGTAGTAGAGTGTGGGTTACCCGATTAAAATAAGTGTCTTAAATAAATTATGGGCCCAAGTGTGCATATTTTGGTAACAAAATAGTCGGGTGACATGCGCGCTCTATCAGTTATTCTCTGGTAGCAGAGGTTGGTTAAGGACTAGTTAAGATAGGTAGGTAGGTTAATTGCTAATAACTGTGTAAAATATAATTGCTGCTAAAATTTTATTGCTGCTAAAAGTATCGATCGATCGAATGTAAAATTACTTTGAAATGTTATGAAATGTTTTTGAAATATTTTTGGTGAAATGCTGTTATATTGATCTATGTATTAACACAACTCGTTAGTAATTGTTATATGTTGTCTGGAATCCCCGGGGGCACAATAGCGGGTGGTGGGGAGAATCCACCTTGCAGTGAAGTCAGTGGCTCGAGGAAAATTAGTGCATGGTTAGGCAGAACTTGAAGCGCTAATTAGTGTTGTCTGTATGAATAATTGAATGAATGATAGCAACGAGTTCGCTAGCAAAACTTCTATTGTGATATAACCTAGTACGGGTCACACAGAAGGAGTAGTAGGTTCGTCGGAGCTTGAGTGATAGCAAAGGGGTTCGCTGGTGAAACTTTAGACTTAGTATATATCCCAAAAATAAGTGGATGAGTGAAAGAAGTAGCAGGTTCTCTAATGCTTGTGTGAAGGATAGGCAGAAGGGATCTATCCGCAGTATATGAAAAGTAGACAGAAGAGGTTTACTTGCAGTGAAACAAATCATTCCTTTCTAGACACTCGAGTACAGTGGCGAATGTTTTACGTTGTAAATTAAATAAAGCACTTGCACTTTAAGAAGGAAATTGAATTTCAGTTACCTTGTGAAGGAGGGAGCCAGTTGCGGAGCTGCGCTGACGTCACTGGTATTGGTCGAAACAGCGGGCGTGTAGCTGAGATAGCTTTGTAAAGGAGGGGTGAGCGCAGGAGCGTGAGAACTTGTCTCACGGAAAGGCCGCGCACCCATTGGTCGAAACTGTTTGCAACCACAGTATTGATTAGTTGACGAAAATTGAAAGACGCGCTAGCATTGGAAGAATATAGTAAATAGAAGTACGTATTTTCACACAAATTGAGTCTTTTGCGAATATATGTGGTATCCGACTCGTCCCGAGACTCAACCTGATCCAAGATATCAAGGTTTTGTGAGAGATCAGTGGAAAGGCCGTAGACTAAACGCTATGTACGGAGGCAAGAGAAAAATGACTCTGATAGACAGAGTAAAGAATTATTTTAAGAAAAACAAGCCAATCAAAACTAGAGACGGTGTCATTATTCCACCACCTAATACTCCCGCATCATTTATGATGTTTGATAGAGGCTACCATGCTTGCGTATGGTTGGAAAATTGGGTGGAATACACTAAAGATGACAGAATTTTAGCATTTCCCTTACAAGGTACCTTTAATGGTAGGATTTTGTTTAATTTGAGGACTCAAATGAATGAATTACATCCCAGACCCAGACTAACGCAATATGAGGCCTTAGAAGAATGGAAAATAGAGGCTTTTGAGCGAGACAGACCCAGAATTGACAAAGGGTTAGCAAAATTTTATCCGAAAGTACAGAAAGGAACCCGAGAGAAAAGAATGAAAGAATGGAGACAGAACATGATGGTAGAAGGACTGTGCCCGTATTAACCGTAGAGGAGCCTATGGGAGGTAAAAGGACTGAGAAAACTAGACATTTAATGACTGCTGGTGATTCTGAGGATGAATACCTAGAGGATTTATTAATGAAAAATCCACCACTGTATAATGAGGAACCCAGGTCCCTGAATACGAGAAATCCATTCCGGAAACCAAATTATGATGAGGGACCAAGTATGGCAAATCCAAGTGCACCGAATCTTTACCCTCCCTTGATCCCACAGAGAGTACATGAAACCACCATGGAAAAGGTATTACAGGACCGAGAGAGAGAGGCTTTAATTAAACAGAGAACTGAACTTATCCAGAAGATTTCCCAGTTAAATACAAGCCCTGAAGCTCTAACAATTCCAGTAACTATTGGCCAGTTGTTCCTCTGTACGGGGATAAACAGGCTAGTCCAAAAACTCCAGTTGTAACTCCATCTGTAGTGCAGCCAAGAAAATAGCCCTTAATAGTTGATGACCAGGCAAGTGAATGCAAATCTGTTATTTCCCTGATGGATTTACCCATAAGGGAACCAGTAGGCAATTCACAGAGGAAGAACATTCATATTGGTTCAAGAGAAGTCCAGATTGAGTCCCCGTCTGGTACTAGAAGTGCCACAGTAGTGAATCCTGAAGCAATAGATCGATGGACCCGAGAACTAGAGAAAATAAATCCTCAGCCAAAACCATTAGATATTTACAAATTAAGAATAGAATTGGAAGAATTAATGGCTGGGAACGTGGGATTGGAAAGGCTGAACACCCTTAGTGAGGAAGAATTGCGATTCATTTGCAAAAGTATTACTCGAAACTCCAGAGTGTTCCATGAAAAATTAATGGACACCGCAGCTAGCATGGGAATAGACGTCAGCAGATCCAAAGTATTGCAAAAACTCTAAAGAGCAGAATTTTCTGACAAAGATTTAGAAAACATGAACGTATCAGGAAAAAAGGTGCAGATAAGAGAATTGCTGAACCTGTTACAGAAATGGGGAGACTTAGAAAAATGGAAAGCCAGGTGGGCAAAGAAAAAAGAAGATAGTAGATCCAAACAAATGACTTCTGAATATGCCTTAAAAGAGGCTGACCAGGCAGAGAAATTATATCCTATGAGAGAAGTACCAGGTGGGGGATATGTACATGTGCCACGGTCCAGACAAGATATTGTGTCATTTACAAATGACTTCCCAAAATTACGAGAAAAACCTGTAAAGTGGTATAGACAGGTTGAGAGATTTGTGAAGGTTTCGAAATGCCTCCTGTAAGATCTAGATGGTTTCTTTGACATTGTGGTTCCTGTAGATCTGTGGACAGAATTTAAAATTGCTGTAGATTGGCCAAATGAGGAATACCCTAGAGACCCGAAGACAGGTGCTCCTTCCGAAGACGTAATGAGGAAATACAATCAGGTAATGTTGTACCTGAAAGGAAAGGTGCCTGCAAAAGAAACAGACTGGACCCGAATAGATAGAACTACTCAGAATCATGATGAAACTGTGCATTCGTACTATGAACGACTGTTACAGGTGTTCAAGACATACAGTGG
This sequence comes from Lissotriton vulgaris, assembly GCF_964263255.1. NCBI lineage: Eukaryota > Metazoa > Chordata > Amphibia > Caudata > Salamandridae > Lissotriton > Lissotriton vulgaris. Next base: position 1,309,234,344 of record NC_141687.1, read on the forward strand.
CTTGGATAATATTGAGATGAAGGACATGACCCACTTCATTTATCGATTTGTGTTAGGATTAAGACCTGAAATTTCACAGTGGATTAAAGACAATAAAATCTGTTGGCAAGCTAAGCCCATAGATGAGGTCCTGAAATATGCAAAGTACTGTGAAGATGAGCTAGAAAATAAGAAAAAGGAGTTAAAAGAAAAAGTCATGTGGACACAAGTAAAATTAGCAGAGCACCAAGAACAGCAGTTAAGCAAAATGACGAATGCTCAGAATCAGAACCCTGGGAGTGGAGGAAAGCCAAGAATAAAAATGAGTCAAGAAGAGGCCAGGAAAAAGTTCCCCTGCCATGGGTGCGGAAACATGGGGCACTGGAGGGACGAGTGTAAGGCTGTGCAGAATGATAATGTGCAAATTAATGATTTAAATCCACAGGCGCAGAATGAGGGACCATGGAAGACACAGCAACAGGTAAAACAGAATCAGTTGCCTCGTGCACCTAGGCCAAACTATAGGAGCAAAGCACAACAGGGCGAAGAAGCGGAGGTTTGGGAAGGAAGGGAGGATAGAAATGCAGCAACTTCGCAATTTCTGCTAAATGATACCTTCCTCTCTGATGAACCTTACTGACGGTGCCTGAGGGGGGAGGACGAGGAGTGCGTGCTTGGCGCCTCCTTGCCGGTAGACCAGTCAGGGCCATACATTGAAGGAAAGGTTGAAGGAAATGACGTCACCTTTCTGTTGGACACTGGGGCTACCCGTTCTACTGTGAGAACAGCAGACGTTCCAAACCTACCCCTCTCGGGAGAAGCGATCCAAGTAGTAGGCGTGTCTAATAAATTAATTAGTACCCCAGTAACAGAACCCATGGAAATTAAAATAGGGAATTTCAAAGAGATGCATAGATTCGTTGGTTGTGATTCAAGTCCTGTGAACCTGCTAGGACGAGATTTGCTGTGCAAAATGAACTATACTATCTTTTGCTCACCAAATGGCGTTGAAATTCAGACCCCAGATGAAGATGGAATCTACAAATTAATGCTGATAAGACCTGACTCAGAAATTAAAAGACTGCCAATACAAGACTTACCTGAAGAGCTCCAACAGACAGTGAAACCAGAAGTATGGGATTTCACTGGCAAAGATCTAGGATTAATGGCAAATGTTGACCCAATTAAAATTTCCATAAAAGAAGATGCAGTTTACCTGAATACTAAACAGTATAAAATGAGTGCAGAAGTGAAAGCAGGGGTTGCTATTGAAATAAAAAGGTTGTTGGAAGCAGACATCATACAGGAGGTATTGAGCAGTCCTTGTAACTCACCTATAATTGGAATAAAGAAACCAAGTGGTAAGTACAGTGTAGTACAGGACCTGCACAAGGTTAATAAAATTGGTGTTCCTTGCTGTCCTATTGTGCCGAACCCTGCAGTGATCTTGTACCAAATACCATGGAATGCTGGATGGTTTACTGTCATCGACCTATGCCATGCATTCTTTTCAATTCCATTGCATCCAGACAGAAAATTTATTTTCTCATTTGAATTCGACAGTCATGTTTACGTTTGGAATCGTGTCCCTCAGGGGTACACAGAGAGTCCTTCGATTTTCACTCAAATTCCGAAAAAATGCCTTGAATCCTTGGTATTGCCTAGAGAATCAGTCCTGGTGCAATACATAGACAACCTCTTGGTGGCATCTAAAGTAAGGAAAGACTGTGTCATTGACACCATTGCCTTACTGAACCATTTAGGTGAAGGGGGACATAAAGTGTCACCAGACAAATTACAGTTCTGTACCACCTCAGTGAAATATCTGGGGCACCAGATGGAGAGAGGTATCAGGAAGGTTACCACAGAAAGAATAAGGATAATTCGAAACATGCAACTGCCCAATACCCAGAAAGAAATCAGAATGTTTCTTGGAGTTGTAGGATACTGTAGGCAGTGGATTGTGGGATTTGCAGTCCTAGCAAGACCATTGATAAAAATGACAAAGAAAGGAGCAAAAGACCCAGTGGAGTGGAATGATGAGGGCATGACAGCCTTTATGAAATTACGAGAATGTCTGTGTACAGCTCCCGCATTAGGAATGCCTGATTACTCAAAAGAGTTTGCACTGTTTTGTGACACACGAGACAATTGTGCACTTTCAGTCCTGACCCAAAGTCATGGTTTAACCAGACGACCTGTAGCGTATTTTTCCTCTACTTTAGATCCAGTGACTGCTGGATTACCTGGATGTCTGAAAGCAGTAGCTACAACTTGCATGACTCTTGAACAGAGGGAATCCATTACTATGGGACATCCTGTAACTGTGTATGCTCCACATACAGTTGTAATTTTGTTGACCAGAACCAAAACTCAGTACCTCACACCTAGTCGGCTGACTAAGCATGAGAGAATTCTTGTAGGTGCAGGAAATGTAACCATTGCCCGATGTAATATCTTGAATCCAGCTACCCTCCTACCAAACGCACTCACAGCAGAAGTGAAGGGAGAAGTTGAGCATGACTGCCTTGATATGACTGAGTATAGTAGAATACCACGCCCAGATATAAAGGAAGTGCCCCTAGCTGAGGAAGATTACGAGTTGTTTGTAGATGGCTCATGCCTGAGACATGAGGATGGAGGCTTAAGTGCTGCTTATGCAGTATGCACTTTAGGAGGTCCAGTGGTAGCATCCTATTTGTATGGAGTCAAGTCTGCACACGTAGCCGAATTGGTTGCATTGGCAAAAGCCTGTAAATTTGGGAGGAACATGAAAATAACCATATACACTGATAGCCAGTATGGTTATGGGGTTGTGCATGACTTTGGCCAATCAAATCAAGATTGGGAAAAATGTGTGAAACGACTCAAATGGAATGGCCAGATGCTTTGCCCCTTGTCTTGATGGGACTTAGAAGTATTCCAGATCGGAAGACAGGCCTGAGTCCCCATGAGATTCTGATGGGAAGAGCAATGCGGCAAGCATGGGTACCAGGACACAAACTGATAAACATATCTGATGATTTGGTGCTAGAGTACTGCAAGCAACTTGGTGACCAAGTGCGTTCTATCTCTCACCAGATTGGGGAAGACGCCGTCGCCAGACCAGCAACTGCAACTCATGACTTGAACCCAGGTGATTGGGTTGTAATTAAGAAACATACTCAGAAGAGTTGCCTTGCACCGAAGTGGGGAAAAAGAAGACAGGTGATTCTTGTTACCACAACAGCGGTGAAGTGTGCAGGTGTGCGACGGGGGATCCATGCCAGCCACACGAAGAAAGTGACTGAACCAGATGAAACTGAGGCTGAAGGTTGTGCAGCTGAGGGGTCTCCTGAAATTGGTCCTGAAGTAGCTGAAGAAGAACAACCGAGCTCCAGTCAAGAAGATTGGGTCCCAGTAATCGACCTGACTCTCGATCCAATAGGAACAAGAAGACAAACCTTCTTAGATAGAGAGTGGGATAGTGAGGACGAGACAGGAATAGAAGAAGATAATCAGATCATCGAAATCCAAATCAAATCTGATGATGAGGAAGGCTAGGTAGGGACAGAGCAGGTTATCGACACACCTCCAAAAACTCCTGAGCCTGAAAAGGGACAGATAGAATTTAGAGCAGAAGGTCAAGCGGAAGAAAATCAAAAGTTTGAAGTGCTTGAACAGGATCAGATAGAAATAGATAAAAGTGATCAGGAAGAAGAAATTGAAACAAAACAAAGCCAAATCCAGCATATACCTGAACAAGGCCAGCTTAGTAACCGGGCAGAAGAAACTGAAATAAGACTTGGAACTAGTCAGACAGGAAGGGAAGAAGAAGACACTGAAGCAGATGTGCCACAACTGAACGAGAATAAAAGAGCACTTGAAGAAAGCCAAATTACAGTGCCAGTTAAAAGATTCAAGAAAAGAGATATAAAGTACCAAGATTTGTCAAAAGACTGAGACTGAGACTAAAAACTATCGACGAAGAACTTGAGCGAGAAAATCAAGACTCCAGTAAAGCTGACCAGTCTGGAGCAAAGCCTAAGAGAAGAAGTGCCCGAATAAAAAGACTAAACAACAAGCATCAGAGTCCTGAATGGACTTATCTGGTGTTGGAAGACTTTGAAAATCTTGAAATAAGTGACGAAAGAGACAAAGAATTGATTGCTGATCAGACTGACGAAGAAGTGAAACCCACCTGAAAGTTGCCCTGTGTAAGCAACCTGTGTAAAGTTACAAAGAGGGGTTGAAGCTTCTTTTAAGCCAAAATGTCTGATTCCACTGTGAATGGAAGATCGAGGCAAAATTGTTGCAAAACATGCTGCAAAGTATGTTTATGTAGTGTAGCATTAGTGCGTATATTATGGATATGACTAACAATTACTATTCCTCACTTAATGAGTAAAAATACTAATTTGTACCCTACTAAATCAGTGACAAAAGACACAGAAGAGCTGCGCATGAAAGATACACCAGAAAGAGTAGAGACACAAGAGAAAGCCTTAGACAAACTAGAATGGACTTAGATGCACCAGGTGAGTTAGGACTACATTATCTAGCTGTATCTCACACTATATCCTTTATGACTATTTGGTAGTTATTAGAGTATGTTTGTTTTTTCTTTAGAGGTCCTGACGAAAGCACTTGGCTTAATTTCTGGCCAGATGTGCTGAAACATGTTGACCACTAGTATTTAGGACAGCTATTAGTTAAAACTGTTCCTAGTATTCACGGTTTTTAACTTTTGATTGTGACAGACACTAATAAAAATTCTGTTCACGCACCAATATTAGCTTTTGCACTTCACCACTTGCACTGCACATATATCTGTTCCCATACACTTCACTTTGCTCATCTTGGTTTCTATACCTTTGTGACACCTGCAAGCTCTGATTTCCATAGAGCATTTTTGTCACTCTTATAGACAAAGGATACCCAAATGATGAAGCTGATCACCGTTTCTGGTGTATGATGGGAATCCACACACACAATATTTTATGTATCTCTTTCAACCACACTTTGATTCTTGATGAGTTTGTTGTTTCTTTTGATTCCATCATATCTTAGACGCTAGAGCATATTTTGTATTTACATGTGTATATGGGGCTGCATGTTCTAGTTGGTCTATAAACCTTGGCCTCTGACCCGTATCAACCTTTCTGTGTGTTGTACTTACATTCCTGACAAAAGTGTTGAAATTAAGAAATATGTGAGAAACATAACTAGTTTGGAAAAAGAGCTCAAACTAGAGGTTGATAGTGCCTGGATGCCATTAACTGATGGTCTCTCCTCTGTAGGTAATTGGTTTTCTAACTTAGGTAAAAGTCTTGTGAGTAAAATACTGATGCCAATAGCGGGAATAGGCTTATTTGTGCTCATCACAATAATTTGCTGCAAGTGTCGAAAACACAAAAAAAAGTATGCTGTGAATAAGAGAGGAATGAAACGAAATGTTGATGAACTCGAATTAGAAGAGTTAAATAATAAAATTTATAAAAAGATGAAAATTTCTCATCCTAATAAAGATGCAGAAAAGAGACTGAATAGAAAGTTCGAAGAGATTGAAATGGGTGAAATGTGAAAAGTTGGCATCTGGGTCCATTAATAGTGATGATAGTAAATATCATCAAAGAGGGGATTGATGGAGCAAGGATTCGCACGTTAAGCAACTTGCTTGTATCATGAGCCTCAAATAATGTTAATAAACTAAATCAACATGTTCGTGTTACTAATATTGCACATTTTTACCCTATACTGGGGTGTCCCAGTGAAGCTTGCCTATGTGTTTACTAAACCTAATACGCTTGCCATTAAAATGGCTGCTGCTACGCAGGAATTTAGACTGCGCATGCGTCGGTCATACCATGTGACATGACGTACTCGCAGTTCTGGTGGGAAAGTGTTTGTTCATGCGCAATACAGCTGTCATGGCCGCTTTGTGTTCTCACATGCTCTGAGCTTGCATTGCCGCTTTCGCAAAGCTGTCTGTTCGGCCTAAAACTTAATGCTATAGTTTATATTACAGTAATGGGTGCAGTACAGCAACTCATGGTATACAGTGAAATCATTTATTCTATGTATTAAAACTATTCTTTTCCATTTCATGTAACACTTTGAGAACTTGGCCTGTTCTAACGTGAGCTTGCTTGAATCTGAGTCTGCGCGAGATCTGCAAGTCTCACCAGAAATGACCTTTGGACAGAAGCCAGATGGCAACCCAAGCCAAGATATGCCTGGGAAGACAACTCTAACCTAGTCGAAGAAGCCGAACTGTACTACATTTGTAACAATTGTATATAAAAAAGTATTCACCATTGTTAGGTGAAAACATATGTCATGGGAACCCAGAGAATAAGGGGTGGGTACAAAGATTGAATATTAAGCCTGGGAAAGTCTAAATTTTAGGTGGTGTGATGACCCAACCTCCTCCTTTGTCCAATCAAAATTGGGGATCCTTACATTTGCAACATTAGGGGGTGGTACACTGACCCGAAAAACAGTATAACTAGCGTAGGTTTAGCTAGAGAAATTGTCCGACTTGTCCGAGTAGCTGACCTGTCACTGACCCAACGCACTCTATAGGTGACTGAACTCAGAGAGCTGCGAATCACTCTGTTGGGAGGTTCGAGAAACCCATTCGGGGTTTATGCAGACTTAAAGTGCTGGCGAAGCACTTTGCTGGGAGGTTCGGGACCCAATCGGGGTTATTGGCAGATTCCTTGCAGAGAGGGAGTAGCGCAGGCGTTGCAACCGAAGCTGCGGGTGTTGGTCGTACCCTTTGGTGAACCCAGTCCTGATCCAAATTCTGGGGTTATCCTGTCCTGACTGTCCATGAGCTGTACCTGCTCGCCTACTGGCATCTAAGTCCTTGAGGGTCCTTTTCCGTCTTTCCAAAGTGACCCGTGGCCAGGGTTGGTCTTCACTCTATCCTTGGTAAATATAAAGTCTGTGTGGGTGATTGTTTATCTATATTTGCATTGCTAATTCTTGAATATTGCAAAGCATAATTGCATATGTTCTTTTTCTCCCCTATCCCTTTATAAATGAGATTTCCATACATTATTTGTCTATTAGCATGTTCCACTTTTCTACCTATCTTTAGCCAAATGCTAAATCGTTATTTTATAGTTTATGTTCCATTCTTACCCTCCCTATAGTGAATAAGCAAATTGCATAAGTTTCATTTCCTTTTAACAGTTAGTGAATTACGAAAGTCTACTTTAATTTAGCATGTTCGCTTTCTTTACCCACCTTTAGTGAAGTTGTGAAAGTCTGTTGATCTAAAATAGCATGTTCCTTATTTTTCACCTTTCCTTTATTTTTCGATTTCTAAATGATTAATATTCTCTGCCTTATTCATAGCTATACAATATTTCTAATTCTAGTTATAGATAGTCTTATCTGTGTTAATCTTTTGCTCATGACATATGATGATGATGATTATTAGATAAAGGTTTTCAAAACTTCTTGAGTCTGTGGTCATTATAAAGATTGTAAACATATTAATTTTATATTGTATTTTGATGACTGCTTATCTTTTCAGCTAGCTCCTTGATCCATTGTGATTTTAGGTACCTGTGTCAAGGATTGGTAAGTCAGGTACATTGGAAATACATAGAAAGGAACAGGGTTACTGGTAGTAGAGTGTAGGTTACCCGATTAAAATAAGTGTCTGTAATAAATTATGAGCCCAAGTGTGCATATTTTGGTAACAAAATAGTCAGGTGACCGGCGCGCTCTATTACGGATGTGTTAAATCACTGGGTGGGTAAGGGCAGCTGAATTCACAGACTGTAACCTCAGGCCAGATCAAAAGGGAGGGCCAGCACTTCCCCAATAAACCAGGCAGTGCAGGGGAAGCTGTTGAGTGTGAATAGGAAATGAGTGGTTGAGGCATAGCCTGGAGCATGTGAACTAGCTAATAGGTCTAAGAAGGGGCCCAAGAAAAAAGCAATGGGACTTGCAGGCTCAATCTACAGGCAAATACTAGGTGAAGTGGAAGCAACAGTTTTTTCAAAGGGGATCAGGACGTATCCCTGTCCTTCGCCAGGACTTTCGAAACCTTGTTTGGGCCCTCCTTGTCTGACAGTATCCTGCAAGGTCTGGTCTCAGAAGGTCTGTGATTGTAGAAAATCTGTGTCACAAGGAAGTACTGGTCTGTTGTCTCAGAGAGGTCCCTGTCAGATAACTCCAGACTGTCAAGAAGCCTCTCAAGATCCTTGGGTTAATCATGTTCAGAAGATTTGTCCTTGAAGGTGATCAACATTTTCGCAGATTCAAGTAGGCCACCCTTAATATCTTACTTCTTGAGTCTGGGATATAGAGCATGGAAGACCTTCTGTTTTACATTGGTGTTGAAAGAGAAGTTTTCTGATATGGTAATGTTGCGACCAGCAAAGGCATAGGTGTCATGTTTGCTCAAACCCTGTATTACCTGATGAGCTTTCTCGTAGCATAAGAAGAAGGTTATAAATAGCCTCAGTGGCACGAGGTCTTGAGTCAAATTCTGGGGACCTGTTGGAATTCAAGGGACAGAGAAAATGTTGCCAAGAAGATGCTACATAATCCTCCCTGCAGTCTTTGAAGTATGCCATAAAAGTGCTTGTTGTCTCTTCGTGATGGACCTCCAAGTCTGTTACTTTACTATTCAGTTACCAGAGCTCCTGTGAGACATCTGGTGAAGTGTCTAAGTATGTTCCCACATCGTTCACTCGTTTTTTCTATCATAAACAGTCTAGAGTGAAAGGAGGCAATGCCTCTTCTGGCAAGCTTGACTTCAGAGGTCAATATATACCCACACCTTTGCACCTATGGCAGTAATTTCTTGAATTGTGACTTTTAAGATTATGCCAGCAGATACTGAGGGTGCTGCAGTTACTCTGTTCTAAGACGGTTACCATCCTGTAACTGCTTTTGCAAAAAGGAGCTGGCACAAGGCTTTCATGGAGGTGGTCCTGGTACAGCATTCAAGCTGGGTCCCTCTGGGATAGTGTTAGAGAATGAAAATGATATGGCAGAGGCAGAGAACTCACCAAAACGTGTAATGTCCTCCACGATGTCCCTAGTATGGCAAGAGTGTGTCAGGCAGTCTGTCCACAGACCTATCACTGAGAGCGCTGTATGTTGTAGCTGCAACATCAATCAAGAGCTGCAGGCCCACAGGTGTAGGCTGTGAAGGTTCATACAGCCAAAGCCAGGGGGGCTGGGGGCAGGGCAAGTGTCAATAACATGCCTGGAGCTGCTTAGAGAGACCTGTGACCCTTACCGGTAATCAGTTTCCAAGGTAATTAGCTGGTAAAGAGTCATCAGCAAACTGAAAAGGCATGCAAAGCTGGAGTATGGAGGAGAGGGGAGGTCAGCTCCACAGTAGCAGTGCCTACACTACATGTTGCTGTGCGCAACAGTTTCTGTGTGCTGGTGACGCTGCCCCCCCTCTAGCCAGTTGTGGCTCAGTGTTTGCTCAGGAGTTGCCAGTACGCCTGAGTGCAGGCCAGGTCTGCTCTGTCTCACTGGGGAGCTGCAGCACCCACAAAGCAGTGATCTCCGCCCCCCCTGCAGGGTCACAAAGATAGGCAATGAACTGGGGTTCAGAAGAGCGCCCTGTGCCAGTCATTCTGCGAGAATCATTCTATAGCCTCCCTGTCACCGGATCTTGGTACACCAGAAAGCTGTACCAAGATCCGGTGACAGGGAGGCCGCTGCGTTATAAGAAGAATAAAAGCCGTAATACAAGATAAACAAAACGGCAGAAGGAAGCAAGTATCAAGACGTTTCCCTCTTTTATCTGTCCAGCAGTCTCAAGACTTCCCTTACAAATAACTCCATGATGGGATTGCATTCAGCATTTTAAAAAAGAGCACAATTGTGTCTGATCCTATTACTCAAACGGTGGTCACCCTTTGTACAGCAATTAACCCGTTAATGCAACATTTTGACCCAGGTGGAAAATCTTTTAATAAAAACCATCACCAAAACTGCAAGATACGCCGCTAAAAGAATAAGAAGCCGTATCATCTAGGTGTAATCTATTACCTTAAATCCCTCAAAACTCGAGTGATTTAAAAAAAAAAACGTCCTGAAGAAGGTGTGCTCATCCCCATAAGACACCGAAACGCTGCGTTGACTCTTGTTTTTTTTACTGTGTATTGTGTATAATTATTTGATGAAATGTTTGAATCATGTATTTTGAAGCTCGGACATGTTATTAACTCTTAAGAAATAAACTGATGGTTTTAACTGTTTTTCATAGTAGATTGTTCTTAACTATTGCATGGATTTATTGTATTTTACACAGAGTTCCCAAACTGACGTTAGTCACTATCTTCAGATTTAGTGAGCGAATACAGTTTTAACTGGATCGTACGGTTATTCTTTGGGTCGAGTACTGCCTTCCATAATAATTTTTTTGGGCTGGTTGTATTACGACGTAAGGGATATCCTTATGCTCAGGGACTTCTTTTCTTTTAAACTTGTTCACCCTGTCCTGTATTGGTTCAGAGGGTACCTCCCTTTTTGGTTTCGATTTTACTGTCTTAGCCATTCAGTGCCTGCATCCTGTCTCTGTGTCACATGACTGGGTGCAGTTGCAGTTCTCCTTTGTGTATTCCTCCCAGACCCACACGCAATAGGGAGCTTAGGTGTGCCTGTATGGGCCATCACTAGCCAATAGAATGTAGGAGCTGGGCCCAGCCCCAATTACACTTGAATAGGCTGTGTCCTATCTCCACACAAAGGGCTGCATACCCCCTGTAGTTAGTCTGGAGCCATGACCAGGAAGGCAGGGCACCTGTGCACTTCGAAGGCATGCCTCTAGAAGCTTCTCCACACTTCAAAGGCGCAACTGAGTATAAATACTGGACCTCAAACACCAACTCTTCAGTACACCTTTGGGTTTCCTGTGCTGCTGAAATACTACTACTCTGAATGACTGCTGACCTTCTGGCAGCTGCCCTCGTGTCTGGGTGAGAGGGACTGGGCCTGCATCTCTTGAGGCCAGAACACAGAGTGACTCTAAGGCAGAGGTCTTCAAACGTTTGAAGGTTGAGCCCCCCCAGCTTAATTTTTTTAAATGTCAACCCCCCCCAACCACCTGACAGAAGTTTCTGGAATCTGGTACACTACATAATCGACCGCCAACCGCATATCCCGGGCCATATCCGGCAAATAATGTTCAAAAGAATTTGTATTTCCTCCGTCTCCATGAATTCCCTCACTACCATTCACCAACAATGCACCTCATCTCTCTATAGCACCTTTCTGGCAAACATATATATATTTTTTATAGTGCAACTCATAGTTTCATCATACTCAGGGGCATATGTACAAGCCCCTATAGACACCACACGGTCACTTTTTACGACGTTGTGGTGGCGATAGGGACATTACCGTATTTACAAGGCAGAGTTAAGCCACTTAACTTGGCTTAACGCTGCCTTGTAAATAAGGCCCCCTTTCATGCTCTGCTTAGCGTGAAAGGGTGGGCAGTGGGTGTTGCAGTGGGCGTTCCACTGCAAAAGGCACTGATTTTGATGTTGCGCCCTATTTACAACGGCAGCGTAAAAGTGAGGCAGTGTTAAAATTAAGAACAGGGAAAACCTGGTCTTAAGCTGGCGAAACTAGGAGAAATGCATTATTTCTCCTCATTTTTGCTTCATCCATATGTGCTGCCTTATGCAGCACACATGGAAAAAGCAAAATGCCTTGTATTTGTAATCTTAAAAAAAAATCTATTTTGTGATTTCTGTGTGTTCTGCATTAAGCAGCACACATGGAAGTGGGACAAATGGCATTTAAAGATTGTTTATGTACAGGAAGGTCCCCCTCCTGTACATAAACAATCTTTCCCCTGCACCCAGACAGCCTTGCTTTTTTTTTTTTCAATACTTTATTCGACAGCATTGTCATAAAAGCATGTTTCCCTAAGCTAAACAGAATAAATACTACACTAGAATTTAAGATCAACTTAAAATACATATTAAATACCATCAAATTACAAAGTGCAGGCGAATACTTCAATTATAAAATTCATACGTTATAAAAATCTGAGTCACAGTGCCAAGTCCATGATGATTGAGATTATCCTTAAAATTACATTTTCCCTTTTACATAATTAGTTACAGTTTAAAGTGCGCATGCGTATTATCCAGGCCCATCCCAAGTATTTGGCTATGGCGATGGCAAGATTGGGGGCACAATTTGATCTTAATATTCTGAGTGCCTCTAGATATTTCCTTATCCCCAGATTCCTACAAACCGGTTTTATCCAGCTACTTCTTGGGGCAGCATATAATGGGCAGGCAAACAGGAAATGTGGGATGTCCTCAACGTGTACTTTGCAATGGCAGCATGTGTTTACATTGCCTGGGGACCATTTGACAGTAAAAGCATTAAGGGGTAGGGAGCCAATTCTAAACTGGAAATACAGCTTCCTATCTAGGGGTTTAGTAATCAAGTCCCAGTACTGTTCGCATTTAGGGGTTATTTTAGAATCCAAGAACTGGGAAGCCAACATGGAAGGTTGATTGGAAGTCAAAACAGTATTATATATCATGTCCCAATACATTTTTTTCAATGATGCCTTAGATGGGAAGGCATGGCGGTCTACTGTAGTCCACAGGTAATCTAGGTGCAATTTTTGAAGCAAGTTCCTAATTTCTTTAAGCCAGGGTATTTTATGAAACCGATCAGAGCTAATAATGTCCATGAGAGCAGATGCATAATGGCACAGTTCTGGAGTAGTCTTTATGCGCCTCCAATATAAAAGAGGACGCAATCTAGCCATGTCCTCGATCTTTTTCCTCCCAAGATCATATTGGAGCGGGATCGTGGGAGTGCTCTGCGGGACACCAACCATTCGGCGGAAAAATTTATTTTCTGCGGTAACCAGAGTGCTCAAGTTGGTGAAACCCCATAGCTCTGATCCGTAAAAACAAGCGCCCAGCACTTTCATACTATAAATCTCCATTGTTGGCTGAATAGGTTTTGTAAATGAAGATTTATGTTTTTGTGCTATAGCCCCGGCCAGTTGATTGAACTTTAGCACCACAGAGTCCATATGAGATTTCCAGTTCATGTTGGCCTGTAAAGAAATACCTGGATAGGTGAAAGCGTTCACTTCCTCCAAAAAAGACCCATTAAAATGCATTTTTCCCTTGAATTGCTTAGCAGGATTCAGGTTCATAAACTTAGTCTTTGTCGTATTTAGTTCCAAGCCCCGAATCCGACAGAAATCTCCAAAAGCATTGATTGTCTTTTGTAAACCACTGGGGGTCCGCGAGACCAGTAAAGTGTCATCAGCAAACATTAATACTGGGACCCGCTCCCCATCTAGTATCGGGGCATCTGTCGGAAATTGCTTTAGAAAAATCTACTATGCCGTTGATATAAAGAGAGAATAGGGTGGGGGCCAGGACGCAACCCTGCCTTACCCCACGTTCCACGGGGAAGGGTTCAGTGACGTCCCCCAGTGCTCCCCACCTAATCCTGGCGTAGTTATTTTCGTGCATACGCACAAGCAAAGTCAGCAATTCGGGGCTTATTCCGAGATCGCGCAAAACAATCCAAAGTTTTTGTCGGGGTACTAGATCAAACGCTGACTTCAAGTCAACGAAAACAGCATATAATGGTCCATTTGTCAAGGTTACATTTTTCCAAAACAAGGTTAAAAAATGGAATACCTGGTCAACAGAGCTAGTTAATGGACGGAAACCAGCTTGATACGGGGAAAGGATATCCTTATCATCTATCCAGGCTTGTATTTTATTTTGTAGCATCCTGCCCATCAGTTTTTGTGCCGAATCGATAAGGCTAATGGGCCTATAGTTACTTGGTAAAGCCTTATCCCCTTTTTTGAAGACTGGTATAATCTCCGCACCCTTCCATGTTGCTGGAATCATTGCTCCTTGTGCGATAGAATTCGCAAGCCATACAAAATATTTGCACCAGTTGGCCCTGTCAGATAAAAATACATCAGCCGGTATTCCATCAATTCCTGGCGCCCTTCCTCTAGTTACCCCATCCATTGCCTCGTTTACATCTTTCAATGAGAATATTCCATGGCTATAGAATACCCTTTCTGGGGGCGATTCGGTTGGTGGGGGCAGATTGTCAGCGTATTGTGGTTTAAAAAAGTCCACCCATGCGTCCTTTGCTACATGATTTTTCGGACAGTCTGCTATTCCCCCACTGCCCCATTTTAAGATGGCCCAAAACTCTTTCTGTTGTTTGGCTACACATGCCTTCTTAAGGTCTAACCATAGATTCTCATCCCACAATCTTGTTGCCCTGATTTGAGCTTTCCTGTAATCATCCCTGGCCTTTAATACTCCTACTTTAGTCCTCAATGCTAAGCTGAGGTTCTGTTGCGCCTTTCTGCAAGAGTGGTCATACCACCCTCTTTTTCTCTGGGGACCAGCACCCTTTCCCTGCTGTGTTTTTTTTAAGAAAAACCTCTGTAAGTTAGCAAAAAACATTGGATGTGACTCTTCAATAAGTTGGTTAAAATTTAATTCATTACAGTGGGTCTGTAATCTGCTGACCTCTTTGCTAACTACCTCCAATAAGTCCTGCATATCCCCAGGCTTATCTACCAAAGTTGCCCATTTAATGTGACGGAGATTATTAGTTGGGATAACTTCTAATGTCGTAACACCCCTTTCCTGGTTAGATGAGCTTTCACCTTGATCCAGATTAAAGAGCAAGCACAACGGATTGTGATCACTCTCCAATCTCGATGTCACTTTCATATCTACTACTTTGTGCCAGTCTCTAACATCTATAAGGATGTAGTCTATCCGACTACTTGACCTCGCATTATCGAAGGTATGCATATCCTGTAGGTCTGAGGGGGTGCGGCCATTTACTGCCCTCACCCCCTAGCCAGGCACAAACTCTTCACCTGTATTGCCACTTCTGTCCATTTCTTTACCATCGGTAGATCCAATTGGGGAACTCCCCATTTGGTATCTTCCTCTAGGGCCAGTTCATTATCCTCGAGTCCTAGTGGTTCAAATGTTGTGTTCAGGTCTCCCCCCACTAGGGTAGTGTAATATGTAGGAAGAGTCTCCAAATCATTGTCCAATGCACCTACCACATCCGAGGCTTTGCCCCCTTGAGTTCCCCTGGCATAAATATTATATAAAATCATGTTATGGCCATCGGCCCAAGTAATCACAATTGGGAGTATGTCACAATTGCTGACAAGCCTCTGCTTGATGGTACATTGTAGGGATTGTCGTACCCATATAGTTAGACCCCCTGAGGGCCGCCCTTTAGTATTCTTTTTCGCAGGGACAAAGAAATTTAAGAAGCCCTGCCGAAAAACAGGTGCCACTGCCCAGGTTTCCTGTAGCATAATAACATCATAGCAATCAATGAATTCACACCATTCGGGGGTTTCTAGTTTATGGTGAATTCCCGCCAGATTCCAGGAAATAAGTTTAAGTTTAAGGCTAGCTTTCATCTGAGTAGTCCTCTCTTGTAGAGATGCACCCTGCATAAGGTGGAACAAGGGGAATGAGGGGCTACTTTCCCTATTAAATACAGTGGTACGGGGATTTGGTGGCAAGTGCTCTACTATATTAGGGGAATCTTCCCTGGGGCTAAATGTCTTACCATCACTAGGATTTGTTTCTAAGAGCTTTATAGAGACATTGTTTCCATTCTCTTGAAACTCTGCAACATTATCCTTTTCTATGCTCATCCGCACTTCCAGTCAATCACACTCATTAAGACCTGAAAGGGCCGAGAATCTATTTTCCATCGGGATTCCCCAATTATTCCTTATATCTAGGGTTTTGGCTTTTTTTAGTACAGGGTTCCATTTAGTTTTCAGCATTGTTGGGTTTAGAGTATTCCCCCCTTTTTTTGTGTAAAAGAAATCCAGTGTTAGTGGCACTATTTCAGTTGATCTACGCTGAGGGGGGGGGGGGGTATATATTTGCTAGAATGTTTGGCAGCACTTCAGGATCAGAAAGGTGTAACACCACACAATCCCCCTTAAATTTTTTAGTGCCACCACCGATCCATTCAACTCTTCTAGCTTTAACTACTTCTTGCGCCAACTGGTCCCTGCCTCCCGGGGTAAAAGCCATATTCCTTGATAACCAATGGAGTGATTTATTTACCAGGGAAGGGATGTTCTCAACTTGCCCTGGTTCCAAATGGGGGACATTTGCCAAGACCAATATTAAGGGAGATGCCTCTACAATTAATTCTACAGGCCCCTTCTCTAGATTAAAATCTACCATTCTGTCCCTTTGACTCAGCCCTTCAGAATCACCCATGTTGATATCTAAATCCCTCGGGCCCCCCCTCCCTAGATCAGTGCTCACCATGGGGATCAGGGGAGTGTTTTCAAAAAGTTCTAGCCTGGGGGCAGTTTGGGTATTTTTCGATTCAACTATAAGTGTTTTCGGCATTGGAGTGTTCGCTTTTTCTTCTATTGATTTTTGCAGAAGACCCCCCAGCCTATTCACCTCTTCCGTGAGCTGGTCTATTTTACTTAGGAGAGGCTTGGTTATAGTTTTAATCTTGTTATCTAAGGCATTTAACAACTTCTTGAATTGATCTTCATCCAGGTGTACCTTCCCTCCAGTAATTCCCCTTGTATCATCTCCACTATTTTCCCGGGAGGATGCATCAGGACGCTTTTTGCTTGATCGGAGACCGCCCCGTTTAGATATGCTCTTCTCCCCTCCCTTCACTACTCTTGGTGCTGGGACCGGTGCAGGGGCCTCCTCTTCTAGGAGTATTATTTCTTCGTCAGGTGTGCACTCTGGAACTGAGTCGGCAATGGCTACTAGAAGCTGGGTCAGTGAATTGTTCTCCGGGGTCTGGAACACCTCATTACTAATGTCAAGAGCAGGAGTAGGTAAAGGCGTATTGTCAAAAGGCAATTCAGGTGAAAGGCTCAGCCCCAGGGATGATCTCCTGTCGTTATTAATTTTGGCAACTTTCTGGACCATATGATTGTCTATGGTATTAAGGGGGATAATCGATTTTACTTTAGACATGTTGAAAGGCAGCTTTTTCGAGTAACGTCTATATAAATCCGTGTTATGTTAAACGCTGGAAGGTATCACAGCCACTTGCAGTTATATTAGGGAGATGGTGACTTACTTGGAAGTTTTGGGCAGAGTTCAGGGCCCTGTCCCTGTCGCTTCCTGCCGATGAGGGCCGTAGAGGGCCCGCCCTTTGCCCGGGCTTAGCCCCGGGCGTCCCGCTCGCGTCCCGCGTCGCGGGGGTGTCTGCAGTTTTAATGCGCCTTCTGGCGCTCTCCCGCAGCGTCAGTAGCGCGCCGCCGCTAGGCCTGCCGGGTGATGTAGTCCCCGGGGCGGCGGCGCGAAGCTTCGTGACTCTCGGCGGTGGCGGCTTGAAGACCTGGCTCCTCTCTGGACTCCTGGCGGTGGCGGCGTGGCAAGCGAGTCTCCCCCGCTCTGCCGGGGTGTCCGCAGTTTTAATGCGCCTTCTGGCGCTCTCCCGCAGCGTCAGTAGCGCGCCGCCGCTAGGCCTGCCGGGTGAAGTAGTCCCCGGGGCGGCGGCGCGAAGCTTCGTGACTCTCGGCGGTGGCGGCTTGAAGACCTGGCTCCTCTCTGGACTCCTGGCGGTGGCGGCGTGGCAAGTGAGTCTCCCCTGCTCTGCCGGGGTGTCCGCAGTTTTAATGTGCCTTCTGGCGCTCTCCCGCAGCGTCAGTAGCTCGCCGCCGCTAGGCCTGCCGGGTGATGTAGTCCCCGGGGCGGCGGCGCGAAGCTTCGTGACTCTCGGCGGTGGCGGCTTGAAGACCTGGCTCCTCTCTGGACTCCTGGCGGTGGCGGCGTGGCAAGTGAGTCTCCCCCGCTCTGCCGGGGTGTCCGCAGTTTTAGTCAGCCTTGCATTATGATGCAATGGTGTCTGCGTTGGCGCTACACTACTAAGTGTAGCGCCAGCGCAGGGGAAACGCAAGGTTGCACCATATTGTTGTAAATATGGTGCAGCCTTCCGTTTCTGAAGTGGCGGAGAGAGGCCTTAACCCATGACTGCTAACGCCTCACTCTGCAACTTCCTTTAACATATGCCCCTCAGTTCTTTGATCTGCATGGTACACCTTCTTTGTAGCAGGCACATTAACCCTCTGTGCTGTGAGGCTGGCAGGAGTACTCATGTGAGTGCACAGTGAGGTATGCGACAGTGTCAGAGTAGGGTAAGTGGAGTGACTGCAGGGTGAGTGAGGTGATCATATGAATTTGGGTGTGCATGTTAGTGCAGAGTGGGACTAATGAATGCATGGTTAGTGATGGGCTTGTTTAAGTGAGATTGCAGATTGAGCAGTGAGGGGGACAGGTGAGTGAAGTGTCACATGAGTTCAGGGTTGGTAGTGTGCTTGTGTGGCTGCAGGTTGAGGTACAGGGAAAACCGCGCAAGTGCATTGTGAGAGCAGAGTGATCACTGAGTGCAGGGTGAATGGTGTGAGTGCATGGGGGTCAGTGTGAGGGAATTGTGATCGCTGTGAGTGCAGGGTGAGCATGAAAGTGAAGGGCGAGAATGAGGAGCAAGTTGTCTGAATGCAGGGTGCATTCCCAGACACTTGCAGTAACTCAGCATGCTATTGATTGCAGCACAGGGTTTCAGATATGTTAAACTATTGCTAATGCAATTATGGCATTAACCAGGGATCGAGGGTGGAGGAAATAAATACTGGGCTGATCTTGCAAAAAACTTCCAGTTTTATGATTAGGGTTGCCAGCTCATTATTTTGATGTCCCAGGTGGTACAAAAATAAGCAGTCACCTAAAGCTCTATTTTCAGCACTTATCTGTGCATACTCTGAACAGAAAATATAAATAGAAAGCATTTCAAATTGTGTTTTAGGGCTGCCTGAATGATATGACTGATAATAAAAGGGAAAAACAACAGTTAATGGACAGAATGCAGAACAATGTCATACATTCACCCCAGTACAGAGATCTGGGCTAAATCCATAGTTTTTTTGCACTCCACACCACCCTATTTCAGACATGGCCATATGCAAATCAGCCTTGACCCTGTGCCTCATGGGAACAGTCCAGCCCGAATTGCCAAGCCATGCCTTCCCTAGACCGGTTTCTGGCTATCAGCCGTCATCAGCCAGGATAGCTTGACTCCAGTGGTGTGGAGAGCACGGGACTTACGTCTGAGCATTCCCGTCCCACTCGGGTTGACAAATGCAAAAACAACAGTTGATGGACAGAATGCAGAACAATGTCATACATTCACCCCAGTACAGAGATCTGGGCCTAAATCCATCGTTTTTTTGCACTCCACACCACCCTAGTTCAGACATGGCCATATGCAAATTAGCCTTGACCCTGTGCCTCATGGGAACAGTCCGGCCTGAGTTGCCAAGCCATGTCTTGACGTGAGTCCTGTGCTCACCACACCACTGGAGTCAAGCTATCCTGGCTGATGACGGCTGATAGCCAGAAACCGGTCCTAGGATGCTTGATTCCAGTCCAGGGAAGACATGGCTTGGTAGTTTGGGCTGGACTGTTCTCATGAGGCACAGGGTCAAGGCTGATTTGCATATTGCCATGTCGGAACTGGTTTGGTGTGATGAGCGAAAAAATGATGGATTTAGGCCCAGATCTCTGTACTGGGGTGAATGTATGACGTTCTGCATTCTGTCTATCAACTGTTGTTTTTGCATTTGGTAATAAAAGGGAATAAAGACAGAAAAGTCACATCATAAATGAATACATACTTCTTTATTACCCATATTTAGGGTCAAGAGAAGCAATTTGCAGGCTGTTTAAACACCTGACTGGGATTTGTCTTTTGGCAACTTAAAACCCTTGTAGCCCTGTGATCATTGCGCTCCTGCCTGTGTAATTTAAAAAGCAACATTGTCGTCTTTCTGGGAAGAGCTGTCCCTCCCTGGACGGGGTTAAATTTTGAGTGCTGAAATGCTTCAGCTGCAGTGGGAGGCAGGAAGCCTTCTCTGCTAAAAAAGAAAGCAAGTAACAGACATTCATTTAATCTGTAGTTTGAGGCAAGGAATCTCCTCTGCTATGAAATAGTCACTTTCAGTTTTAGCAAAGCGTGCTCCTTGCCTCCCACTGCAGCTGTAGGAATTAACCAGGATAGCCCCCCTCCCCCCACACAATGTCGGTAGCAGCCTGATGAGACAGCTTCCCGGCGCGCACACAGCCCACCCAAGTATTTCACAGGTCTTTAAAATACCTTTTTCTTGTTAATGAGACTTTGGTGGTTTTCACCCCTTTCAAGGGCCCCTGCAGCTCCACCCTGCCTTTTGTTTGAAGAATCAGTAGAGGACAAAGGTGAGATTTTAGGGTGGAGTGCCCGCCCCCCCTGAGACGGTGTCGCGCCCCCCACAGATTGAAGAACTTTGCTCTAAGGTCTAATTGGCTGGCCTCCAGATCCGAAGCCTCAGGGACACAACAGGCTTCCAATAACCTTGCACCTGGACTCTGCCATCTGTGAATCTACCCTGCCAAGTGGTGCCACCTGAATCCCCTTGGAAATGGGCTTAAAGTGCTCTGCCAGCCCCTGTGCATCCAGCGGACCCAACGTATCTCCTCTGTTGTGCGGCAAAGATCCAAGCAGACCAGGCCCATCACCACTGCTGCATGGATTGGACCCATCGCAAAGACCTGCATTCACATTCCCATTGAAAATGCCCCTGTGCGATATATATTATCCGTGTAGGCCCTCACATCCCTTGTTGACGGCAGCCTCAATGATGACAACAGACTCCGCATTGCAGCCTCGCAGCTCCACAGAACTGACGAATTACCCTGACTGCGCTTCACAAACTTAGATGCCAGACTTCGCATCGCAAGCCTCGTTGGTGGGATCCTCAATGATGATGCATACCCTTGCATCTCAGCCTTGCAGCATTTTGGAACCAATGCATCGCTTCGGCTGCGCAATAGATTTTCGGCGCGGATCTTCACAACGCTCCACAAACCAGGATTTAATGTATTCTGTTGAGCGGGCTTAACTGGGTCCCTGTAGCTCGCCTGCACTCCATCAATGTCAGCCTAAACTTGTGATTTTGCTGGTCCGGCATGACCAGATATCCATTATTGGTGCTTTGTGCTTTTTGGCACTATTTTCATCAAAATCTTCAAAATGTTATATTTCCGGTAATACTTATTGGAACTTTGTCACTTTGGTCTTGCTTTATTTGTTAAAGAAAGTTCCATTTGTCTAACTTAGTGTGGGACCACGTATTATAAGAAATAAAGTCCCTGCGCAGTACATAATATGGATATTGCAAGTCACCTCCGAGTTTCATGTCCTTATAAAGAAACTTGGCCTTTGGCCTCATTCCTCTCTATGGTTTTGGAACTCCTCTGTGACTTGCTATATCTGTATAATGTATGGCAGAGGGTACTTTATCCCAAATATAACGGGGTTTATTCACCCGGTACTGGGCTTACAACATACCAATGTTAGGTAACTTTAAATCTGACAATTTTGCTGAAATACATTTATGGAGGAAAGAATACATCTAACCCTATATAATCTCCTTTTGAAATGTTCTCTAAACCCTGTCATGATTTGACAAATAAGCAAAATATCCCACCTTTTTTTACTCATAGAATTTCTCCAAACTTCTCACTCTGCTCAGAAAGCTGAAGCACAGATGGGCCATGTAAGTGTCATGTCATATGCATTTTGCCAACGCTGGCATCCATGAAGATGTGTGTATATAATGCATACTTTTTGATAATTGGCCATTTGTTTGGTGCAATGTTTCCCAAACAATTTAGAACCGCAACCCACATTTTGGAATAGCAAACTTTCACGACCCCCACGTAGCCTTAATGGGCATGAGGCTGGGCGATTGTTTTTAAGTAACTAAAGCATTGTGTGGTAGCGCGCTGTCTTTTATAGACAACACGTTATCCACTGAAATTGCTACTAAATTGGGAGCGTCATACGGTTTTACTGATAAAACTATACTGCACACAATCGATAATGTGTGGAAACTAGTATTCTGTGAATATTTATCATTTGTGCATCTTCAAACAAAGTGTCTTGATTTGTTTTGATCCTATATATCTGTTTCCAGCACAATTCAGAACCACCTAAAATTACAAGCTTGAGTTTTGCTTTCTTAACTGCTGAATCCATACAGTTCATTTACAGGTTTTTGCATTTTGTTGTGTGCTGGAATTAAATGACATCCTATAGCGTCTACTTTCACAGTCCCTGTACTCCATCAAGACTGTCACATAATTCCCTTAAAAAACTTCTCTCACTCTGCTGTCAAAAAAAAGAAGAAAACACCAATCTCCGTGTTAAAATAAGGAGCAAGTTATCATAAGACATAGCCTGACATTTGATCACTGTCATTGAAGCACCACAAATGTGAAAAATTAAATACATCATTTAAAGGCATCTTTTTTCTTTTTATTCCTCGGGCTTTTCCGACCCACCAAAAATCGTCTCGTGACCCACCAGTGTTATTAAAATATTCGTTTCAGAATGTACACATGCCAGCATTCAATCAATTTAAGCAAAAACGTAGTGGAAATGCTATAGCGTACAAATTGCATTATCTTAAACCTTCACGGCTTCTCAATGTGAACTGAACAGAGTATGAAGCAAATAGCCCGTGAGGTGAACAAAGTGGCCTCATTAAAAAGTGTTTTAGTATATAGGTCTAGTGCTTCGGAATGTCAATCTCTTTCCCTTGGTCTAATTCAATATTATTATGCTTACACTTGCAACCTGAGCTGCAGAGTTCACTCCAAAGAAAATGTAATCACTGTTTATCCTCTTAGTGCCAGCGCAGGTACAAAGCTGCAGCAAACACATGAAGACAATCAGCAGCACTGCTGACGCGCCGTTGGCGCCTTTCCCGCGTCTAACAGAAAAGCTATTCACGAGC
Source organism: Lissotriton vulgaris (assembly GCF_964263255.1). Lineage (NCBI taxonomy): Eukaryota > Metazoa > Chordata > Amphibia > Caudata > Salamandridae > Lissotriton > Lissotriton vulgaris. The sequence goes on from NC_141687.1 coordinate 1,309,257,178, forward strand.
TCCGCAGATACCGAGGTGGGCCCCTGGGAGGAGGAACGCAAGCGAGCTTTCTGTTTTACTTTACTTTCCCATAAACTGTGGCTGGTGGTTATAAAGGCCAAGGCTTTTAGCTATAATGGGCAATACCCTCTATATCATGTTGGCATGGCATGACCGAACACTCCAATTAACAAATATTTCCACATGTAATTATCTGAAGAAGCAAAGCCAGTCCTAAGAAACATGAAGCCATACCACCTTGTCAGATATTACATACCTTAAATTATCTATAGAATTCGCATCTGGAAAAGGATTCTGCTTTATTCTCATTTGCATTCAACGTGTTAGCTTTAATTTCTTCCAAATAATTACACCAGCATTAATACAATTTGGTATTTAGCTTTCGTGTTAATTGTTTTCTTCGTTTTTAGCTCCCTGAGTAGGTAGGCTCGCTAATTCAGTTCCTTCTCCCCCAGGTTCCTTTCGGCCTTTGCTGCCAACTTGCATCTTGCTACGCAGCGCCTCTTCCAAGATGCCATTTTCCCCAATCGGTGGGTCGCAAGCCGTCTGCTGTCACTCTATTGCTGCATTTGTGACGCTTATCCGACACACCTGGTCGCATCTTCTTTCTTCAGCTTTTCTCACATATTCCTTTGTTTCACCTACCTTATTTGACTCTGGCAACTTACACTGGGGAAGACCCTTGTGCACCAGCTGGAATAGCAACTATGATCAGGGTCACTGGAATTATTCGATTGTCAGGCTGCAGCGATTTTCATATATTTATAGATTTGCTGCATTTTTCACATAATCCATCATCAGCCGCATAATCTGCGGATTTTCCAAAAAAAATGTCTCTAGCTCAAACAGTTTGAGAGTTACTTAAAATGCGGCGACACGTGTTACCGAGGAGTTGCAGGCCCTTTGCAAGGATGGACTGGTCACCTTTCTGTTGCTCTATTGCTCAGACCCTCGATGATTTCGCGATTTCGCGGTTTGCCGCGAAATCAGCACTTTTGTAAAAATGCTGCAATTTTTACAAAAGTGCCAGCGAAATCGGCACTTTTGTAAAAATTCCGCAATTTTTACAAAAGTGCCCGCGAAATGGAAGGAGTGCAGGGAAAAGGTTGTAACACCCCTTTAGTACTGGTGCATCCTTTCTCTTCATGTAGGCCAGACAGTTCCAGAGATGCATCATATAGACAGTAGCACCCACAGCACAGATGTGCACTGCATAACAATTCCTCAAGCAAGAGATGCAGAGGTAATGTGGGTCAACTGCCACAAAAAGTCAGCTTCACAACCTTCATGTACTAAAGCCGCAACATTGTGGCATAAGATATATAAGCTGTAAGAAGAGGAGGATTCAAACAAAAACAAATGGCACAAAACATGTAGAATGATCTCGGGCCCGAATCATACTCCAACTACTTTCTCACAGCTGTATTATAGCTGCAACCCTTTAATTTATTTTTGTTAACCTGTGCCAGCAAATAGCCCTTGTATATTTAGAAAGTCAATGTGGGAACATTTTATTAGAGAAGCTTGGTCTTTTGTGGCCACCAATGCTCTTACACATGACCAGAAGGTGTTTCCTTTACATATAAGCAAATCAGCACTCTCCAGCAAAGGGAGTAGAGGGGGTGAAGTTACATTCCTTTAGAGGTCGATTATGAGCCACAGCCGAGGTCATACTGGAACCTCAACAAGCAGAACTCTCATGTGACTGCGGCTTCTCTCTCTCTAGACTACCGGTATGTTATGTAAAGGCCAGAGCTGAGGACTCTGGAGCTGGGGAGGCCGGTTCGAGTCTCGACATTGGCTTGTCATCCTGTGATTCTGGGCAAGTCACTTAATGTCCCTATGCCTATAAACAATGCATGTGCTTGTGTTGTAATTGTGTAGTGTGACTGGTGCACATGTGAAGCGCTTCAATACCTTCGGGTCAAGTTGGAGCTATAATTTAAAAAACTACAGAAGAATGCACTAGGAGGTTAAAACTAAAAACAAAGTCTTAACATAAGGAAAGACAAATAGATACCCACTTACTTGCTGATTTGTACAGAGTGATGCCAGAAAATCTGGATAAAATTGTGGCTTCCATGCTGAAATTGTGTGATCTTAGGCAAATATTTAATTTCACTAAGGTAAGTTCTGGAATGCCATTTCCTATGGGATGCTACCAGGCCATCTTTGAAGGGCTTCCAGGAAACCTACACTAAAGCAAATGGAGGATTGCCTTTCCTAGGGATAACAGCCTTCACCTGTGGGCTTCTTCCTCTGTTCCATATTCCAGGCTGCTTATGTCAAAGCGGAATACTCTGCTAAAACAATTTCCATAGATTTAAGGCTGAAAATGAATGATTATGAGTAAAATAAAGTGCAGCAAAAATGCAGCTAAATTTCCATATTTGTGCAGGTAAATTTGCTAATCCATGCCGCTATATCGTGGGGGGTCTGATTGCCGGATATTAAACTGGTATTAATGAGGTGCAACCAATGCCCATAGACCATGTTTGAAAATAATGAAATAATGAAGTAATACTATTACAATATGTGTCACATTATGCCACATACTTTGCCCTATATTGCCGCATAATTGACTCAACCCTGCCGCATAATTCCAATGACCCTATAATTATGAGGTCATAATGCAGGTCTCTCATAATTTGACAGGATATTACCAGCTGTTACCTATTACAGGGGATTTTTACATAATCACTAAAAAAACTTTAGGAATCAGTATTGATAGAGCTCCATTCCATTTTGAACTTAATTTTTACGGGTAATTATGCCGCAGTATAGAGATATTGTTAACACAGTCCGTGTCTCAGATATAAAAGCAAGGAGGTTTGCAGTGTGACCTCATGAAAAATAAAGCAGGAAGAGTTTTTACTCACATATACACTAGAAAGGGTTTTTACTTTGAAAACACCCTGAAAATGCAATAGGAAGGGGTTTTACGTTGTCAACTCTGTCAAGTACAGTCAGAAAGGGTTTATATACAAATACAGGAGAAAGGGTTTAATTTACAAATACAGTCAGAAAGGATCTTATATACAAATACAGTAAGAAAGAGTTTAATATACAAATACAGTAAGAAAGGGTCTTATATACAAATACAGTAAGAAAGGGTTTAATATACAAATACAGTTAGAAAGGGATTTATATACAAATACAGTAAGAAAGGGTTTAATATGAAACTACAGTCAGAAAGGTTCTTATATACAAATACAGTAAGAAAGGGTTTAATATACAAATACAGTCAGAAAGGGATTTATCTATACTACTATTATAAAGAGAGAACTTGCACCTTTTGGCCAGGTAAACTCAGGAACCACAGCGCCAATCTACACACCCGATACATCTATGGAAATGTCAAGGTGTGTAGATGGACATAGGCTATATAAATTTTAAAAAAAAAGTAAATAAAAAAATTACTTTTGTAAATAAAGTAGTCCCCTGAAAGTAGCGCCGGCCGGGACCTAGCGCTGGCCGGGATGCGACATGCGTGATGACGACGAAGGAGGAGGGCGGTGCAGTGACGAGCGGCTGTGCAGTGAGGAGCGGCGCCACAGGTAAGGAAAGGGAAAGTGAGACTGTGATGCAGGGGTAGGAAAGAAGGAGGCAGCAGTAAATGAAAATGTCGGGCGGGAGGGGGGCGCAAGTGAGTCTGGGCGGGAGGGGGGCGCGAGTGAGTCTGGGCGGGAGGGGGGCGCGAGTGAGTCTGGGCGGGAGGGGGGCGTGAGTGAGTCGGGGCGGGAGGGAGTCGGTGCGGGAGGGGGTCGGGGCGAGAGCGGGTGTACTGCCCCCAGCCCCTTTCTGCCCCAGGCAACGCTGGGGCGGGCTGCTAGTATACAAATACAGTAAGAAAGGGTTTAATATACAATTACAGTCAGAAAGGGATTTATATACAAATACAGTAAGAAAGGGTTTAATATACAAACACAGTCAGAAAAGGTTTAATATACAAATACAGCCAGAAAAGGATTCATATACAAATACAGTAAAAAGTGTTTAATATAAAAATACAGTCAGAGAGGATCTTATGTACAATACAGTAAGAAAGGGTTTAATATACAAAAACAGTCAGAAATGGATTTATATACAAATACAGTCAGAAATAGATTTATATACAAATACAGTAAGAAAGGGTTTAATATACAATTACAGTCAGAAAGGCATTTATATAGAAATACAGTAAGAAAGGGTTTAATATACAAATACAGCCAGAAAGGGATTTATATACAATTTATATACAAATAGTCAGGAAGAGATTTATAAACAAATACAGTAAGAAAGGTTTTAGTATACAAATACAGTCAGTAAGGATTTATATACAAATACAGTAAGAAGGGGTTTAATATACAAATACAGTCAGAAAGGGATTTATATACAAATACAGTCACAAAGGGATTTATATACAAATACAGTCAGGAAGGGATTGATAATATAGACTCAGCGACAAGTACTATAGGACAGAGTTTTACAGCCTGTACTCCATGACGAATGTAATTGGAAAAGGTTTACCATTGGAATCTCTTGATGACCACCACAGGAAGAGACACACATTGTGAAGACTCTGATACCTTTTTACACAGATGTGTGAGCAGTTGTGATAGTCTGCCATTGCCCATAATTGATGATGATATTGTCAACAGTCAAGGAGCACATACAATAAGTACTATCAAGCCCGGCGCTGTACTTTTCTTGAAGAGGAGTATTTTAACCACGCACCAAAACTTACAACCACACATAGGAAATGTTACTAAACTACATGCTTCTAAGACACATGCTACTGGGGTCTAAACATGCAGAAATATTTAGGCATATATCTGGCACAGATGTAAGCTCTCTTTATTGTAGAGCAAGCAGCGTCACTGGTTCCATGACCCACAGGCCAGTACGCATACGTCCGACAATTGTGGTTCTTTAGGGTGAGTCAGTCCCACCTGGTTAAATAACCCACTGGAGTTTTATATGAGGAAGAGACAGTTTTAGATAATGCAGCTCAAGTTATCTGGTGGGCCGAGCACTTGTAAACTCACAAGTGCACACAGGCTCATTACCAGAGCACAGGCAAATGGTTGTGCTTGCAGCTTCTAATAGTGCATGCTGGTGACCCATTTCCTCTACCTCTCAGCATTGATGCTTTACTACAGTGGCTCGGGGTAGGAGCAGCACAATATCACTCATGCACAGGTATCCTCCCAGAGTGGTGGTTCTGTGGTCGTTGGTCGCAAGGCTCAATGTTGCCGCAACTTCAGCAGATGGCAGAAATGTCCTGGTTGTGCTGCTGGCTAACACATACTGGGGTCATAGAATATTTGAGCTTATTTTGCTTGTTGTGGAAACATATAGCCAGGGCCGGCAGTCGGGCAGTGCGACTGGAGAGGCCGCACTGGGCGCTGACATATGGAGGGGTAACAAATGCAAAAACAACAGTTGATTAACAAAATGCAGAACAATGTCATACATTCTCCCCAGTACAGAGATCTGGACATAAATCCATTGTTTTTTTGCACTCCACGCCACCCCAGTTCAGACATGGCCATATGCAAATCAGCCTTGACCCTGTGCCTCAAGGGAACAATCCAGCCCGAACTGCCAAGCCATGTCTTTCCTGGACCGGAATCAAGCATCCTAGGACCGGTTTCTGGCTATCAGCCGTCATCAGCCAGGATAGCTTGACTCCAGTGGTGTGGAGAGCATGGGACTCACGTCTGAGCATACCCATCCCACTTGGGGTGACAAATGCAAAAACAACAGTTGATGAACAGAATGCAGAACAATGTCATACATTCACCCCAGTACAGAGATCTGGGCCTAAATCCATTTTTTTTGCACTCCACACCACCCCAGTTCAGACATGGCCATATGCAAATCAGCCTTGACCCTGTGCCTCATGGGAACAGTCCAGCCCGAACTGCCAAGCCATGTCTTTCCTGGACCGGAATCAAGCATCCTAGGACCGGTTTCTGGCTATCAGCCGTCATCAGCCAGGATAGCTTGACTCTAGTGGTGTGGAGAGAATGGGACTCACGTCTGAGCAGACCCATCCCACTTGGGGTGACAAATGCAAAAACAACAGTTGATGAACAGAATGCAGAACAATGTCATACATTCACCCCAGTACAGAGATCTAGGCCTAAATCCATCTTTTTTTTGCACTCCACACCACCCCAGTTCAGACATGGCCATATGCAAATCAGCCTTGACCCTGTGCCTCATGGGAACAGACCAGCCCAAACTGCCAAGCCATGTCTTTCGTGGACTGGAATCAAGCATCCTAGGGGTGCTGACCTCAAGGAGTGTGCTGTGTTAAGCAATAACTTCTGATTGGAGCGATGAGGGGCACTTTTGCCCTGTGGTAGTGAGAGAATCCGAGTAGGACGTCATGGGGGTGGGGGCGCCAAAAATAATTTTTGCACCCGGTGCAACCAGCGCTAAAGCCGGCGTTGCATATAGGGAGTTCAGGACATCTTCTCCAGAGATGATGACATTGAAATTGAAACCAAGTTATTTTGTTTGGGGCCTACTTTCAAACACATTTCCCAGACAGCTTCTCATCCACGCAACCAAAGCCCCCCACAATACCGGGCCAGCGTACCTCAACAGATGTCTCAGCTTCTACACCCCCACCCGCCAGCTCCGCTCCGCTGGCCTCGCCCTTGCCACAGTCCCCCGCATCTGAAGAACGACCGCCGGCGGCAGATCCTTCTCCCACCTCGCCTCCAAGACCTGGAACACCCTTCCCACCAACCTACAGCAGACCCAAGACCTACTGGCCTTCAGAAGACTCCTCAAGACCTGGCTCTTCGTTCAGTAGCAGCTCCCCCCTCCCAAGCACGGTTATGTAGTGCGCTTTATAAGTATCTTGATTGATTGATTGATTGATTGAGATGTTCATCCCACTGTCAATGTCCAGGAACCAGATGGGGTGGTTCCCTTCATAGTTCAGTTTTTCCTTCAGCAGAGCAGACACAATATTTATTAAAGTTGATGGCTGTCATAGCAAGTAGTGACAAGGCTGGCTCCAACTGAAGCACTCAAAATGTGAGCACAATGAACTGTAAAATATCTGCACCTGGCTGTCATAAGCCTTCTGGAGCAGCGTTCAAGGGAGAGATAAAAGAGCCCAACCCTGCCTTGAAGATTCCCTTTCCTTGAGAACAGAAGCTGTTGGCTTACCTCACATTCCCCACTAGCAACCTAAAAGGCAGTGCTCAGGAAGAGATTATTATCAGACCATTGCTAAAAGTTGACAGCCTAATACCTAAGGCGGCTCAGATCAGATCAGATCAGAAACATCTTTATTCAGATAATCAAAGCATTCATAAAAATAAAACAATATTTAAAACATATAGACAAATATAAATACAATTATAATACAAGATAAAACCCCTATATCTGACAACATAATAAAAGTCAGGCCCATTTTAATCAGGAAGTATTGTGTGTCATGCACGAACATCCTTTGTGCGGAATGCTCTTTCTTCATTCTTTCACATTTCATTGTCTGAGGCTGCACCCTCTCTCTCAGGGGTACAAGCAATACACTTCCACTGTCTGAAGAGGAGGTACTCAACCTCTGTTCCATGCTATGTATTACCAGAATGGATCCCACTGTTCTCAGCAGCCAAAAATCACTAACAACATGGAACCTTGCTACCAGTCACCAATCACCCAATATGTACACAGGGATGTTAGGGTACGGTCTGGGCATTGCATTCAATTGGAACTTTACATGAGTGGCCTGTGGGCACAACACATATCCCTCAACAGAATAAAGCTCCAGTCAGTACTGTCAATCAGAAAAATGATAAGCAACTACCATTGATAAGAAACTACCACCGCTTAATATATTTGATTCAGGACCCGGACAGAAGTGTCATGTTGATGACAGAGCATGCTTGGTGCGCACTCCAGACCACATAACTAGTCTCTGGGTCTCCGAACCATGATGAAAAGACTAGGCCTCACCAGACATGCATGATTGTCGAGTGTGTTGGCCCTAAACAAATCAGGGTACCAGATAACGAGCAGCTGGGGTCATGCAGGGCAGAGGTGCTAGGCTATAACCTATGCAGGGGACACTCCCATCCCAACAAACCCCCATTGGGTTTGTGAGGTGAAGCCCCTGATTTAAGATCGCCGCAACATCAAAGTGTCGCAATAATATTCTTAGGTGAGGCATCAGGGGCATAGCTTCAATTGGTGCAGCAAGTGCAGTGGCACCAGGGCCCAGAGGTCTGAGAGGCCCACCGAATCCTGATTATTTTTGTAATGTATCATTCAGACAGCAGGCAATGGGGACCATTTCCCTAATGGCACTAGGGCCCATGACACCCTGGCTATGCAACTGTGGGTCATTTACCTCATAATTCAGGATCACCTGTACACCGTCCACCCCCAAAGCCTCTACAGTGTCAAATTTAATAAAACTGTAAACACATTTTAAAAGCTGCTTTGGAAATATGCTGCACATCGATGAGGAACACGCCTCATTAGGTATTACACAAACAAAAATATTCCTTTAGGTTTGTAAATGTTTCCAAGATCCCCTAAACATGATTTTCGCCTGGAGGTCTTTTCCTGGCACTTAGGGCATGACAAAGAGCTGAGAGTCCCTCTTTTCTCATAACAGATTTCAGGAAAGAACATTGTGGCTGTTATGCTTTTCAGCAGAATACTCCAGTTCGGGCAGTCCTTGTTCATCTCAGCTTACACCATGTGTTCATTTTATTGTAACGGAGCACTTCATATTTCACACTAAAAGTACAATAAGTTATATTTATTGAAATTATGAACAAATGAATTGACATATACCCGCATCCAGACGTGGAGGGACTGCTAGTCCCAGGTTGCACAGGGCCCCGGGAGGTGGCCTTTGGAACTCTCCTCACTTTTGGCTGCTTACATTGCTATATAACACGTCTTCATTTCCTGCTGGACGGGATCACTGGCGTCCAGGCGTGGAGGGACTGCTAGTGCCAGTCAATGTGACAAGGGCCCGAGGAGGCGGCCCTTGGAACTCTCCTCACCTGTGCTGTTGATAGCACTATGCAGCATGTCTTCGTTTCCAGCTGAACTGGGTCACATCCGTCCTCTTGTGGAGGGTCTGCTAGTCCCAGTGTGCACAGGACCCCAGTGGGTGACCCTTGGAACTCTCCTCACCTGGGGCTGATTACATGGCTGTATAGCACGTCTTTCTTTCCCACTGTACGGGATGCACGCGAGCAAAGTCTCGGCCAAGGGTGGGCCTGTCCTGCGGCCATCAGCCGCAGGAAGAGGTGGGGCGGGGCCACTCCCCTTGGTTGATTTTTCTGGCTGCTGTTTGGGTCCGTTTGGTTTGTTCTCGTGGCTTCTTGGACCCGTAACGTACGCACAGGTACCCTTCTCTGGTATTTGCAGGTTTGTGTGACCATTAGCGAGGAGCTACCATTTAATTCAGCCATGACTGGATTTCTCCTGTGCTCTTTGCAGTAACTGGCAGTCATTTCACCCTGATATCATGAGTGGAACACTGGATATTTTGTTACATTGGCATAGGCGTAAATCCATTAGGGAGCTTCAATCTGGAACTATTAAGTCCAGCATCTTAGTTTTGTATTTTCTGTTTGAGGGGTTTTGTGTTTTCTGTTTAGGGGTCATTGTGGGGTTGCGGTGAGCCCTGTTCTATAAGCACTTGTTTTTGCATTTGGCACCTATTAGACACAGCTATTAGGAGGAGGTGTGAGGTTTGAGTAGGCAAGATAATGGGGAACAGAAAAGTGCCTGCCATCAAGTTATTGTCACCACAGATCGCTCTTCAAGTCTCCACCACGAGAGCTTTCTGAATTGAGATGTTGGGGTCTCGAAGGAGATCAAGTTGGCTGAAAGAAGGCTGTCTCTATCTAGAGACAGTATCCTTTCGACCTCTCCCTATTCCCCCTGTCGCCCTGATGTCCCCAAGAAAGTGGAGAAGTTGGGAGGTACATGTAACACCACCTGGTTTAGGGGTGATCAGGGTGGTCCTTCAGCGGTCATAGCCCCGTCTCTGAACCAGGATTTCACACTCAAGCCCCACAGTCAGTCCAAGGTGTAAGCGGAGGAGACGTGTAGCATTTTCTAATCAGAGGTGCACCTTAGTCAATGCGGGCGCTCAACCTGACCCATTGCCACGCCGTCTCCCACAGACTGACCCCCCTAGTGATCATTTACTGTCCGAGGTTAAGGACGTTATAAATGCCAAATTAGATCCTATCTTGTCCAGGCTAACCCAAATTAAATCCAGAATTTCGTAAATTTCCAACCATTGGGTAATATCGCAGACAGGGCAGCTCATCCTACCTCCTGTGATTAATCCCTCTGACCTTGTTCCACCTTGTGACACAAGCATGCCCCTTAGCCGCTTGCCTGCGGCAGGAATTCCAGCCAGGTGCTGGAATTCCAATCGCGGGCGTGGTCGTGACGGTACCACGCCGTCATGAGCACAGCTCATCCGTGACTCATGACGGCGTGGTGCTGTCATGAGCATCGAAGAGGTTAAAGACAGTTGCTCTAGTGCGCACCCTTAGTCCACCAAGAGCTCTACTGCGCACTTTCAGTCCCACAGGGCCAAGTTGCACCCAGGGATATGGTTAGCTCCCATGTCGTGGCTCCTCCACTTCCTCCTCTTAATGCAGGAGTGGTGCTTAATTTAAAAAATGGGGATCTCTAGTTGGCTAAGGCTTGAGCCAAAGCCAGGCAGAGACCACCACTCTAGTCAGGGAAAGGGAGTTACACGCCAAAGATAACCCCCGCTCACCCTCTTGGTAGCTTGGCACTTGCAGTTAGGCTTATCTCAGTGGCGATGTGTAAAGCATTTGCACAACACACATAGTAACAACACACTAGGCACACCACAAAAGGAACACCACACAAGGTTATATAAAAATAGCCTTTGTATTATAATAAAAACACATCACATAGTAATCACACAATGTACACTGTGCCAACTGGCACGGGCAATATTCACTAGGATTATTTACACATGACAGGGCCACATGGGCCACTGTCAGAATTAGCACTTGGTAAAGAATAGTAAAAGTAAGAATATACATGAACTTAGAACACAGCCAGTAATCACTGACAGACACTATACTCCGCGTCAACCTGTAACATAAATCAGAACAGGTACAGTATCACATAAGGCGAGAACTCTTTTCTGCGCCAACCTCATGAGTCTAAATCTAGTAGACCACAACTCCTAAACATAACTTGCATCAGGAAATAAACTTAGTAACATAACCTGTAGTAGGAAATAAATCAAACCTAGACCACAGTAGAGAAATAAAACAGTAGGTAAAACCTAGTAATCATAAAAGCACATCTATGAGCATAAATCAAGGTGCATAAATCATACTACCAACATTACATTTCTTAGCACCTATATAAAAATGACATTAGAGCCTTGCGCCCTACAAAAGCTAATAGTCCCCTGGGCCAACTGGCCATCTATAAGGGACTCAAATGCCCTCTGTCCCAAAGTCAGGGCACGCTGCCTATGCAGCGACAGTCACGGGGGCGCACGTGGCGCAACCTAAACGTCTCATAAATCAGTTAAGGAGGGGGGATCACTTGTCCTGCATAACCTGGGTATACAGGTAGATTGTATGTCCCATGGTAAAAAACCCTAATGCATGTGTAGAGTTGTTCGTGTTAGCGGTATATCTGATTCTCCGCTCTTTTACTCACGTGACTGCATAATCATTGGGTTAGTTGGTATGCAACCTCCACCAGGAGGTATTGGCCCTAGGTTAAAAGCAGTAGTGATCAGTGATAGGTGGTGGGTGTGAGATTTTAAAATAACTTCTACAGCCAGATAGTCCAATTTATTTTCCTGGATTCGAGTTAGGGGTGAGAATATACTAAGTATACGTAGGTTGAATTATTAGGATTCTTACGTATTGAATTCTCGTGTTGTAAAATGGTCGACATGTTTCTGCCCTGTGTTGCCTAGATAGGTCGGTCGGGCTTTCTTCAGGACTGTGTAAGATATGTGTGGTAGAGTAACGTATTAGTCCTCTACTTCATAGAGGTCAAGTTTGTGCCTGTGGATAAAATTAGGGGAAGGGTAGTGGGACAGTGTTATTAATATAGTAAATTCAATAGTACAAATTGCAATTATAAGAATGGCAATACTTTATTGATCACTCTCCATGCAGTCAGCTGCCACATACTCATACTGGTTTTCCACGTTTTGAATGGTATGTTATATTCTATTGATGCTTCTGGCAAAATTTCCCCTGCTCATTATCAAGCTCGATTCAATAGGATCAAATGTTATATCCAGATCCTATAAAGAGGCACCCTCCATAGTTATCTGTTCAGTAAAGGTCATTGTATTGCCCAATTCATGTCATAAAGGGTCTCACAGTATATTGTTCATGTGGTTAGCTCACATGGGGGTGCAGGTGTGTAGCCTCTATTGTTATAAGCTGTTCATCAAAACGCCTGCTATATGTGCCAGTTCGTAAACCTCTGAAGTACTTGAGGTAAATAATCGCTACATATTAATGTGATTGCCACGTAATCACTGTTTGGTACTTTGCGCGTTAGCCATAAGTCGCCGAACAATAATGTTATCTTAACTGTGCATATCTTTAGACTTTGGAGGCGTCATAGTCAATCAAGTTATCACTGGTTGCGCTTTACAAGTTAAGGGGGATTACGACTCAATAGTACTGTTGGTACCTTTCAAATTTTCAACATCAAACACGCGCTCTTTTGTGCGATTGCGTAAACGTACCTCTGCGCGTCTCAGGTTGCGCATCTACAGGTGCCAGGGAGATGGGGAGGGGGCGCCTTTTAAGAACAGAACGTTCTAAAGTTAGTATATTGTAACGGTACTTATCTGTATTGGTTGCGGCTCCTACCACCTTTTCTCGAGTTACCTCGTCGCTCGCGTCCTCCCACACAACTTGTGCTGACTCTGCTCTGCCTGGTCCCGGAGGTGGAGGTCACTTCCGGGACTCCATTATAGTCTCTTGCCCGATCTATGGAAACTGTAAAGAGACCGCAAAAACCTCTGTATTGCGGATTTGATGCCTGTCAATATCTCATAATATTTATAATATGAGGGTAATCACAATTACGGTTTTGACGTGAATGAAGTCGTAATTGTAGAGGTGACATTATCATTAGCTCAAACAGGGTTTTTTTGTACTCAGAAATGACGCAGGGGTTGCTAGGTAGCATATGGGAATTGCGCTATGTACTTAATATATATAAGGGCTCATATCTGTGTGTCTGAATACAGAGTGCCTTGGAAAATCTTGACTGTGTTCTGCACTTGGTCATTGTTTAACTAATAGTTACAGCAGAGGAGACCCTTGCATATAGTTATCATAGTATCTGTTGGATGATGTTCTAGGTTTAATTACGTGTTCAAGCTTAATCACGGAAAATCTTGACTATATTCCACACTTGGTCTGTTTTTAGTTAAATGTCCCAGCAGTGGAGACCCTTGCACATAGTTATCGTAGTGTCTGTTGGATGATGTTCAATTTCTTCTTCTGGTTTAACCACGGGTTAACATGATTGTATTCCACGCTCGGTCACTTCTTAACTAATTGTCCCAGCATTGGAGACCTATGAATCTAGTTCTCATAGTGTCTCTTGGATGATGTTCTGGGTACAGTTACCTGTTCAGGCTTAACCACGGAATGATGTCGTTCAGACCTACTTGGTCTGTGCCCAGTCTGTGTACCCATCTCTGTTCTTTCTCGAACAGGATGCGTTCTGCATTGTGGTCCTTGACAGTTAGGGTTTCTAGGATAACCCATTTTAGTTCGTTTACTGTGTGGCCCTTTTCCAGGTAATGACTGGCCATTTTTGTCGTGGATTTTTTACACTTCACGTTGCTGCGATGCTCGCAGATTCTTTGTTTTGTTTTTCTACACGTCATGCCTATGTAATGCATGTCGCACGGACATGTGATCATATATACTACATGGCTCGTGTTGCAATTTGTATGGGTCCTCAAAGTCCATTTCAAGTGCAGTAGAAGTTGTATTTCTTTTGTAGGTTCTGTTAGATGGCACACTGAGCACGATCCGCAAGGAAAGTGCCCAGTAATGGGTGGAAGATTCCATAGGTTAGTCTGTTTTTGTGACATCGTTGGTGGTGGTCGTGTGTGAACCAGAATGTCTTTTAGCGCCAGCGCCTTGAGATATGTAGCGCGCTCTATAAATGTCATTGATTGATTGATTGATTAGATTACGAATACGTTTATTGACAAATCTTGGTTTTGGCCATGATATTTTGGAAGTGGTCAATATGCGCCAGTTTTTCTTCACAATTTTCTTCACATTGTTAGTCGCTGGACTGTATGTCGTTACGCAAGTCAGTAAGTCTTCCTGTGGGGCTTTATTGGTTGTTTCAAGTAAGCCTTCCCGATTCTGATTTCTGGCTCTCTTCTTACATTTATTGATCACCTTTTTGGGGTAGTCCCTTTCTGCAAGTTTCTTACAGAGGTCGGTTGCTTGTGACTAGTAGTCCTCCGTCTTGCTGCAATTCCTGCGTAGTCTGAGAAATTGGCTATACGGAAGGTTCTCCCTCAGTGGGCGAGGATGATAGCTGTTAAAGGACAGCAGACTGTTTTTGGCTGTCGGTTTGAAAAATGTCCTTGTATGTAGAAGGTCATTCTCTACATAGATGGTTATGTCCAGGAAGTCGAGGCTTTTCTTGCTGGCTGTGTATGTGAATTTCAGCCACTCGTCCTGTGTATTTAGCCACGTATGGAACTCTCTAAGGCTTTCCATATCTCCCTCCCAGATGATGAGGATATCGTCTATATAACGCTTCCAAAAATAAATGTGGCGTTGAAAGGGGTTGTGGCCATTGTTGACAAACATTTCCTCGAAGTTGCTGACATATAGTCCAGCCACACTAGGGGCAAATGTGCTGCCCATTGAGGTACCATGGCATTGCCTGTACATAGTTGTTTCGTATTGAAAAACGTTTTCGGTCAGTGCAAGCCTACAGCACTCCAGAACAAAGTGTCTGGGGGTTTTGTAGTTCCAGTCCATATGGAAGAGGAGTGTCTCTAAGGTGTTAAGAGTCTTCTGTTGGGGCAAACTTGTGTAGAGACTCTCTACGTCCATCCCTACTATGATCATGTTAGTCTCTGAGTAGACTATTGGAGTCAGGAGGTTCAGAAGGTCCCTGGTGTCTCTCAAATATGTGGGGGTTCTTTGTGTCAAAGGTTTCAAATACTCATCAGCAAACTGGGAAAGTGGTTCCAGGACAGACCCGATGCCAGAGACAATGGGTCTGCCTGGTGGTGGGTTCCGTGGCTTATGAGTCTTTGGCAGGGAGTAGAAATACGGCGTTCTCGGTGTCGTGGTTTTCAAGAAATCGGCTTCTTTCTTTGAAATCCAATTGTGTGTTTCGGCCTCCTCTACCATTAGTGCAATAGTTTTTTGTAGTCTAGGTGTAGGATCTGTTGTTATGATCTGATAAAACTTTCGGTCTGATAAGAGGTCCATACACTGTCTATGGTAACCTTCTTTTGAAAGGAGGACGATGCCGCCTCCTTTATCTGCTGGTTTTATTACGGGTTCCCCATCATTTTTGAGTTTGTTAAGGGCTTTCTGTTCCTTTCTGGTTACATTCTGGAAAGGTTTCGCAACTCGATCCGTTTGGTCATCCAGTTCCTTCATGACATCTTGTTCGAAGGTTTGGATCTCAATTGGTATTTGCGAATTCATGGGACAAAATTTGGATTTTTTCCGTAACGAGGTGTCACCATCCATAGTGGGAGTTTCTTGATTAGCAAAGAAAGCTTTTAGCTTGAGTTTACGGCAAAATTCTGCTATTTCGCATTTTGTTTTAACGATGTCTAGGCTTGGAGTAGGTAGGTTACCTAAACCTTTGTTGAGGATCTTTATTTGATCTGGAGACAGTGTTTTTTCAGTCAGATTTACGATGAGGGTGCTGTCCTCGGTCCTGCTTTCGCTTTCGTGACACTTCTGGTTTGTACTTGCCGTGTCTGGTCTGACCATGTTACTCCTCTTCGTCTTTGACTCTGTGGTGCATGCCCCCCCCTAAAAAAGGAAGCTGTTGGTTGAAATTTTGGCCTGGTTGATGTTGCTGTTGATGGTTCATCGGTGGTGGCCCTTGAAAATACGGATTCATCCATCCTTGGAAGTGTGGATTGTATGGTTGGAACGGGATTGTCGGGGGCCCATCTGGTAATGGGGCCACATTTTGCATCCCCAGCGATTACCCCTTCTACTTTGGTTCCCTCTTCTTCCGTAAGTGGGGTACTCAACCCCGCTAGAGTTGGTGCCATCTCCTGATGATCCGCTATTGGAGCCGTAATTGGAGGCGTTGTCATTGCTCTTGTAGTCTTTGCTGCTATATGGATGGATTCGTTTGATAGAGAATTTCTTCAATTCCTTTGCTAGTTTCTGAAGTTTTGACTGTGTAAGGTATTCTTGTGTATCACTCATCTCTTTGTTTATTTTGTCTAGTTTTTGCTTATAGACCGTGATATGTACCATATTATTCAGTTTTGATTCAATCACTTGTATTTTGATTGTAAGTTCATCTGTGAGTTTTGTCGCTGTCTTTATAATGAGTACCAGGTAGTCTCTGGTGCACTTCCAAGATATCGATGACCAGTCCTTCCTGAAAGCTAGGTCCGTAAGGAAAATGCGTGGCGTGTTGGTTACCCAGAGGCCTCTGGGTGCCGCGTTGACCCGTAGGTACTCGGTCATGATAATCCCATGAACTGCAGTTCTGACCTGTTCTTTTTTCAATTCGATCAGTTCATCCCATTCATTGGTGTTGGCCAGAGTCTGAGTCAGGTTGCTGTCTACTAGGAGTGGTGGTCTGGCAAGTATTGCATCTATTTCTTCTATAGAGTAACTGAGGCCAAAATTCTCTGCCATGGTTTTGTTGGTCCGGTTACTCAGTGATATGACGTTCTTGAATACCTATCGAAATAGTGTATTATGAACTCCCACTGCTGTTCGCAGCTAATTATTTATGAATCAAGTGGGAGGGAGAAGGAAAATATGTGATCCATCCAATTTCCTTGGCATTTAATCTCATAAATCAGTTAAGGAGGGGGGATCACTTGTCCTGCATAACCTGGGTATACAGGTAGATTGTATGTCCCATGGTAAAAAACCCTCATGCACGTGTAGAGTTGTTCGTGTTAGCGGTATATCTTGATTCCTAAACGTGGCAGCTGCCCACTACTTGCTGGGCAGCTGGGAATCTTCACTGAAGGACCTAAACATTGCAGCTGGCACTAAGTACTGCGCAGCTGTGCAGGCAGAGATGGGGCAAAGGAGTGCGTCTCACTCCTGGGTTAAAAAGACATATCCCCCTAAAATAAAAGAAAAACCTAAACTGTGCAGCTGCCCACTACTTGCTGGGCAGCTGGGAAAGTCAGCAAATGTGGCATGGGCTCTCAGTAGCCCTTAAAATAAAATGTGCCACACATGGGAGCCATCTAGGCTCTAGGAATGGTGGGGGCAAATTGTGGAGCCACATAGCTCTAAAAATAAACACGTGTCAGGGAGAACACTGACTCCTAAAGGGATTATGCCCCCAAGCCAGAAGAGAACTTGCCCCTAAACACTGTGGAGCGCGCTGGCGCTTTAAACAAATATGCCAATGGTGGAGCCACACGAGAGCCCTGGAAATAATGAGGCCAAACATGAAGGAGTACTCTGCATCATAATACTGTCAGCAACGTTGGAGCCACAAAGGCTCTGAAAAGGAAATAATGTCCTCATGGAGCGCACTAGCGCTTTAAAATGAAATATGACCCAAACTCAGTGAAGCTGCCCGCTGCAAGACGGGGCCGCTCAAGACTAGGCAAGGGCTCTGTCTATTATGTCCGGACAGTTAGGGGGGTCGTGGGCCCCTCAGGGCCCTTGAAGTAAATGTTCCCCCTTGGTGGAGCGACCCCCTATTAGGCGGGGGCCGCTCAAGTCTGGCTAAGGTACTGGGTTTTAAGAAACAGGGAGCCCCCCGCTCACCGGTCTGGTCTCTCTCCGCCGGTGATCGGGCTCCTCAGTACACGCGGTGGGGGCAGGCATCGGCAATGTGCCTCGAGCCCCCTCGGCCTCCAAGCTGTACTCTGCTGTGCCTGCGGGGCTCTCCTTCAATCATGGGAGCCCCACACAGACCGGCGCATCCCCTGTTCCTCCGGGACGCTTCTCCTCATGGAGCGGCACGGCCTTTCCTCCCGGCGCGGCACAGCTTCTCTCGGTGGGCGGGACTTCCTGTTGCACCACAGGCCCCGCCCACATCCCGTACAAAGATGCCTGACTTCCCGTGGGCCGCAGCAGTGATTTTTTTGGCGGCAAGAGGGGTTGGCTCCCTTGAGATTCAAAATTAAGTTAGAAGCGGAGTGGGCACCCGCAATTTAAGAATAAAAATAAGCGGGGTGGCACCCGTATTGATTAAAAATATAAACGAAGATGCAGGGTGAGCACCTGCTTAAATTAAAGACCAAATCAAGTGGACATAATGCAGGGTGGGCACCTGCTCTGTTAAATAAAAGTGGCAGGCGGCCATAATGCAGGTAGAGATACCCAACCCCTAAAGGGCAAAATAGCGCAAAGGGTCCTAGGGCACAGGGACATCGGACGCAACACAGGGGGTGGAGCCAGCATTGTGGAGGGAAGGCACAGCCCTATTCAGGTCCCAGGTGCAACTCCTCCCTCGCATCTACATGCAGAGCTCCCTATTCACCACCGGGCAGACTCACCCTGGCTCCTGGAGCCAAGCACACCAGCCAGCCCCTGTCACTCACAAGCCAGACAGGCAATTCACAACTCACAGCAAACAGAAATGCCAACTTCTAAAAGTGGCACTTCTACACTAGACACAGTAAATCTGCACACACCATTGCACAGCATTTATTACCACGAGTTCGCACATACCAAACTTCCCCCTGCACTCCCCACATATCAGGAACTACCATGGACACACATATCCCCCATGCATTCCTATGGGAGGGCAGGCCACATTACACTGGGCCACAGTGCTAAAGTGCGCAGAGGCTTAAAATCACTACCACCATTCCAGAGACTAAAGGCAAAAAGTTTAGGGGTGAACCTGCCAAAAAGGCCCAAGTCCAACACTTAACCTGCCCCTGGAAGCGTGGTGGTTTTGGGGAACATTCCGCCACAGGCCAATCCTGCCTCTGAAACCTTTGTGGAGATAAAAAACTAAGTAACTCACTGGCTTAATTTGTATTCCAGTGCTGGCTTAAGGATTTTTGACTCAATCAATATGGTCCAGAAGGTCAGTTGGGTGGGACAGAAAGAGAAAAGCGGGGGACTGTGTGGTAGTACATTTTAACCATTCTGCCATCGCTGCAAGTGTACTGGCCACCCTGAGACCACCCAGGTCTTCTAAGCCAACTAGTATCCTAGCATTTCCCCGGGGATTTGTTTTATAAGCCAGAGAAGGTCTGCCTTCTTTTTGGGACACAGGTAGGCAGAAGCAGCACCTCCAAGGTAGCTCTTGTGTGTCCCCATTGCAGTGCCTGACCTGGAGTCTATCGAACAGATTCACCACTATAAGAAATCTTGAGACGTGATTGACTGATTGGCTCACCTCTATTAACCCCCCTCCCCCCAAGACCTACCTCTCCTTCGGCAGTCATCTTGCTGGCAACTTGAATGCCCTGAATTTATTATCGTGAAACATTGTGGGGCTATCTGCTAAGTTTAATGTTTAAATCTTACCAAAGTATTTGTCTTCAGGATTCATGGGAGAAGAAATCATCTTCTTTTTAGAAGGATATAAGAATCCTCCCCATCCCCCACCCCCTCCGAAGTGCCATCGGTGGCAGGGAGGACCAGTGGGAGTCTGATTATATTTGTTGCAGTGGAATTGTGTGGGGAAGTCAAGGATTTGAAATGAGATGTGCACATGTTGCAGGGGCTGAAGATATTCGTCCTCGGCCTTACCCCAATAGGACTGGTTAATTTTACAATGCAAAGGTTGGGCTAGAAGGAGTTTCCAGTCTCGGCAGTTTACTCATGGCTGTGGATTCCCTGTCGGAGCACGGTACCGGGAGGAGATGACATTGCTAGTGGGAGATTTAAATTGTCATCTATGTGATTGCCTGCTAGCGCTGGCTGCAAATAACCCTAAATGTTTGTTGAAAGAGGGAGTCCACCCAGTTCACATTAAAGAAGGTATAGAGCTATAGAGCTTACTATTATCGTAGCCACTAACAACCTTGTCTTTGCTTAGGAGAAGCTTGTTAATTCATCCAACCCACACATTTTTCCAATATTATAATGAAGGGTTTGTAATTATATTATAGATTTCATATTTGTATCAGCTCCCTTTATTTTGTATAGTTCTAATTTTGACATAATTAACATCCCTTTCGATGATCATAACACCTTGTCCTTAGCAATTGAGGGATTAATTGTTGTTGGGGCGTGGGCGAGGAGCAAAGTGGTCTCTCACTTGTGGATCAAGGCAGGAAAATAAAATGGCTCAGGTGGTACCCTCACAGTTCAAAGTGTCCCTTTTTAGGTCTCACATGCGCTGATCTGGCGAGACATTTAGTGAGTGGGTCAAGTCAAGTCAAGTCAAGTCAAGAGATTTATATAGCGCGCTACATACCCATAGGGTCTCAAGGCGCTTGAGAAAGGGTGGGGAATTACTTGTCGAATATTCAAGTTTTGAGTTGCTTTCTGAATGCTAGGTGGTTCTGAGTAAGGCGGAGGTGAGTGGGAAGTGAGTTCCAGGTTTTAGCTGCCAGGTAGGAGAAGGATCTACCACCCATCGTAGTTTTGTTGATGCGAGGTACAATGGCGAGGGCTTGGTTGGAGGATCGTAGCTGACGGGAGGGGGTGTAGAAGGACAGTTGTGTGTTGAGACATTCGGGTCCAAGTTCGTAAAGTGCTTTGTGTGCGTGGGTTAGGAGGCGGAAAGTAATCCTCTTATTTACGGGGAGCCAGTGGAGGTTTTTCAGGTGACCAGAGATGTGTTCTTTACGCGGGATGTCTAGTATGAGTCTGGCTGATGCGTTCTGGATGCGTTGGAGTTTTTTTCTGGAGTTTTGCGGTGGTACCGGCGTATAGGGTGTTTCCGTAGTCCAGGCCGCTTGTGACCAGTGCGTGGGTGACCGTTTTTCTAGTTTCGGTGGGGATCCAGCTAAATGTTTTTTTGAGCATGCGAAGGATGTTGAAGCAAGATGATGAAACGGCGTTGACTTGTCTGGTCATCGAGAGTGAGGAGTCCAGGATGACGCCCAGGTTCCGTGCGTGGTCCGTCGGGATGGGTGCTTTTCCAAGGGCCTCTGGCCACCAAGAGTCATCCCAGGCGGAGGGGGAGGTGCCTAAGATGAGGACTTCTGTTTTGTCTGAGTTCAGTTTCAGACGGCTGTGCTTCATCCACTCGGCTACTTCTTTCATTCCTTCGTGTAAATTGGTTTTGGCGGTGTTAGGGTCTTTGGTGAGTGAAAGGATCAGTTGAGTGTCGTCAGCGTAGGAGATGATGTTGAGGTTGTGTTGGCGTGCGATGGTCGCGAGGGGGCTCATGTATACGTTGAAGAGGGTGGGGCTGAGTGACGATCCTTGTGGCACGCCGCAGATGACTTCAGAGGCCTCTGACTTGAATGGTGGGAGGCGGACTCTCTGGGTTCTTCCGGTGAGGAACGAGGTGATCCATTCCAGTGCTTTTCCTTGGATTCCGACGTTTCTGAGGCGTTGCAGGAGGGTGCTATGACAGACTGTGTCGAAGGCAGCGGAGAGGTCGAGGAGGATGAGGGCGACTGTGTCTCCATTGTCCAGTAGAGTTCGAATGTCGTCTGTTGCTGCGATAAGTGCGGTCTCGGTGCTGTGTTTGGCTCGGAAGCCAGACTGTGAGGAGTCGAGGGATTTGTTGGCTTCGAGGAAGGTGGCGAGCTGGTTGTTGACAGCTTTCTCGATGACTTTGGAGGGGAATGGAAGAAGCGAGATGGGGCGGTAGTTTTTGAGTTCGGTGGGGTCAGCTGTGGGTTTTTTCAGAAGGGCGCTAAGTTCTGCGTGTTTCCAGCTTTCCGGGAAGATGGCGGAGTTGAGGGAGCAGTTGATGACATCTCGGAGGTGTGGTGCTATGATGGAGTCTGCTTTGTTGAAGATGTGGTGAGGGCAAGGGTCTGTGGGGGATCCAGAGTGGATGGAGTTCATCAGGCGGATGGTGTCCTCGGTAGAGATTGGGTTCCAGTCGTTAAGGATGTTCAAGGGGGGTGAAGGTCCTGCAGAAGGTTGGGTGGGTTGGTCTCCGGGTCGGTTGTCGAAGCTGTTATGGATGTCTGCGAGTTTGTTGTGGAAGAAGGAAGCTAGGGAGTCGCAGAGGGCTTGGGAGGGGGTGATGTCGTTGGAGTTGGCTGATGGGTTGGTAAATTCTTTGACGATGTTGAATAATTCCTTGCTGTTGTGGGCGTTGTTATCTAGTCGGTCTTTGAATGCGGCTTTCTTGGCAGACCGGATGAGTTGGTGGTGTATGCGGGTGGCGTTTTTGAAGGCGTCCCTGGTGCTGGTGTTTGGGTCTTTTTTCCAGGCCTTCTCAAGGGAGCGACAGAGTTTCTTCGATTTCTTAAGATCGTCGTTGAACCAGGAGGCGTTTTTGCTGCCTAGTTTGATTTGACGTTTTTTCAACGGTGCTAGGATGTCGGCGCTGTTGGATAGCCATTGGGAGAGGTTAATTGCTGCTTGGTCGGGGTTTGAGGAGTGGGCAGGGGGGTTTTGAAGAAGTGATGAGGAGATCTGATCGATGGTGATTTTGTTCCAGTTTCTTCGCATAGTAGGTTGAGGATGGTTGTGGGTTGTGGTCTTCTTGTAGATAAAGTGAACGCAGCTGTGGTCCGTCCAATGGAGAGCTGTGGTGTGACAGAAGGAGACATGTTTGCTGGAGGTGAAGATAGGGTCGAGTGTGTGACCTGCATTGTGGGTGGGGGTAGTGACAAGTTGTTTGAGTCCGAGGTTGGCGAGATTGTCCAGAAGGGTGGTGGTGCTGCTGTCATTGCTCTTTTCCAAGTGAAAATTGAAGTCTCCCAATAGAATGTAGTCCTCGGAGGGGAGGGCATGTGGGGTGATAAAGTCAGTGATGTCGTCCCTGAATTGTGCACGGGGTCCTGGAGGCCGGTAGAGGAGGGTGCCTCTGAGTGTGGTCTTGGGGTCGGTGTGGATCTGGAAGTGGAGGTGTTCGGCGCTGGCAAGGTTGGCGTCAGAGCTGGTTGAGATGCGGATGGAATTCTTATGGACGATAGCGATGCCTCCTCCTGTTTGCTTGATGCGGTCCTTGCGGATGATCTTGTATCCTTCCGGGATGGCAATGGTGATGTCTGGGGCTGAAGAGGCATTCATCCAAGTTTCTGTTAGGAAGGCGACGTCTGGTGAGATGGTGTCTAGTAGATTCCAGAGGTCGATGGCGTGTCTGTGGACTGAGCGGGTATTGAGCAGGATGCATTTAAGGCTTTAGAAATGCGACCACAAGCTTTTGCTTGTGGCCTAAGGCTTGCTGTTACGCGTGCAGGCACATGCGCAGCCGCCATCTGTCTTTCCTCTTCATGGCTCATTAAGCGCAGCGCGCGATCGCGATCACTTTCAGTTTCACGGCCGCGCAGCTAATGCTTGTTTAAAGTTGTGAACAGGAGATTTCAACATGTTTGGACTCAAGTGCCCTAAAGAAGGAGGTTTTGCAAGGACTTGTGGCTATTGCCCAGAAAGTTCGAGCACAATTATCAGTTCCTATGACAAATTCAGGCTTGCAGGACCCTAAGTGGTCTGATCAGGTCTGTTCTGTTCGACTAGCCTTCGTTGTTTTGAAAGTGGCTCTTAAGTAGGCCCCAATAGACAGGGCTCTTGTTGCCTCCTGTCGGTGAATAAAGAGGCTTTATCATGGGAAAATGCCTGGGAGGAGCTAGACCAGGCATGTGAGCTTGGAGATAGCTCTATTTTTTGGAGGGTGATAAACAGGCCCTGTTTTGCAGAGGGAAGGGCCGGGCAATATGCCACCATATTTCAGAGAAACAATGGATCAATCACTTTACAGGGGTTCTATAACTTCGGGGTCGATAGTGGAGGTGTGCACATGGGATGAAGTTGTGATGAGTAGGACTAGTATGGTTTTTACACTAGACAAAGTCACCAATGGCATTTTTTGCCCTTTCCCGGAAACAGGCCAGGGCCCTGATAATAATAATAATAATAATAAGGCAGTTATTAAGTGCACAGCTACCCCAACGGGGTGTCCCCGCGCTACAGCAGACAGATAGCGGAGCAGAGCAAGAGCGCTAACGAGTCCTGGTGGCTGAATAGCCAAGTCTTGGGAGATTTACGAAACTCAAGTTCTGACTGGATCTGGCGTAGGTGAAGATGGAGTTTGTTACAACATTGAGTGGCACCCACCTCAAATGACTTGCCCCCTGATCTAGTTTTTTTTAATCTGGGGGTGACAAGCAGATGTTTAGTATTGGAGCGCAGGGATCTGGAATGACTATAAGGATGGAGTCTCCTCCTAAGGTAAGCTGGTCCCAGACCTTTGCCTGCCTGAAAAGCCAATGTCAAAGCTTTAAACTCGATTCGTTTGGCAATGGGGAGCCAGGACAATTGTCGCAAGAAGGGAGATATGCGTTGCCTAAGCGGGACGCCGCAGACTAAGTGGGCTGCAGCTTTTTGGACAGTCTGAAGTCTACTAAGCAGGCCCACTGAAAGACCCAGATATAATCCATTTGCATAGTCTTGATTCAAAGTAACCAACGCATGATCCACAGTTTTACAAGTTGTGCTAGGCAGATAGTTAATGAATTTTTTAATAGTTTTAATTTTGCCAAAGCAGGCGGATGAAACTGTCTGTACCTGAGCGGCAAGGGACAAACAATTGTCCCATCTGAAGCCCAGATTCTTCACCGAATCCTTGGGAAGAGGGGCCATGCCCAATTCCTCAGGCCACCACAAATTAGAGGCGAGAGGAGATGGTTGGTTAAAAAATAAGATCTCGGTCTTATCAGCATTAAGTTTCAAGAAATTGCGGTCCATCCAGGCCGCAATATTCCAGAGACATACTTTGAGGGGATCAAAGGTGGCAACGGATACATCATTGAAAGTGAAGAATAGCTAAGTGTCATCAGCGTATGATGTAATTTTGATCCCGGATTTCGAGATCATTTCGGCCAGCGGGGTTAAGTATATATTAAAAAGAAGCGGGCTCAAGGCTTAGCCCTGTGGTACACCCCATTTGAGAGGATTCACAGGAGACATATAGGGGTGGGTCCGGACCTGTTGTTTGCGGTCAGAGAGGAAAGAAGTTAGCCAAGTCAGTACTGTGCCCTGGACTCCTATGGACTTTAGGCGGTTCAGGAGGATAGGATGGGAAACGGTGTCAAAAGCTGCAGGCAAGTCTAACAGCACTAACACCGCTTTGGAGCCTCCATCTATTGCCCAGCTTATCGAGTCCGCCATTTCAATTAGGGCTGACTCCGTACTATATCTGGAGCGAAATCCAGATTGAGAGTCATGGAGAAGGCCCCTGGACTCAATAAAACTGGCCAATTACTGATGGACCACCTTTGCCGGGGCAGGCAATAGAGAAATAGGTCTATAGTTACAAGGGGCTTCTGGATCTGCATTGGCTTTTTTTAGGATGGGCACAAGAAATGCATGTTTCCAAACCGCTGGGTAAATACCCGATCTGAGTGATAAGTTCCAAATGGGGTTTAGGTACGGGTGGAGAAATCCTGCAAGGGTCTTGTATTGTTTAGCTGGCATGGGGTCGCTTGGTGAGCCAGACTTGCATTTCTGTAGTTCATGAAGTGAGGTTCCCTCCGAAATTTCAGTAAACTCTGAGTATACAGACATGGGGGCCTGTACCAAAACATGGTCCTCAGAGGTCTGGGGGTCATCTTGCGACTCGGGAAAAGAAGCATAGATCAGTGCGATTTTATCCTCAAAGAATTCAGGAAGTTTATTACATAAGCTCTGTGAAGTGGTGGGATGAGTGTGAGTCAGAGCCTGTGGCTCAGTAAAGGATTTGACAATCTTAAAAAACTCCCTGGATGAGTTCTTAGCATTATTAATTCTATCAGCTAGAAAGGCTCTTTCATTCTTTATGAGCAATTTGCGATATTCCTTAAGAGCCGCATGATAGTCAGCCTTGCTTTCAACAGAATACGTGAGTCTCCAGCTGCGTTCGAGCACCTTACAGTCAGACTTTTTTTGTCTAAGCTCCTCAGAATACCATTGTGAAGAAGGGGAAGATCTAGGGGATTTTAGTACTTTTTGAGGCGACAAGGAATCAAGCACACTACCAATCCATTTGTTCAAATTCAAGATACTAGACTCAAGATTGTTCGCTAGAGCCGGCTTAGAATCCTTCATAAGATGTGTTAGTGATTCTAAAGTGATGTTGCTCCAATTCCTCACGAACTTCTTAGGAGTAGAGGTAACTTTATCTGGATTAGTCAATTGAATTCGAAAAGGAATTAGAAAGTGATCTGACCAAATTACTGGCAGAGGAGCATGGACTCTAATGTCGGGAAGATTGGAACAGGTCAAATCCAGAGTGTGGCCTGCCTTGTGTGTAGGAAGGGAAACATACTGCGTTAGGTTGCATCCTGCTAATGTGGCAATAAAGTTAGGACAGGACACATCGTCCACATGTAAGTTCAAGTCACCTAGCATCGTGAAATTAGCATAACGTATGCTAGCTTCAGAGACAAAGTCAGCCAGAGCAGGAATATGGATCAAGCTAGAGTTAGGAGGTCTACGGAGCAGGAGGCCAGAGCAAGAAATAGACGCAGAGAGCTTAATACAAAAAGATAGTCCTTCTATGCAATCAATCTGTTCAAAGTGAGAAGCTGTAATCCCCCATTTTATTTTATAAACAATAGCCATTCCACCTCCCTGTTTCCCGTTCTGTCTATTGGCACACAGTAGACCATAGTCTTCAGGGATAGCCAAAGTTAGAGTTGGATTAGTGTCATCACTAAGCCAGGTTTCCATCAAAAATAGAATGTTATCTATGATGGACTGAAAAATATCAAATGCATGTTTGGCCAAAGATCTACAATTTAGTAACCCGGCTTTTAGCAACACTTTCGAAGGGGATGGGGTGGATTGTAGGATGCGAGGTGAGTTGCTTCTATACTCGCTGTAGTTGTCTAGAGAGAATCCACAATGCAAGCATACATATTTTGTATCGGAATCTCCAAGTGTCTGGATAGGCGGGTGTGGGCACAGATTAGGCCTAAGGGCAATCATGTCTGTGTTACTATAGCCAATGCTCCGAGCAATAGGAAAACGGGCAGCGTCTCTTGCCCTGGCCGCCGTCCGGCCCGGACGGGCGCAGATGGGCTTGCCTTCGGCGCGCCTGCCGCGCGCCCGCGGCGTGCATCTGCTGCGTGTGGGGGCCATGCTGGGACTAAATAGCTAAATGTCTGCAAGAGACTAGAGCGTCACCCTGCCACAATGGCCGCTCTAGGACGGAAGTGGAGAAAAAAACCCTGCTTCAATAGCCTTGAAAGTGCTCCCTCTACTCAATCAGCATGGGCTTGCTGCGGTGGACCGGGGAGACGAATCTTAAAGGCAACACTAGTGAGCATAGAATGTGAGTAGCAGTTAGATCAGTAAATACAATTTTAAAAACAGCATTAAAATACCGCAATTAGTAGCAAAGCGCTAGAGCAGCTCAGTAGCCTTGTGAGCCTCAGGCTAACTGTCCTGATGATGTCCCCCTGGATTTGCTTTTGGACAATGTTGAGATTTGGGGCCCCAGCACTAACATTGGTTTTGAATGCTGCAGAGCGGGTGGGGGCGCTGCCCTCATGGTCCACAGTGGTGATTGTACTGGTTTTTAAGAAGGGGAATAAGGACATCCCACAGTGTTACCACCCTATCTCTTTTGTTAATCTGGTAGTTAAGTTTCTAGGGAGGGTACTCTTAAATTGTTAAATTGTGTGGTCTGAGTCTATTGATATATTCTTAGAGGTTCAATATGGCTTCAGGCCTTGCAGGTCAACACCAATCAATGCTTGAACTTATACTTAATTATCAACAAGAACACGGTTGCTCGGTCAGAATCCCTCCATATGGCATTCCTGGGCCTACGTCTGATTTTGATAGGGTGAATCGTTTGAAGCTGTCGGGCTTAGGTTAGGGATACAGGGGCAGTGGAAAGCTTGCGCATAGGTTGGGCTCCTGGTCACCTCGTACTCTACTTAAATGTATGGTAATGAAAACTGAGGATTTGCGGAGATTGACAAACTTCAGACAGTTGAAAGCCAGTTTTAAAGACAGGTAATACAGGTTTCTCAAAGCACCCCAGCATTCTCTGTTCATGAGGAGTTTGGAATTAGGTATCTAGCTGACATAGTCGCCTTTAGGGCTTTGCTGTGCTCGATAAAGATCTGGACTAGGGAGGGTCTTAAATTCAACAAGCAGGTTCTTTCTCTTGATCACTCGCATAAAATCCCTTGGATTGCTTATGTGAAGACAGCTTTTGTCACCATAGGGCGTGAGTATATGGATCTTTATTTCTTGTTTGCTTTTAGAACTAAAAGGTGTGAAGGGCATGTTTTTAGAGCATGCAGTGTTAGCGAGAGAGCAGGCTGAGTTTATGAAACCTTCAGTGAGGGAACATATGCTGTTGAAAATAGTACAGGGCCTGGAGCCTTACCTTGCACAGGTACCCAACATGAGGGACAGATTTGTCTTTGCCAGGTTCAGATTTACCTAGTTACACCATCTCTTAGCATCATGGAGTGGCTGTGCTCATCCTGGCTCCTTGTTGCCTTGCAGCTGTGACAAAAGGTCTCCACAGGACACTTTATATTTTTGTTTATATTTTGTTATGGTCTGCAAATATTTTAGTGTACGAAGAAGCAGTTTTTTGTTTCATTGCTGAAGACCCTGCACTCTACCCAAGTATGTCCAGCACTGATGTATTTGCGGTTGCTTCCCAATTACCATGTTTTACATGTTGTGGCTTTTTTTTATGAGCCGCATTGAGATCTAGATTTTCTAGACCTGATTTATCTATGTTGCTGTTAACTTTTTTTTAAAATTCTATTTTTATTGCTGTCTGGTAATTAATTCTATCTGCTTCTATTTCATGTATATGTTTTATATTTATTTGTCTGCATTTGCTGTGATACTGATAGAGCGCGCAGGTCACCCGACTATAATTTTACTATACTCGCCTGGGCCCATAAATCAATAACTCAATAATTTAGTCAAATAACCTTTGCTCTACTACCAGTCTATTTTACCTACTAGGTCCTATACCATTGACTTACCAATCCTTGTCGCTGGTACCCGTAAACCCTATTGGATCAGGATGTTAGATTGAAGATAGATAGAGAAAAATAACGTTTGCACTCATTTAATAACCACAGACTCGAGAAAGTTTTAATCTCTTTATCTAAATTTCTTAAATGGTCATGATCCAAAGATTAAACACCACAAGACTCTCAATAATGAAAATCAGAACCAGGATGTAACTATGCAAAAGATGTATTAAACTGATTTCGATCATTTAGTAATAAGGGAAGGTAAGAAAAGGGAACATGCTAAATAATCAAATGATTTGAGCATTTATTTAAAGGGAGAGTAAGAAAGGGAACATGCTATATAATCAAAATGATTTACGCATTTATTCAAAGGGAGGGTAAGAAAGGGAACACGTTAATCAAAACGATTTTGCTAAAGATTCTAACCATAGGGGGGTAAGAAAAGGGAACATATATATATATATATATATGTGTAATCAAAGCTTCACGTTAGGGAGGGTAAAAAGAAGGAACAAAATACAATGACAAACCCACACAGATTTATATTTACCTAGAATGGTGTGAAGACCAACCCTGGCCACCGATCAGTTGAAGGACATAAATCCCCAAAAGTTGCAGTTGCCAGTAGGCCAGCAGGTGCAGATCAGAATCAGGACAGGGAAAAACAGATTTGGATCAGGACAGGACCACCAAAGGTTAAGACCGGCACCCGCAGTTCAGTTGCAATGCCTGCGCTACTCTCTCTCTGCAGCTAACAGCCAGAACCCCAATTGGGTTATCGAGTTCACCGTCAAAGTGCTTCGCCAGCACCTCAGCTTCCCGGACCCCAATTGGGTCAGCGAATCTTCTGACAGAGTGCTTCGCAGCCCCTCTGCTCTCGATCGCCTATTGAGTGCGTTGGGTCAGTGACAGGTCAGCTATTCGGGCAAGTCGGACAAATTAACTAACTAAACTTACCCTAGTTATACTATTTTCCAGGACAGTGTACCACCCCCCCAATGTTGCAAGTGTAAGAATCCCCAATTGTCATTGTTACAAAAGAGGAGGAGAGGTCATCACACCATAGCAAAAGAAACTTTCTGCATCTCATATTTAAATTAAGGTTCCCGCCCATCATTTTATTTTTCTCATGACATCTTTATTCCACCCGACAATGAATGTTCTATTAGTAAATACATTGTAATAACTTTGTATATTAGAGCTTCCTCTGACAGAGGTAAAGGGCCAGTTTCCCACGATTTTCACAGTTCATTCTGATGTTGGCAGAGGTTCAATGCCATAGCTGGTAGACTCGGGTGAATTTCAGCACTTGCGCAGTGTAGGTTTTCAATATGGAGTCACAGCACATCCCAGGCCCAAAGATTACGATACATGAAAAGTAGAAAAGAAACAATTTTAGAACACAGAATAAATGATTGTACTATATACCACTTATTTCTACTCTATTCCCATTACTTTATTTTTAACTATTGCGTTATGGTTAAGCAGTACGAACAGCTTAGCAAAAGCAGCAGTGCAAGCTTCATGCATGCGGTTACACAAAGAAGCCATTTTAATTCTAGTGCGCAGGAGCGAAAGTTTCCCCCCAAGTGAGAGATACGTCATGTCACATGATTATGACAGACGCATGCGCAATAGAAAATCCCGCGTAGCAGCAGCCATTTTAGTGCAAGCAAGTTATCGTTAGTAAAACACATATGCAAGCTTCATCTAGATACCCAATGTTTATGTAAAAAATGTGATATTAATAGAACAAACATGTTGATTAATTATTAAAATTATGTTGAGAGACTGAATACAAGCAAGTCGCGTTAAATGCGAATCCTTGCTCCATCAATACTTTGTTCTTTTATGGTTGTTTCTACAACTGAATAAAGATTTTATGATGATGACATATACTGTGTTTACCTGGCTCATTGTTGTTTGATTTTTTTTTTCATATTTTTTTTATATGGTTTTAGTAAGCCATGACAATGTGTACAAAAATGTTTTCCTTGACACCTCACTGGAACATTGTTGTATGTACTACTAAAAACCCTGTTGGTTTCTCACCAATTGCAGCCAAAAAGCCAATATCAAATTATTTGAACTGTTCACAAAGCCATTATAATCAAGTATTCCTCAAGGATCATTTCTCTCATGCCTTCTCTTAAAGGTTTACATAAATTTCATTGAATCAGTTTCTCAGGCAGCACCGTAGCACTTTTAAATTACACAAATCCATTTCTGCTTGATGAATCGACTGAAGCATTAAACGAACATCATGTATCATCTTGACCCAGTGTCACTCTGGATGAGGCAGAACCTCTTTGGCCTGAATGGTACCAAGAGACATATATTAATAACTGAAGACACTGAGGTGGCCTATTGCCATTTGATTGGACTGAAAGACCTGTAATTAAGAACCCAGTTTATCCTCTTCAATGTTGATCCAGCCAGACTAATATATGACCTTTAAAAATCAATGAGCTGTACGAGAGCGTGGACATAAATTTGGCATTGATTACCTTACATAGGCCGGTTGAATGGGGCCACTCATCATGGAAGGGATTTTTTTAAACTCATTGTCATTGACAAGGCTGAGTTCTTTAAGTGGCAAGATGTCTAACATGAGAGCTGCAGTTATTAAAATGGATGCTGAGATATTTAAGCTTTGGCACTTGTTCCAGCAGCATATTATTCATTGGAAATACAATTTGGCTGGATATCTGTTTTTAACTCCACAAGCCATGATTTTTGTTTTGGCATAATTAACTTCAGGTTTGTTTTCCTCACAATAGTGTACAAGGCCCAAACAAAGAACGCTGCAGTCCTCCAGAGGTGTGCTCGAACAATAAAGTGCCATCTGTGTACTGAAGACACTGCATGTGGCAGCCAGCAAATCTAGTAGGAAAAGCACATGCAGACTCCAGCGCTTTGTTTATATCCGCCAGGTATAAATTGAAGAGCAGTGGGGCAAGTATACACCCTTGCTTTACTCCTGAAAATGTCTTGATTTTATGAGTAGTAACTCTACTGGATGTTAGTTTTACTTTTACCCACGTTCCTGTATACAGGCTTCTAAGAGCCCTTAACCCCTCCCACGCTGGTGACGGAACCGCTCCGTCACGTCCCTCAGGTGGGCTGTGCTGGTGACAGAGCGGTTCCATCACAGCCCGCTCGCCGCAGAGGCGCGGCACTGATTTCGCGCCTGCGCGGCGCGTTCTATTGAGCGGGCGGGGCTGTGACGGAACCGCTCCGTCACAAGCACAGCCCACCCGAGGGGCTTGACGGAGCGGTTCCGTCAGTAGCGTCGGAGCGCCGTGCGGCCTCCCCGCCCTCTAGCGCTGTGGCGGATTAGCCGCCGCAGCGAAAGGGTTAAAAGATTTTCCGCGATGTCCCAGTTGGACAGCTTCCTCCACAGTCTCCATCTGTCCACTTTATCGAATGCAGTTTTAAAATCTATTGAGGCGACATAAAGTGGAGGTGCCTTTTTAGAATTTGCTTTTATGAGTAAAGGCGAACTGATCATCTTTTTTTAGTTCCTGCTATTTATTTTAGTAGATGGGCGTAACCCCGTATTAGAATATTTTTATTATAATTTGCTGCATTAATTAAAGAAGAGAAAATCATCAAGTTATCTTCGGTTCCATTACCTCGCCTAGAACCCAAATGGGTAGTAAGTATTAGGGCCCCAGTTTTGGATCACCCTTCCAATTCAATGTTTAAAAGCTTAGGAAAGCATTTAGTTTCTACATCGAGTAAGGCAATGAGCCGTAAATTAGACGGATTGTCATATGGCCCTTTTTTTAACGAATTGGAGTAAGTATGGCACCTCTCCAGCTGTCAGGCACTGCATTCTCATACACATAGGGGCAGATCTACAAGAAAGTGCCGCAGCGCGGCACCGCCAGCCCTTTGGCTGCGCCACCTGCGGCACTCTCAGAGCACAGGAATGCAACATATCTACAATGATATGTCAGATTCCTGTGCTCTCCCCTGCACTGGCACAGAAACAGCTGCCATGCGCCGGCACAGGTACCCTTGCACCGTGGTTGAAGGATGCCTGTGCCATGGGTGGATTGCTTTTGTGAAGGAAGGAGCTCCTTCCTGCACAAAAGCAATCACTGAAGGCATTTTCCTCTTTCAATGCGTGCTGTAGAATACAGCACGCATTGAAAGAGGAAAAAAACGAGGAGAAATGAAAACATTTCTCCTCGTTTCGCTTGGCTACGCCACCCCTATGGTGGCCCTCAAACTGACACATTTCCAGGTTTACGATTTCTCGTTATTCTGGAAATACATCAGTGGACATGGGTGCTGTGAACACCACAGCAACACCCATTTCCTGCCCCGAACACGCAAAGTGTTGCGTGAACAGGGGCGATATTTACAAGCACAGGTTAAGTCACGCAGGGTGACTTTACCTGTGCTTTTAAATATCCTTGAGCAGGCTGCTCCACCGGTGCGTCACGCAACGTGATGCACCGGCGGTGCATGGGGCTTGTAAATTTACCCCATTATTTTTAAAAATGGGGCAGAGTAAAGCTGACGATTCACCTGTAGCGTTTTTAAATAATCTTGGGGCAACCGTTCTGGCACAGAGCTCCTGCGGCTTGAAAATAGGCCAGAATACTATTAATCGAATCTTCGAACATCCATGCTTCACTCCAGTTCGGCTGTTTTGTATTCAAGTGTTCTACTGGTTCTACCGCTGGATCATCCTGGCCACACTAATTTTTCTTGAGTTGCACAAATTAGAGATATAGTCAGGCAACTTTGTGGCAGACACTGCAGGGGAAGTATTACGAATGTTGTAGCTCAACCTTGTTTTAACAAGATTCCAGAATTTTGCAGTATTTTTGCTTTTGAATGCGTCATGTAATTCCATCCATGCCTGTTCTTTTTTGGCATGGGAAATTTCCCACACTCTTGCTCTAAAGGGTTTCCTGGTCTTCCGGATATCTGTTACTTGTACGGTAGTATTAGTAATTTTGTTTGCTGGCTTTTGAAGTTTATTAAATTCTTGTGCGAGAGCCCTTGATGTAGGTTTTCAAGATCCCTTCTGGATGAGAGTACTGCTTGGCTTTTGAGCCTTGCTTATAAATCCCTCAGTTAGCTTTTCCAGTAAATTCGGCCACATAGTAGCTGTGGGGAAGGAATTTTTTGTCTCGTATTTGAGAGATGCTTTCAACACCATCATGGCCGCAGTAGAGGGCGTTGTTGAGCATTTTATTCTTCGTAGGTCACAAATGCCCTCTTCTGTACCGATTGTTTGTAATAGTGTCAATCTAGGAGTGACCCTATGAAGGATACAGGATAATTAGTCTTGCATGGTCGCTCGGCAATGTGTGACACACTTGAAAATTGCTTGCCCACATAAAATGCTGGGTTGACATCCATATATATAATCTGTGAAAGAGGCACAGGAGCTTGTTGTGTCTGTGCAGGCGGCCGGTTGGTCCCTGACCCATCTTCCATTCAAGGTTCTAAAGTCTAAGGCATTCAAGGAGGCGCTGAGCTTCTGGGGCGCCTTGTCTTTCATATGCATTTGCGTTTGCGTTTTATAAGGCTTTATTTCGATAAAACATATCTTTAAAAGCATAACATAGTACATCAACTTTACGTCCACAGTTGGTACAATGGTCAATAACAAATTAAAAGAAGTACTGCACATGAGCAATTAAAAATTTCCATAAAAAAGTTTGAATATAAAAACATTGATTATACAATTTCGTTAAGCCTTTTTTGATCTGATGGATCAAGCCCATCTTAAACATTTTGACAGTCCACATACAAACAAAAGGCCAAGTGTCTGACATCAGAATTCGCAGAGCTACACTGTGATGTCTTGTGCCTAGTTCTTTCATATGTTTAATTAATTAATTGATGCTGTCAACCATCGGCATGCAACCAAGTTTAGCCTACACACTAAGCGGGTACGATAAATTTGTCCTTACCCGTCTCAGACTCGACGTATTTCACAGTTTGGTAAGTTTCCCAACCATAAACGACTGGTCCAAAAGCCTACCAAACTGCCCCTGTGATGGAGTTTCCCTGCAAACTTCAATCCACGTAGTCCTGTTCTGCAAATTCTATATGGAGCAAAGGAGTAGGTGGATCAAACCCATTTTAAAACTATGGGGTTTGAGGCAATGCCATCCGGCCTACCTTGCTCTGCAGCTTCTAGATAATGACTGCTCTGCGAGATATATTGCTCTATTCTTGAAGTGTACAATCAGACATAGGAAGCACATATGAATGTTGCCCTCCTTAAATGTTTGTTGTTCTGTCTCAAAGTTTTTAACAATTTTTAGACTTCTAAAATGCTGCTAACTTTTAATCAAATTTGCGAGATATATTGCTCTATTTTTGAAGTGTATGATCAAACATAGAAGGCACATATGAATTTTGCCATACTTAAATGTTTGTTGTTATGCTTCAAAGTTTTTTTTTAATATTGAGTAAACTTCGTGACAGATAAGGGAAACATTATCACCACATGTTGTTAGCTGTCCACAGACATCATGATACATGTTATAGAGGTCAATAACACAGATACTTTAAGAAGGTGCTACTCTGTCTACTGTCCTGCGCATTTCCAACACCACCATGGGCGACACACAGATATCTTCTCTATATACATTCCATTTCGACCATTTTCTGTCCAATTTCTTCGGGCACCCCCTGGTTATGAACACCTCTTTCTCTGCAATCATACATCTATCCAGTTCTTTAAGCCAAACCGATATGAAGGGCGGTGTCACACCCCCCCATCCCTTGCCAGTTCTCTTTTGACCAACGTGTAACCCAACGTCACCAGCTGCTGTTCAATTTCAGTCAGGTCAGTATCTGCCCATATGTTAAGCAAGCCTAGTTGAGACGTCAGGCCCACCGACTTCCCCAACGCAGACTGCATATGATTCGTGGTTCTCTCCCAGATATGGTTTACCATCGGACACTCCCACAGTGCATGACAGAAGGTAGCCTGCTGCTTGCAACCTTTTAAACAGAGGTCATCTTGTCTCGCACCTATTTTCGTGAGTATGACACCCGTCATATATGACTGGTGTAGTACCCTGAGTTGTATCAGTCTAAACCGAAGCAGGATGGCTGCTTCTCTGGGCGACAGAAGGGCTAGCCGCCAATCTTCCTCCTCAATCGGACCCAGGTCTCTTTCCCACTGCTCCGTGAGTTTTTAGGGATATTGCTTTAGAGTGGAGTGGTCCATCTAGCAAGCGGTCCTCTAGGGGAGACGAGTCCGGTATGCCCTCGCAGTTCGAGAAGGCCACTTGCAAAGCGTGCCATATATGTAGGTACCAAAATTTCTCCCCTGACGCCATCTGGTAAACACTTCGAAGGTCTTCAAATTTAAGTATGGTCTGCTTTTTAACTAAGTCCTTCACTGCAGAGATTCCTATTGTATCCCATCTATCAAATTCTGGTTGGTAGCATAGCATTTCTAGTTTTTGCGTGTACCATAATGGTGTGGCTTTAGTAAGAACATTAGCCAATCCCAACCGCGAGTTTGCCAGACGCCAAATTTGTACTGTGTGTAGTGTTGGGCCAATATACCTCTGTCTCTTAGTGCGAGAGTAAAGGGCACTGTAAGGGGGTGCCCGAGGGGCCCCCTGGTACTCAAGTAACCTGTGACCCCCCCCTTATCTTTTCACAGCCCAGCCTGGAGCTACCCTCATGGCACAGAGTGGAGGAACGCTATAGCTGCGATGAGGAGGACCTGGACGGCGGCCCCTTTAAATGGATACCTGGTACTGAAGAGGAGTGGCCGGACTCCGCCTTAAAAGAGGAGGCTGCGCCCGACCAGGTGTGTCTATACACCGGAGGAGCGGTTAGCAGGAGGAGAGGTGCGGCGTGGAGCAAAGAAGAGGAAGACGGCGAGTGGTGGGAGGACGATTCGCTGGAGTGGAGACTGCAGCGACAGAACCTACAAGACGAGAGTACGGAGGAAGAGGAGACGCCCCGAGGGTTCCAGCGTCTACGAGAGGGATCTCTGCGCCAGGCGGCATCCATAGACGGCAGGCGAGAATCCGAAGAGGAGCCGGAGGCGATCCCTGGTGTCAGCGTACCTCGTGAGGAGGAGCCGCCGGTGAGGACGGAGGAAGCAGACGGAGAGGAAGTTGACGAGGTCCTTGAAGCCGTCGGCGGGAGAACAGCGGGAGCTGTCAGCGGGAGACGGGAGGAAGAAGCGGAGCCAGGAGGCCCCCGACATCGCGATCCGCCCAGCCACTCCCCCGGAGGGGCGTGGCTTCGCGAGGTACGTTCCCGTATAGCGGGCTGGGTGGGAAGGAGGACGCGGCGCTAGCGCTCTTCATTCCTGTAATTGTTTAAAAGGCCGTTGTGCTGTAGAATCACCTACACGTCAAGTCACTAGTCACAGACCCGGTGTTCGTCACAATCGTTTGTTGGGCGCACTTGTCGACTCCCACTGCACGCCCCCCCCTGGTGATTGGGCACAGAATAGAAAGGCCGTGATACTAACGTGCGTTTCTTGTTTCTTTTCAAAACACCGACCCTGAGGAGGACACGACGGAGCCTGACGGTGGAGAACGAAGGAGGACCCTAAAGAAAAGAAGGGAAGAAGGAGTTCTTTCCAAGAGTCGAGCGGAAAGGAGTCGTTCTCCGAGAAAGTCCGGTGTTAGACTTAAATGTACCGATCAGCTCCTATCAAAAATAAAAACCTCTACCAGTTGTAACTAAGACACGTCTCTTGCCTCTCCCTGCTGCCCCTCTTACAGTGGTGGAGAATGCGGGCAGAGTGACCATCTGTAACCCCAAGATGGATGAGGTTGTACAATCCCTTGTAAAGGGGCAAGAACGAATTGAGTGGGCCATACAGCAACAGATCATAACGGCAGCTGCAGATAGGGAAGCAATGAAGAATGCAGTGACCGCCAGGGTCATGGAAAACTCGGTTATGACCGGACCTGTTACAGCTTCTCTAACAAACCCACATATCAGCGGTGTATCCCTTCAAAAGTACCAGCCGGGTGAGGATCCGGACGCCTTCCTGCTTAACTTTGAGCGGGCCGCCCGAGCTTGTGGATGGCCGGTGCCCAAATGGCCATTCTTCCTAGCGCCCCTTCTAGTAGGCGAGGCCCAGGCTGCCTATCAGGTGGCTAATCCGACGGGGGATACAGCGTATGCAGAGGTGAAGCGGATTATACTGGACCACTTGGGTCTGGACCAAGAGGCATACCGAATCCGGTTCAGAAAGGAGAGAGGGGGGGGCGTGGCCGAGCGCGGAGCGAGATGGCCGCCTAGTCCGCGAGCTCCGCTCGCCACGGCATTTATCCTTTGAATATCCTGCTCTTCCCCGGGACGCACAGGCTCGGGCAGTGCTCACACGGCGTCGGAAGGTGCGAGGATCAGCGGGCGGCAACACCGGCGCTTGGCCGTGACCGGCGACCCTTCCATTCACCCTTTTTCGCTGGACGCCGTGGCGGCGTCCGACTGCTGGCCGAGGGACCGGATGTTGGTGCCGGCCGCGGATGCCACTTGAGGTCGCGGCTCTGCGGGCCAAGAAGCCCATATCTCTGAGCTGCGGGAGAGACACTGCGCCATCCCGGACGGATGTGGGGATTTGGCGCCGCCACAGACACGGACGCTCACGCTGGAGATCTGATCCACCGCTTAGTAAGACCGTTCCTTTGTTCTCTGTGCTGCGTGTGGATCTACTGGACGGGCTGATATCGCCATTTTGGAACGGGAGCAACGTTGCCGGCGCTGGCTGACTTGGGGCAGATCGGTGCATCGTTTTCAGACCTCGGAGGTATGGGGTCGGCGCTTTTGCGCAAAGTTGGTGGGTCTGCCCCTGCTATTTAGACTCTGTGCCACATAACGCTAATGCTGCCCGCGCTTCTTATGGGGCATCCTGTGACTGAGTGAACTGTGTATTGGCAAAGTGTAATGGCGGATCGATCGTAGCAGCTGGAGGTGGCGCCAGCCCCCGCTCTGGTGAATTTCATACTAACTTTCTGGCCGGGCGGTTCGGTGGGGGCCACTGACCCTGGCCGAGGTAGAAGATATCCTGAGAGCGAGTGAGTTTATATTGGCCACGTACCATGAAACCTACGGCTCGCGACCTCATTGCTGCTATGAGCTCCCTGCGCTTTACCTGGTTGGATGGGGCCGGGGACCTTGCACGGCGCCTAGACGCTATTATCACCCAGCCGTTGGAAGAAGGCTCCGGCGATCCCGTGAGAAGTAGTGTCGTGGGCGGTTCTTTGCCGCCATTAGATGTGCCTGCTACGTGTCCACTGGTGGTGCCATGGAGGGCCCTGGATGATGTTGGTCACAGATCCCACCTAACCGGCCGCGTGAATGTGACATCGGGGCCTAGTGCTGCAAAAAGTGCGGATTCCCTTCATGGGCCTGTTTCACCACCCGGCCATCTTGTGTTGCTGCTACCGGGTCGCAACCTGAGGGACTTGCTCGGAGCCCTGTTTCTGTGCCTACATGTCTTAAGGAGATCACCTTTCAGTCCCTTGCTTCTGGGACTGCTCACGGAATTGCTCTTGGTCTACCCGCCTGGCCGCCTTGTTCGTCCGGGGCGGTGCCCCATTGCAAACTTTCAGTGGCTACGTATCGACGGAAGGGTCAAGTTGGGACAGGGGTGAACTCTTCCTTTATGCATCGCAGGACTGATCCCCGGTCACTCATTATGATGTGGACGCTTTGCTGAACTATACTACGACGCCGCCATTGCTTGTCGACCCGCTGGTCTGTTAGTGATCGAGCCTGAGCTGTTTTGTGCGGATGGGGTGGGGCGGGAGTCTGCTTGTGTTGACTTTCCCCCGTCTTTTCCCTTATGTGGGTACTCTTGGGGCGACAGGCACGTTAGTAGGGGGGGGGGGCCGTAGCCTCTTCGACGTGCAGGGTGGGGGGGTTGGGGCTTGATTTTCGTTTTCTCTTTTTTGTTTCTATGGCCTTTTCTTCTTGTTTTTCTCTTGTTTCCTTTCTTCTTTCTATGTATCTCGGGTCAGATGGGGGTTGGGTTTAGTCCTTTCCGGGACGGATTTTCGCGCTTTGCGTCTGTGTCACTATCGCAAGGTTATTGATTCACGACCATGACATCGATTTTAATGCATAGTTACTGAATGATTACACATCCTGCTTTTCCTTCCCTCTTATATTACTGTTCGGGGGCGCATTTTCTGCTGCGAATTTTCCCAAGTAACAAGTGCCTTTTTGCATGTCGTAGGATCCTCTTATCGTTGTCATAGAATGATCCCTCTTATATCCTACTATACCGTATACAAGCTAGATTGTGACTCCTGATGTGATAAATTGATTGGGCGGGCGCTAACTGGGGTGATAAGTACTTTTTTGCTTGTTTATCCTTATTGTGCTGATTTACGCCAGTATCTCGATAATGATGTTTGACTCGTGTATATCCTTTTACTTGGTCCGCCCTTTCTGCTACCCGATCTGACTTTAGGACGATTCGTCAAAATTACAAAATGAAACCCTCTCTATCCTTTGCCTGTGGCTCCTTGCCAGTCTATCGTAGTTTTGTTATTTTTGTCCTCTATTTGCAACGCAAGGTACCTTGGAAGGCTATTTATTGTCACAGCGGCCGGCCCGCAGTGGTTGTAGGCAGACGCTGTGTACCATGTCTCTGATAAATAAAGGTTTTCAAAAAAAAAAAAAAAAAAAAAGAAAGGAGAGAGGAGTACCCGGGGAATCCCCTAAGACATTGTTTGTGAGACTAAAAATGGCAGCAGATAAGTGGCTGACTCCTACTGTCAGTACTAAGGAAGAGATCATGGATAGGGTATATCTAGAACAATTCCTGGAGGCCTTGCCCTACGCCACTCAGAGGTGGTTGCGGCAGCACCACCATCTCACAACTGAAAAAGCCGTGGATATGGCTACTACTTTTTCAAGGGTTCAACCCAGACTATCCCAGGCCTGGGATAGTGAGAGACACAAACCTCTCGGGAAGACTGAAAGGAAACCTGTAAAACCTCCCGAGACCACAAGGCCGAGAACATGGAGAACGGAGGGGCCCCTGCCTGCCGGACCCCAATGCTTTGACTGTGGCACGTGGGGACATATAGCCCGCCTTTGTCCCCGAAGGAAGCAACAGGAAGAGCCGATGGAAGTGGGATATCTTCCCAGGGCGGTGATGTTCTCCAGTGAAATGGGTCAGGCTTTCAGAGTAAGTGTTGGGGTAAACGGCACCTCCCTCCAGGCCCTATTAGACTTTGGCTGTCGCCAGTCGGTGGTACACTCACGGCTCGTAAAACCCTACCAGATAGTGAGACAGGAAGAGGTGAATATACGCTGTGTACATGGAGACGTTAGGGCTTATCCGGTGGCGATGTTGCCCATAGAACCCCAGGGCGGGAGACCCCACAAGATACGGGTAGGGGTGCTGGCCACTCTCCCTGAGGACCTCATAATAGGTACCGACAACCCGGGCTTTCTAGGTATGTTCAGTCAAAGCCTACACAGGGGAGACCCCCCTGCCCAAACTAACAAACTTGATGGACACGTCCCCGCGCTAGTGACCGCAGAACCATGGGTGTTGGACCGTAGTTTCCACTTCTCTCAATGCAACGACGCTACCCTCTCCAACGCCTGGGAAGCGGCCGAGCGTGATAAGGATCGAAATCCCATACAATATCCCAGATTTCTTGTGAAAAACGACTTGTTTACCGCCAGGGGCAGAGGGATGAACCTGAACAACTACTAGTACCCGTGTCTTTCCGAGAGCAGGTGTTGTTCTACTCCCACGCTCATTTGGTTGCCGGACATACCGGAGCAGAAAAAACTACTCAAAATCTGCTCCGACACTTCTATTGGCCTGGAATCTATAAGGATACCGTAAAGTACTGTCAGGAGTGTGAGGTATGTCAAAAGAAGAATATGACCCGACCCCCTGCGGTACCCCTTCAACCCCTGCCCATTATAGGGACTCCTTTCGAACGGATCGGGATGGATCTGATAGGACCCTTACCAAAAACCCGGAAGGGTTACCAATATGTGTTAGTAGTGGTAGATTACGCCACCCGCTTCCCTGAAGCATACCCTTTGACAGCCACCACTACCAAACAGATAGCAGACAAGATGCTAGAAATGTTTTCCCGGGTGGGGTTTCCGAAAGAGATCGTCACAGACCAGGGGACGCCCTTTGTGTCTCGTCTAATGAAGGAGGTCTGCCAGCTCCTGCACATCCAACAAATCAGAACGGCTGTATACCATCCTCAAACTGACGGGCTCGTGGAACGATATAACCGCACCCTGAAATCCACCCTTCGTAAAATGTTGGAGATCAACGCAGAGGAGTGGGATCAAGTACTGCCTCTGGCTTTGTACGTCATAAGAGGGCAGAAACAAAGCAGTTTGGGGTTCTCTTCTTTCGAATTGTTGTATGGACGGCAGCCCAGGTCTCTTTTAGAGATGACCAAAGAAGCCTGGGAAAAGGAAACCCCGGAAGAGACGCTGAAGACCCTGGAATATGCCCGGAACCTCCGATCAAAGATAGGAAAACTGAGAGAACTAGCCTATGCTAACCTGGAAAGAAGTCAACAACGCCAAAAGACGATTTACGATAAAGGAAAAAAATGGAGAAGATTGATGGTGGGGGACTGGGCTCTGGTACTCCTACCCTCCTCCACTCAAAAGTTCAAAGCAGAGTGGGGAGGCCCATATCAAGTCCTGAGTACTATTGGAAAAACGAGTTATAAACTACAACTCACCCAAAGGAAGACACAGATATTTCATATCAACCTGTTAAAGAAATGGTTGGGGCCCCCTCCCACAGGGATACACTTGACGGAAGAACTCCCACTCAGGGCCCCCAGTACTATAGACCAACTAGTCGTGAACGACGACCTGATGGAAACAGAAAAAAGAGCGCTGATGAACACCTTACAGAAAAACGCAGGGGTGTTCTCAGATATACCCGGAAGAACTACGTTGGCCACCCATCATATACCGACCGAACCAGGAAAAATCGTGAAGATAAGACCTTACAGAGTCCCAGAGGCCCGAAGACAAGGGATCAAACAGGAGATTCAAGACATGTTGAAACTGGGTGTTATTCGCCCATCAAAGAGCAACTGGTCGAGTCCTATCGTGTTGATCCCTAAACCGGATGGAACACGACGATTTTGCATGGACTTTCGCGCTCTCAACGAAATTTCCACGTTTGACGCCTACCCGATCCCACGTATTGATGAGTTGATCGAGAAACTAGGAGAGTCCAAATACATCAGCACCATCGATCTAACAAAAGGATACTGGCAGGTACCCCTCAATGAGGACGACCGACATAAAACCGCCTTTTCGACGGATGACGGTCATTATGAGTTCACTGTTCTACCATTTGGACTACACGGCGCCCCAGCCACTTTCCATAGATTGATGAACACTGTCTTGAAAAAGCTATCATCCTTCACGTCGGCATATCTGGATGACATTGTAGTCTTCAGCCCCGACTGGGAAACCCACTTAACTCACCTTCAGAGAGTGTTGGATACTCTGAGAGAAGCAGGCTTGAAAATCAATGCCAAGAAATCCAGGATTGCTTACCAAAAAGTGAAGTATCTGGGATATGTTTTAGGTCACGGGATGATCGAGCCCCAGATAGAGAAAGTCCGCGCTATTGCAGATACCCCTTTTCCTAAGACAAAAAAAGACATGAGAGCATTTTTGGGGTTGATAGGATATTACCGCTTATACCATTGTTCTCCCAGATCTCAGCCCCACTTACGGATGTATTGAAATGTAGAACCCCGGAGAAAGACCTACAACACCCGACGGTTGAGAT
Source organism: Lissotriton vulgaris (assembly GCF_964263255.1). NCBI lineage: Eukaryota > Metazoa > Chordata > Amphibia > Caudata > Salamandridae > Lissotriton > Lissotriton vulgaris. Next base: position 1,309,301,217 of record NC_141687.1, read on the forward strand.
GAAGGAGGCCTTCGCCTCCCTAAAAAGGGGTATCACCTCCACTCCCGTCTTATCTTCCCCAGACTTCACACGGCCATTTTGTTTGCACACGGATGCCTCAGAGTATGGGATCGGGGCAGTGTTATCCCAAAGGACGGGGGAGGGGGCGGATCACCCAATACTGTATATTAGTCGAAAATTGTTCCCCAGGGAGTTGAAGTATTCCACTGTAGAGAAGGAATGTCTGGCCATCCGGTGGGCGGTTGACAAACTATCTTATTACCTGGAGGGCAGACCGTTTACCCTGTATACTGACCATGCACCACTACAGTGGATGGCCCGGAACAAAGCGAATAACGCCAGGGTTATGCGCTGGTTCTTGGCCCTACAGCCCTACGCCTTTACGGTGCACCATAAACGTGGAACTGACAATACAGGGGCTGACTTTCTTTCCCGTTATCCACTTCCCGAACGGAAGCGTTCAGGGGGGGAGGTGTGTAAGGGGGTGCCCGAGGGGCCCCCTGGTGCTCAAGTAACCTGTGACCCCCCCCTTATCTTTTCACAGCCCAGCCTGGAGCTACCCTCATGGCACAGAGTGGAGGAACGCTATAGCTGCGATGAGGAGGACCTGGACGGCGGCCCCTTTAAATGGATACCTGGTACTGAAGAGGAGTGGCCGGACTCCGCCTTAAAAGAGGAGGCTGCGCCCGACCAGGTGTGTCTATACACCGGAGGAGCGGTTAGCAGGAGGAGAGGTGCGGCGTGGAGCAAAGAAGAGGAAGACGGCGAGTGGTGGGAGGACGATTCGCTGGAGTGGAGACTGCAGCGACAGAACCTACAAGACGAGAGTACGGAGGAAGAGGAGACGCCCCGAGGGTTCCAGCGTCTACGAGAGGGATCTCTGCACCAGGCGGCATCCATAGACGGCAGGCGAGAATCCGAAGAGGAGCCGGAGGCGATCCCTGGTGTCAGCGTACCTCGTGAGGAGGAGCCGCCGGTGAGGACGGAGGAAGCAGACGGAGAGGAAGTTGACGAGGTCCTTGAAGCCGTCGGCGGGAGAACAGCGGGAGCTGTCAGCGGGAGACGGGAGGAAGAAGCGGAGCCAGGAGGCCACCGACATCGCGATCCGCCCAGCCACTCCCCCGGAGGGGCGTGGCTTCGCGAGGTACGTTCCCGTATAGCGGGTTGGGTGGGAAGGAGGACGCGGCGCTAGCGCTCTTCATTCCTGTAATTGTTTAAAAGGCCGTTGTGCTGTAGAATCACCTACACGTCAAGTCACTAGTCACAGACCCGGTGTTCGTCACGATCGTTTGTTGGGCGCACTTGTCGACTCCCACTGCACGCCCCCCCCCTGGTGATTGGGCACAGAATAGAAAGGCCGTGATACTAACGTGCGTTTCTTGTTTCTTTTCAAAACACCGACCCTGAGGAGGACACGACGGAGCCTGACGGTGGAGAACGAAGGAGGACCCTAAAGAAAAGAAGGGAAGAAGGAGTTCTTTCCAAGAGTCGAGCGGAAAGGAGTCGTTCTCAGAGAAAGTCCGGTGTTAGACTTAAATGTACCGATCAGCTCCTATCAAAAATAAAACCTCTACCAGTTGTAACTAAGACACGTCTCTTGCCTCTCCCTGCTGCCCCTCTTACATGCACCCAGATAGCCGCAGCGATCCATCTGGTATCTATCCAGGGCATAAGCCGGGTCAGTCGGTGAGGCATACATCCAATGGTTCACGGCCACCAGCTGAGAGGCCCAGTAATATAGCCTGAGGTCCGGCAACGCTATCCCCCCGTCGTACCATCCTTTAGTTAGTTTCTGAAATGCCACTCTAGGGGCCCCACCATCCCACAACAACGTTCGTACCTCCCCTTCAATCGCGGGAGCCCCAGCATTTTAAAAAGGGCCGCACGGCCAACCAGAGACAGGGGCAGCGACCTCCAGTGTTTAACATCTGCTCGCAGTCTGGCTAACGGGGCTGTTAAGTTATGACTGTAAAAGAGAGCCGGGTATGAAGTAATAAAGATCCCTAGATATTTAAACCCTTCCTCAGCAACCACCAGCGGGTAATCTTTGGGGAGACGGGGGACCTGTCCACACAGTACAAATAGTACAGACTTACCCCAATTGATTGCATATCCCGAATATTTCCCAAAGTTAGTAAAAATATTAAGAACGGTATGTATGGACTTGTACAGGGAGGCAAGATACAATAGTATGGCATCAGCATACAAGGATATTCTATCCTCACATTCCAATGTCCATCGCATTCCCCACACCATTACATCTCAGCGGATCCAGGCCGCCAGGGGTTCCAATATAAGGGAAAACAGCAGCGGGGACAGTGGACACCTCTGTCTGGTACCTCTTCTAAGCGTAAATGCCCTGTACGTATAGTTGTTTACCCTGACCTGCCCCTTTATTTCCTTGTATAGCAATTTCACCCACCCAATAAATTTAGGGCCCAGTCCAACCCTCGCTAGCACCTCAAACAAATATGGCAAGTTAATAGAATCAAATGCCATGGAGGCATCTAAGGACAATATAACTGTGTCCTCTCTCAAAAATTCCCTACGCGCCATCACATTATGTAATATACGTATATTAAGGGCCGTATTTCTACCCGGCATAAACCCAGACTGTTAGGGGTGCACCAGAGAGGAAATCACTGTCCCAATGCGCGTGGTGAGGACCTTCGCCAAGATCTTCACCTCCACATTAATCCGCGAAATAGGCCTGTATGAGCCACATTCGTCTACAGGTTTCCCGGCCTTGTGGATCACCACAATGCCAGCAATATGCTGGTTAGCAGCAGTGGCGGCTGGTGACATTTGAAAGTGGTGAGGCGTAAAATGATTGGCATACTGGCATGCACTGGCCTTGCTTTTAGAAGGCAGTTGAAAACCTGGCTTTTTCCCTTTTCTCCATAATCCTTAGCCTGTGTTAGAACTGGCTATTTCTGGTTGGCTAAGGCTGACGCCAAAGCTAGGCAGAAACCACCATTCTAGTCAGGGCAAGGGAGTCACACGCAAAGATAACCCCTGCTCACCCCCTGGTTGCTTGTCATGAGCAGTAAGGCTAAACTCGGAGGCAATGTGTGAAGCATTTGCGCCAGCGCACAACAGCAACAACATACTAGGCACACCACAAAAGGAACTCCACACAAGATTATTATAAAATAACTTTTGTATTGTAAAAACACATCAGATAGGATCACACAAAATACATGGTGCCAACTGGCACGGGCAATATTCACAAGGGATTATGTACAGGACAGGGCCACATGGGCCACTGTCAGAATCAGAAATAGCACTTTTAGAATAAAGAATAATAAAGAATAAAAATCATAGTAGCACAAATTAGCAACTATGGCACACAACCAGTAACCACTGGTAACAGGAACCAGGACCTCACTAGGACCACCTGTACTAAAAGAACAACCACCTAAGAATAAATTACATTTAGGGGTATAAACAAGAACACATTACCCATGATGCAAGAAACACATTCAGAGAAGTAGTAAAAGAAAAACACATGATGCCTAAAAACATTCAGAGGTGTAAGATAAGGGAAACACATGATGCATAATAAAGAATAAAAATCATAGTAGCACAAATTAGCAACTATGGCACACAACCAGTAACCACTGGTAACAGGAACCAGGACCTCACTAGGACCACCTGTACTAAAAGAACAACCACCTAAGAATAAATTACATTTAGGGGTATAGACAAGAACACATTACCCATGATGCATGAAACACATTCAGAGGAGTAGTAAAGGAAAAACACATGATGCCTAAAAACATTCAGAGGTGTAAGATAAGGGAAACACATGATGCATAAACCTACACATTCAGCGGTGTTCAGAACAAAGCACATGATGCAATAAAATACATTCAGAGGTGCAGCGCAAGAAGACACATGATGCCTAAAACATTCAGAGGTGCAGCACAGGGAAAAGGAAGACACATGATGCCTAAAAACATTCAGAGGTGCCAGAACAATACAATAGCGCAAAAATCACATGATGCCTAAAAACATTCAGAGGTGAGAAATCAAGGAAGACACATGATGCATAAACACATTCAGAGGTGCCAGAACATAACTCAATAGCGCAAAAACACCTTAGTAATTACTATTAAAAACATAGAAGTCACATTGCGCAGAAATCACATACCAGCCCCCATCTAATAAAGGGACTAAAGAGCCCTATGTCCAGAATGTCAGGGCGCGCTGCCATGCAGCGCCAGTCAGGGGTGCGCCACTGGGGCAAAACCTAAACGTAGCAGGTGCTCACTACTTGCTGGGCACCTGAGGACAATCACAAAGGCCTAAATGTTGCAGCTGGCACTAAGTGCTGCGCAGCTGTAGCAGGCCTGGCACCACTGTGCCACCTCTGTCCCACACAGGGACTCTCTCTCCAATTGCGCCTAAACGGTGCAGCTGCCCACTAATTGCTGGGCAGCTGGAAATCAACAAAAACTGCGACAGGGGCTGTCACTAGCCCCTAGAATCAGAGCTGCGCCAACTGGGAGCCACACAGGCTCTGGACACCACACAGGTCCCAAACGTTGGAGCCACACAGGCTCTTAAAACACTTGTGTCCCCTAAGGCCATGGACTCTGTGCAACGCTGGGGCGGTCCACTGCCAGCCAGGACCGCCCTGTCTCCCACCAACATCTTGGGGCTTCGCACTGGCTCGACTCCTCAGGGAGCCCTTGAGGCTCTGAAAGTACCTCCTGAGCCCTTCGTGGGCTAAAGATAGCCAAATGCCCCCACGAGCCTCAGAGACTCGTCAAGGTGGTGGGGCGGCCCACTACCATCCGGGGCCGCCCTGACTCAGTGCCTCCAAGCCGGCACCAAAATCCACAGGCTCCCTCGTGAAGCCGAACAGCACTGCCCCCCGCACTACCTGGCCCAGCCCTAACTTACCGGGCCTCAGGCGGGGCTTCTCCCCATCGCGGGACTCCTCGGGGGCAGCAGGCGGGGCTCCTCTTCCTTCACAGGAGCCTCGCTGGGACATCGCCGCACTGCCTCTTCTGCCAGCGGCGGTAACGCATGGCGGGGCTCTCCCTCCTCATGGGAGCCCCGCCTTCACAAAAGCGCCCGCGTCGCCGTTCACCCGGTCTCCCATCTCGGGACCGGGACTCGAGGTGGAGCCTTCGTGGCTCCGAGGCAGCTTGTCTCCTCTCTCGCTGCAGGGCTCCCTCGGCACACGAGAGCCCTGTTCACCGGCCGCCATGCTTCTTCTTCCCCCGGGGTTGCGGGACGGGACTATACGGCCGTTCTCGCCAGGATTGGCTGGCCGGCCAACCACTTCCGGGTCGCTGCGGACAGCGCAGCGGCCCCGCTTAGGCAGGCAGGAGGGGAATCACTTCACCGAGGGTTGGGCTCCCTCGAGGTGAATTTAGAAAGTTAAGACTAGCGGCATGGCCGCGGGGCAAATGCCGGGTGGGCACCGGCTTCAACAAATAAAAGCGCTCCCCAAGCGCTTAAAGGAAATTTAAAGCGCTCCATGCGCTAAAATAGCAAGTCAAGCGCTTCTGTAGGAAAATGCAGCTCCTCCATGCTGCAAAGGTCCCAGAGATTCCCAGGGGGCAAAGCAAAGTCCCCCCATCAGCCCAGGCAAGGCAGAGGGGTCCCCCAGGAGTCCTCCAGGCATCCAGGAGCTGGGCAGGGCCCAGGGATTCCCCTGTGCCCAAGCAGCAGCACGCCCCTGGAAGATTCAAGTCCAAAAACAAGAACAAATTGGAAGGGGACACAGCCCCGTCTTATAGAGAGAAAAGTCTCTGAAGTCTTTGTGCAGGCAGTGTGAGAACCAGCTAGAACTGGTTATAGGGAACTCTCTTCAGTGTCAGGGACAGAGGTGACAGTCGCCCAGCGGGAGGTGGAGCCAGCATTGTGGTCAGGCAGGCACAGCCCTAGTCACTCCCAGGTGCCATCTCCTCCCACTTCCCTGGCAGCAGATGCAGCCTTTCATCCACGGGCTGACTCAGACAACCTCCTGGGGCTCCCCAGCCCTTGTCACCCTCAAACCAGACAGTCAATCCACAAGCAGGCCCAGGCACTCTTGGGCCAGGCTCACCAGCCAATCAGACGCCAGACACAAATTACACAAATATGCCAACTTCTAAAAGTGGCACTTCTAGACTAGACACAGTCATGCCGCATATATCATTACACAGCATTCAATGCACGAGTTCGTACATATCAAACTCGACCCTGCACTCCCCACACATCAGGTACTACCATGGGCATACATTTTCCCCATTCATTCCTATGGGAGGGCAGGTCACTCACCACACATACACAGAGAGCTCAAGCACTTTACACTGTACCACAGTGAAAAAGTGCGCAGAGGCCTAAAATCACCAACACCAGGTCACAGAAACAGGCTAGGAAAAAGCAAAAAGTCTCGGGGTGAACCTGCCAAAAGGGCCGGGTCCAACACAACCCCCTTCCAGCCAAAACGCAGGGTAGACCAATCACTCCACTGATGGGCTTCCCTGCTTTGGGCGACAAAACACGGACACGGACCCGCAAGGCAGGGACAGCCTCCGGTTTTTCGCCACTCTGAACCCACATGGTTTCCTCCAAACCAGAACTCTCTTCTCCTACCAGATCAGGACCTCACTCCCTCACTGGTCTAACACCTGGAAACGATTTCACTTCTGAGGTACAAAGCACACAGCACAGTTCCTCTTCAAGCAGGTGGGGGGACACAGCACACAGCAAAGTCCCCTTTCAAGCAGGTGGGGGGACACAGCACACAGCAAAGTCCCCTTTCCTCTACCTTAGTGGAAACAACAAACTGCAAGTGCGCCCCAGATCACACAGCAAGGGCAGCCCCTCAGTCTCTTCAGCTGATCCACTTTGGTAGAGATTCCTCTTGACCTGGAAGCTTCCTAATCTCCCAACCTAGGATCTAAACCCTCAGGTTGCACCGGGGTCAGAAGTACACCGTCCCTCTGCACCCCCTTCCAGAGTTCTGCACCCTCCCACCTTGGAGCGGTACCCCTAGAAGGAAAAACCGCTCAGGACACTGAGTATAGATGCTCTTCCCTCCAGGTCAGGCTGAACCTGAACCTGGCCTCCCCCTCCTCGGGGAACAACCTCCAGAGGCCCCACAAATGGTCAAGCAGTCTAGACGGTCAAATGCTCAGTGAGCCAGGACTTCTGCACCCTCCACTTAGGAGCGGTACTGCCCAACACTAGGACCGCCGGAGTTCTGGTTACAGACACTCCCCGTCCTCTAGACACAGGAAGATTCTCCTCAAATGACCTGTATGTACAGCCTAGGCCCCTGACCTGGCGCTCCCTTAGGGAACCCTCCAGGCCCTGAGATAGGGTTTCGGGCAAACGTGGGACACACCATCCCACACTCACTCCGCCTCCACTGAGACAGGACGTGAGCCCCTACACCCCTACCATACTACTAGGACCTAGCTGGGTTACACATGAGCCTCTTCCCCTTCACAGGATCATCAGATACACAAGCCACTCCTTTTAGAATCACTTCCTAATGCCTCTGCAAGACATCTAGCACACCGCCAGACATCCACCTTCTTGTCCAGTGCCTCTGCAGGACCTCCTGCACACCACCAGAGGTACACCTCACGTGCAAAGCTCCCTAAAAAAACCTCACACCAACTCCTCCAGTTCAAGACACCACTCATCCACACACTCCCCCTCCAGACTGGTGAGACAGTTCCTCACTGCCTCTGACTCACAACCTGTACCCCTCTTACTGAGCACCAGGCACCATACTCTGGGAACTGGGAATGGGACTTCACACACACTGGACACATTTAAGCTGCCACCACTGGATCCTACCATACATGGGAATCCAGACACACACACTACACTCAGGGGATACCCACCCTCCCAAGCTAGCCGTTTCTCCTCCACACTCCCTCTCTTCCATCTACCCACACAGGGACAGGAACAGGATTGGGCACTGGACCCAGCAAGGGATTCCTAATCTATGGGAACCTCCCCCTCTACTGGCGTCCCGCCCTGTCACTTTCTCTCATCTGCCACTAAACATAAAGCGCAGGAACACATTTGAAAATGACACTCTTGAGGTAAAACAAAAATCAAAAACAATAATCCCAAATATGTGACTATCTATTAACTGCAGAGTTTTGTAATGTAGCCAGCTGTCGCTGTGGCACTGCACAAACACAAATCCAAATCCCACCGCTGCCACCAATGTTAGAACTGGCTATTTCTGGTTGGCTAAGGCTGACGCCAAAGCTAGGCAGCAACCACCATTCTAGTCAGGGCAAGGGAGTCACACGCCAATATAACCCCATCTCACCCCCTGGTAGCTTGGCACGAGCAGTAAGGCTAAACTCGGAGGCAATGTGTAAAGCATTTGCGCCAGCGCACAACAGCAACAACATACTAGGCACACCATAAAAGGAACTCCACACAAGATTATTATAAAATAACTTTTGTATTGTAAAAACACATCAGATAGGATCACCCAAAATACATGGTGCCAACTGGCACGGGCAATATTCACAAGGGATTATGTACAGGACAGGGCTACATGGGCCACTGTCAGAATCAGAAATAGCACTTTTAGAATAAAGAATAATAAAGAATAAAAATCATAGTAGCACAAATTAGCAACTATGGCACACAACCAGTAACCACTGGTAACAGGAACCAGGACCTCACTAGGACCACCTGTACTAAAAGAACAACCACCTAAGAATAAATTACATTTAGGGGTATAAACAAGAACACATTACCCATGATGCATGAAACACATTCAGAGGAGTAGTAAAGGAAAAACACATGATGCCTAAAAACATTCAGAGGTGTAAGACAAGGGAAACACATGATGCATAAACCTACACATTCAGCGGTGTTCAGAACAAAGCACATGATGGAATAAAATACATTCAGAGGTGCAGCGCAAGAAGACACATGATGCCTAAAACATTCAGAGGCGCAGCGCAGGGAAAAGGAAGACACATGATGCCTAAAAACATTCAGAGGTGCCAGAACAATACAATAGCGCAAAAATCACATGATGCCTAAAAACATTCAGAGGTGAGAAATCAAGGAAGACACATGATGCATAAACACATTCAGAGGTGCCAGAACATAACTCAATAGCGCAAAAACACCTTAGTAATTACTATTAAAAACATAGAAGTCACATTGCGCAGAAATCACATACCAGACCCCATCTAATAAAGGGACTAAAGAGCCCTATGTCCAGAATGTCAGGGCGCGCTGCCATGCAGCGCCAGTCAGGGGTGCGCCACTGGCGCAAAACCTAAACGGAGCAGGTGCCCACTACTTGCTGGGTACCTGAGGACAATCACAAGGGCCTAAACGTTGCAGCTGGCACTAAGTGCTGTGCAGCTGTAGCAGGTCTGGCACCACTGTGCCACCTCTGTCCCACACAGGGACTCTCTCTCCAATTGCGCCTAAACGGTGCAGCTGCCCACTAATTGCTGGGCAGCTGGAAATCAACAAAAACTGCGACAGGGGCTGTCACTAGCCCCTACAACCATAGCTGCGCCAACTGGGAGCCACACAGGCTCTGGACACCACGCAGCTCCCAAACGTTGGAGCCACACAGGCTCTTACAACACTCGTGTCCCCTAAGGCCACGGACTCTGTGCAACGCTGGGGCGGTCCACTGCCAGCCGGGACCGCCCTGTCTCCCACCAACATCTTGGGGCTTCGCACTGGCTCGGCTCCTCAGGGAGCCCTTGAGGCTCTAAAGTACCTCCTGAGCCCTTCGTGGGCTAAACATAGGCAAATGCCCCCACGAGCCTCAGAGACTCGTCAACGCGGTGGGGTGGCCCACTACCATCCGGGGCCGCCCTGACTCAGTGCCTCCAAGCCGGCACCAAAACAATCCACAGCCTCCCTCGTGAAGCCGAACAGCACTGCCCCCGCACCACCCCGTCCAGCCCTAACTTACCGGGCCTCGGGTGGGGCTTCTCCCCATCGCGGGACTCCTCGGGGGCAGCAGGCGGGGCTCCTCTTCCTTCTCAGGAGCCTCGCTGGGACATCGCCGCACTGCCTCTTCTGCCAGCGGCGGTAGCGCATGGCGGGGCTCTCCCTCCTCATGGGAGCCCCGCCTTCACAAAAGCGCCCGCGTCGCCGTTCACCCGGTCCCCCATCTCGGGACCGGGACTCGAGGTGGAGCCTTCGTGGCTCCGAGGCAGCTTGTCTCCTCTCTCGCTGCAGGGATCCCTCGGCACACGGGAGCCCTGCTCACTGGCCGCCATCCTTCTTCTTCCCCCGGGCTGCGGGGCGGGACTTCCGGCCGGTTGCGCCAGGATTGGCCAGCCGGCCAACCACTTCCGGGTCGCTGCAGGCAGCGCACTTCACCGAGGGTTGGGCTCCCTCGAGGTGAATTTAGAAAGTTAAGACTAGCGGCATGGCCGCGGGGCAAATGCCGGGTGGGCACCGGCTTCAACAAATAAAAGCGCTCCCCAAGCGCTTAAAGGAAATTTAAAGCGCTCCATGCGCTAAAATAGCAAGTCAAGCGCTTCTGCAGGAAAATGCAGCTTCTCCATGCTGCAAAGGTCCCAGAGATTCCCAGGGGGCAAAGCAAAGTCCCCCCCCCATCAGCCCAGGCAAGGCATAGGGGTACCCCAGGAGTCCTCCAGGCATCCAGGAGCTGGGTAGGGCCAAGGGATTCCCCTGGGCCCAAGCAGCAGCACGCCCCTGGCAGATTCAAGTCCAAAAAACAAGAACAAATTGGAAGGGGACACAGCCCCTTCTTATACAGATAAAAGTCTTTCAAGTCTTTGTGCAGGCAGTGTGAGAACCAGCTAGAACTGGTTATAGGGAACTCTCTTCAGTGTCAGGGACAGAGGTGACAGTCGCCCAGCAGGAGGTGGAGCCAGCATTGTGGTCAGGCAGGCACAGCCCTAGTCACTCCCAGGTGCCATCTCCTCCCACTTCCCTGGCAGCAGATGCAGCCTTTCATCCACGGGCTGACTCAGACAACCTCCTGGGGCTCCCCAGCCCCTGTCACCCTCAAACCAGACAGTCAATCCACAAGCAGGCCCAGGCACTCCTGGGCCAGGCTCACCAGCCAATCACACGCCAGACACAAATTACACAAATATGCCAACTTCTAAAAGTGGCCCTTCTAGACTAGACACAGTCATGCCGCATATATCATTACGCAGCATTCAATCTCACGAGTTCGTACATATCAAACTCGACCCTGCACTCCCCACACATCAGGAACTACCATGGGCATACATTTTCCCCATTCATTCCTATGGGAGGGCAGGTCACTCACCACACACACACAGAGAGCTCAAGCACTTTACACTGTACCACAGTGAAAAAGTGTGCAGAGGCCTAAAATCACCAACACCAGGTCACAGAAACAGGCTAGGAAAAAGCAAAAAGTCTTGGGGTGAACCTGCCCTCCGTTTTTTCTTTTGAGTCTGCCAGCGCCAGGATGCCTCTCGAGGTGATGGTGCGCTTTATAAGTTAAATAAATAAAATAAAAAAATACTGCACCGTATAGGGGGGGTTCTCCAATCCCACAAGTGCCATGACAACAGGAGAATGATAGTGAGGAAAAACAAACTAGCACATGTAAGTACAACATTATCTTTTTTTTCCAAAGAAAACAATACAAAGAACAACAAAAGAAAAGGAGGAAACAAAAGAAAAACAAAAGAGAACCATTTTACACTAGAATTCCTGAAAAAATGTATTGAATACATAGTTCAAAGTAAATCAACGTAACTTCCAAGGAAGACGGGTCACACGTTTAGAGGATTCAACTCAACAGGAGGAGACACAATTTGAGATTCCAAGCCTGTTTTAGTCCCATGTAAGCATGGGCGAATTTTGCGAATCTGGCGTTCGCGAATTTTGCGAATTTGCGAACTCGCAATCCGCAAAATCCGCGAATTCTCGCGAATTTGCAGATGTTTTTTTTTTGTGTTCGCAAGGATTTCTGCCAGTTCGCAAGGGTTTTGTACCAGTTCGCAATTGCGAACTTACATGTCGGCTCGCAACGGTCACGATTATGTTGTTTCTATGTCTGGTTCATCATCACAGGTTCCCAGAACCCTCTGTTTCACCCCTGCCACCCTCTGTTTTACCCATGCCATCCTCTGGTGCATCAATGCCACCCTCTGGTTCATCATCACTGTAGATTATGGGGGGGAAAAGCAAGCACACCTGCCTGCTTCAACTGACATGAATTAATTTGGGGTTGATTTATTAATGTGTCACTGTTTTAAAATTCCAGTCTGGCACCTGCTTCCTTATCTGTAATTTGCTTTCTGTTGCAGTGCACTTTTTTTTCCAGGACCTTTGTGGCCTGCTTGTAGCTATTCTATGAGCCTGCTGTGAGGGTCAGAGCAGGGTCATATAATTGTTGCAACTAGCAACTGAACTCTGGAGGGGCCCTTGTCAGGAAGCACTACAGGGAATGGTTACTAATGATGAGTTTGAACTTTTGAACCTGCTGAATGCTTTTTTTGTGTTCGCAAGGATTTCTGCCAGTTCGCAAGGATTTCTGCCAGTTCGCGAGGGTTTTGTACCAGTTCGCAATTGCGAACTTACATGTCGGCTCGCAACAGTCACGATTATGTTGTTTCTACGTCTGGTTCATCATCACAGGTTCCCAGAACCCTCTGTTTCACCCCTGCCACCCTCTGTTTTACCCATGCCATCCTCTGGTGCATCAGTGCCACCCTCTGGTTCATCATCACTGTAGATTATGGGGGGGGAAAAGCAAGCACACCTGCCTGCTTCAACTGACATGAATTAATTTGGGGTTGATTTATTAATGTATCACTGTTTTCAAATTCCAGTCTGGCACCTGCTTCCTTATCTGTAATTTGCTTTCTGTTGCAGTGCAATTTTTTTTTCCAGGACCTTTGTGGCCTACTTGTAGCTATTCTATGAGCCTGCTGTGAGGGTCAGAGCAGGGTCATATAATTGTTGTAACTAGCAACTGAACTCTGGAGGGGCCCTTGTCAGGAAGGACTACAGGGAATGGTTACTAATGATGAGTTTGAACTTTTGAACCTGCTGAATGCTTTTTTTGTGTTCACAAGGATTTCTGCCAGTTCGCAAGGATTTCTGCCAGTTCGCAAGGGTTTTGTACCAGTTCGCAATTGCGAACTTACATGTCGGCTCGGAACGGTCACGATTATGTTGTTTCTACGTCTGGTTCATCATCACAGGTTCCCAGAACCCTCTGTTTCACCCCTGCCACCCTCTGTTTTACCCATGCCATCCTCTGGTGCATCAATGCCACCCTCTGGTTCATCATCACTGTAGATTATGGGGGGGAAAAGCAAGCACACCTGCCTGCTTCAACTGACATGAGATAATTTGGGGTTGATTTATTAATGTGTCACTGTTTTAAAATTCCAGTCTGGCACCTGCTTCCTTATCTGTAATTTGCTTTCTGTTGCAGTGCAATTTATTTTCCAGGACCTTTGTGGCCTACTTGTAGCTATTCTATGAGCCTGCTGTGAGGGTCAGAGCAGGGTCATATAATTGTTGCAACTAGCAACTGAACTCTGGAGGGGCCCTTGTCAGGAAGCACTACAGGGAATGGTTACTAATGATGAGTTTGAACTTTTGAACCTGCTGAATGCTTTTTTTGTGTTCGCAAGGATTTCTGCCAGTTCGCAAGGATTTCTGCCAGTTCGCAAGGATTTCTGCCAGTTCGCGAGGGTTTTGTGTAAGTTCGCAATTGCGAACTTACACCGCACGCAGCAAAAAATCCGCTGCGTGCGAATTTGCGGATTTTGCGGGAAATTTGCGGATCTCGCGGATTGCGAATTTGCCGAAAATTCGCAAAATCCGCGTGCGTAACGGATTTTCCGTCCATGCTTAGTCCCATTCACAACAGAACTTTCTGCTTGAGCACCGCTCAAAGTGGGACTGTTTACACTACTACCTTTCACCTTGACAATTTTACCAGCATTCCACCAATGTCTACCCTCCACAATGACAGCATTACCACAGACTTTCTCCACACAAACCGCTTCACCAAAGGAATCACAACCTTTCCTGATAGTCCTATAATTTTTGACACGTACCAAATCACCAGGGGATATGTCTATAGATTTAGTCGATTTCTTAGCATTATATCTGACGGCCATTTTGTCTTGGGCCAACTTGACAAGTGTTCTTAATTCAGAGTTGTCAAAACCACAGGAAACCTTTTGAGAAACTGTTCTCAACAGCCAAGCAGGATAAAGGGTTGAGGTCGGTAACCTTCCCCTGAGGGAGACAAACGAAGCAATTTTGGTGATGGAATGCGGGGTTGTGCGATAAAACCAAACCATAGACCTCACAGCGTTTTCTACTTCGAAACTGTTATTTTTAGCCCATTTTACACACTCAACAACAACACGGTTCATTCTCTCAACTAAACCATTCATTTGAGGATGTCCCACAGAACTTCTAAAGTGCTTGACACCAGATTCCGACAAGAACGCACGCATTTCAAAGTTGACAAATTGGACCCCATTGTCGGAAACTAATTCTTCAGGAAAGCCTTCCCTCATGAAAATTTCTCTAAGGAAAAGAATTGCACAGTTCGCAGTGGGATTAGCACAAAACTTTACCTCTGGCCACTTACTGTGGAAATCCATTAACACAAAAGCAAAACGTAGATGATTGGGAAGAAAATTGGAGGGTCCCACCAGAGCAATGCTGACCTTCAACCATGGTTTGGAAATAAAAGAAATGGGTCGTAAAGGGGAAGCAACAACGTTTAAACCCTTTTCAGCACTAGAGCAGACACAACACTCCTTGACCCTTTCTTCAACATCGGAATCCATTGAAGGCCACCAATAATGTAGTCTCAAACGTCTTTTGGTCATAGTTTTTTTTTTTTTTTTAATTTTAAAACCTTTATTTTCAAATAGTGCACACAGCTATTCAGCCTTACATCCCGGAGGCTAGGCAGCAATTCAAGAAGCAGCAAATCAGAGTGCAAGAAGCAAAGTATCAGAACAAGTGAAGGTTATGATTTTTCATTTTTATATTTTATAAGAAGAAGGAACAAGGACAGAAAGAGGCGCCAAAACGAGCGCTAAGAAAGAAGGCAATTAACCCAATATGCAGTGAGGCCTAATCGAGGAGTCAGCTAAGCACAATGATAACAATTATATTCAAAACAATATAGATACTAAGAACCGATGGGGGAAGGAAGCACAGGATAATAGGGATATAGAACCGCCAGTTGGAGTCATGGGCTATGGGGTCAAGTGCTCTTCCAGTGGAACGGATTCCGGTGGTATGCAGATGTCACCCCTATACTCGTTTCAAGCCCCCCATAACTTCTGCCATTTTTTGGGTTTACCCCTGGCCACATACACAGTCTTTTCTCGGAACATACACCAATTCATATTGGCCTTCCACTGTACCACTTTCGGGGCTGTTGTTGCTCCCCACATCTGTGCAATGTCCCGCTTTGCGACCATATTCCCAAGGGTCACCCACTGGGTTTGAGCAGTGTTGTAATCTGTTGGGCCCCAGATATTTAAGAGGCATCTCCGGGCCTCCGCGTGTACTTCCACCCCGGTCACCTCACTCATGATCATGTGCACCCGCCTCCAGTAGGAAGCTATCACGCTGCATTCCCAAATAATGTGCATAAAGGTGGCGAGAGCACCACAGCCACGCCGACAGAGGCCGTCAACCGAATGTCCCATATGTATTAATCTGGGGCCAGTGACGTAGACTCTGTGCAGGATCTTTAGTTGTACCAATCGAAGACGGGCGGGGATAGCGACCTCCTTGGGGGATGACACAGCACATTGCCAGTCCTCGTCGTCGATCTCTATCCCGTCCCGTACCCATTGATCTCTCACCCCCAGAAGAAGATCCGTGCGGACATTAATCAGTTTTTTATATGTCAGAGAGATAGCGCTGTCTGGCATGTGGCCGTCCAGTACTCGGTCTTCCAAGCGAGAACTTTCGGGAATCGCCTCACCCTCCGGCCTGGTGGACAGGAGTGCGTGTCGCAGCTGAGCGTACCGAAAATATTCTGTTCCACCCAGCTGGAACTCCGTCTGTAGTTGGGCAAAAGACTTCACCTCCCCTCGCAACATCATGTCCTCCACCCTAGAGATCCCGATCATGTCCCACTTATCAAACCCTTTAGTGTGCCACAGTTTACCCAGAATCTCAGAGTCATAAAGTGGAGTTGCCATTGTAAGCTTGTCTTTCCACCCCTGTGCCTTTTGTGATCGTTCTCCAGATGTGCACAGCGGTTTACGTTGGCCCAGACATCCGCCTATCAAGAGATCTCGTATACAGCGCCATATGATATTTCCCGCCATCCAGGAGCCACCGATCCATGGCATACCCTGGACTATCCACCGGGCCGTACAGGCCATGATTAATGGCCGCCAACTGGGAGGCCCAATAGTATCTCCGCACGTCGGGTAATGCTATTCCCCCATCATACCACGGGAGCATGAGCTTCGTGATAGCAATGCGTGGCCGGCCGTCCCAGAGCAGGGCACGTTGCAAGCTCTTGATTTCGCCAAAGTATCTGGCCGGGACCGGGTCTTGAGTATTTTGCAGGGCATACAGGAATCTGGGCAAGGACATCATCTTAAATAACGCCGCGCGCCCAAGCAGGGAGAGAGGAAGTTTACGCCACCCCTCTACATCACGTCGGAGACGAATAAGAGGGGGAAGCAAATTGTTCTCATAGCGTGCTTTGGGGTCAGTGGAGATGTAGATCCCCAGGTATTTGAATCCCTGTCTCGCCACCTGTATGCCGCAGTCCCTCGGAAGACGAGGTGTCCCCCCTCTCAGGACGTATAAGTGCGACTTTGACCAATTAATAACCAGGCCGGAGTACTGACCAAAGAGTCGAAGCACATCACATGTCACGATGAGAGACTTGCAAGGGGAGGTGAGATACAGAAGGATGTCATCCGCATATAAGGACACTCGGTCCTCGAATTCAGGGGACCAGTGAATGCCATGTATGTCAGGGTGGTTACGTATCCAGGCTGCCAAAGGTTCAAGTGCAAGTGCGAACAAAAGGGGCGACAGAGGACAGCCCTGCCTGGTGCCCCTCTGAAGAGCAAAGGACGCAGAAACTCGACCATTGACCGTCACATTAGCCAGCGGGCTGGCATACAGAAGTTTAACCCACCCTACGAATTCCGGACCGAAGCCGAGCTTCGCCAACACTGCCCACAGGTAGTTCCATTCAAGGGAGTCAAACGCCATTGTGGCATCCAACGACGCCACTTTTGGTCATAGTTATTCCAAGATGACCATCATGTGCACAGTCTATTAACTTCACACGTATCTTCATGGGAGGAACACACCTCCCATCTCTCATAACTACACCATCTTCAATGGATAAATCTTCAGACACCTTCCAAAAAGGTTGAACATTGAAAGACACACTCTTTTCCCTGGGCCAACCAGCAACAATATACTCTTTGACTTTCAAAAGAGTACCATCATCATTCATTGCATCAATCCATTCATTCTCACAGCATGGAATATTCTCAGCAGCATCTATGGCAGCAATAAAACAGTCTTCTCTATCTTCCTCCAAATCCAAACATTCTTCGTCTGACAAAGGAAGTCTAGAAAGCATATCTGCTGTGAGATTCTCTTTGCCGAGAATATGTTTGGTCACAAAGTCATATTGTAACAACTTGGTAGTAAGACGTGCTATGCGAGGAGTAGTATACTTGACCCGATCACCACCTAAGATGTAAACTAGTGGCTTGTGATCTGTTTGTATTATGAACTTTCTGCCCCAGATATAAGTCTGAAACTTTTCACATGCCAATAGCAGGCTAACAGTCCCTTTTCGATCACCGAATAATTAACTTCTGGATCCCTTAACACTCTGGAAGCATAACTGATTGTAACTTCCTTTCCATTTGGGTAAGTACATCCCCTAACCCATAATTGCTCGCATCCACAGTGATAGTACATGTGACATTAGGATCATACGCCTTTAGAGTTTTTGCACTGATCATTTCTGCCTTAACTAAGTCAAATGTATGTTGACAAATATCATCCCACACAAAATTGACACTAGACCTGAGCATGTTAGAAAGCGACTTCATTTTACTTGCATACTCTGGGATGAAACGTGAATAAAATTCACATAAGCCCAAAAATGAGCAAAGTTCATCTTTGTTCTTAGGTATAGGACAATCAACCACAGCCTTAATTAAACCAGGTCTGGGAGAAACACCCTCACCAGAAACAAAATGTCCTAGAAACTCCACTTCCCTCTTCCAAAATTCACACTTATTCTTTTTCACAACAATACCTTTTTCATCAAACTTCTTAAGATTGAGAACTGTCCTGAGAGTGTGATCATGTTGTTCTAAAAACTTGTTAAAAATCAATACATCGTCTTGAAAAATCACCACTCCTTTGACATCCTTTAGCACACATTGCATAACTCTTTGAAATACTGAGGCCGCTGAAGCCAGCCCAAACGGCATTCTACAAAATTGAAACGTACCAAACAGGGAATTGAAAGCACTGTAGTGTCTAGACTCCACATCCAACACAATTTGGTGGTACGCCGAAGCTAAATCGATTTTCGAGAACCACTGTGCATCTCCCAACTCCTCCTATTTTAGGAAGTGGGTGAGCATCCACCCAAATTTCTTTATTGAGACTCCTAAAATCAATGCATAGACGAATCTCTCTGTTCCTCTTTCGCGCAACGACCAAGGGACTAAGCCACAAACTTGACTCTATAGATTCAATTATCCCACATTTTTCTAATAGCTCCAGTTCCGCTTTAAGATCTGCCCTTAAACTAAAAGGAACAGACCTGACTTTATGTTTCACAGGCACAGCATTGCTCTTGACCTTAATACAATGTTTAAATCCAGCAATTTCTCCAAGAGAATCACACAAAAACATGAGGGAACTCTTTCTCAAGACACTGTGGATCAGGCATGTCCTGCACAACAAGCACCTGTTCTTTTCACCCGGCCTCAACACCATGCCGAACAAACCTTGATGGTACCAACCAAGTATGTTCAGGCCACGTACAGCTACATAAATTTTCCAGTGTATCTTCCTACCCTTGAATTCTAAAATATCTTCGATGTAGCCTTCCAATTCAATCTTGCGTCCCTCATAAGAAACGGGCGCTCTGTCAGGGGGAAACAGCTTCCTTTCATCCCAAGATTGCTTGAACAACTCAAGAGTAATCATTGTTATCCTTGCTCCAGAATCCACCAGAAGCTTCAGACAAACATCACCAACCACAATATCTACATAAGGATCTACGCATTCAGAAGGATCAGCTGACACAACCCCATCATCTGTGACAGTGACAATCATGCCCTTGAATTCTTGTACAATGTCACTTTCACATACAAGTTCATCATTAACCACACAACTGACTTTCTTGGGTTTACTCAGATTGGCTTGGCAAACTTTCGCCAAATGACCAAATTTACCACATTTATAGCATTTGGCATTCTTCCCAGGATAAAAACTGTTATCTTTCGTGTGGGGAGCGTAACCATATCTATAACATATATTTTTCTTGAAAAAACCTTTCTCATTGACTTTGTCTTTCCTCGAATTTCTAGTCTTAGACACAGAAGATACAACAGCATTAACATTTTCTTTGTTTGCACTTAACGTACTTAACTCCTTTATAGAAGTTTGTGCGAGTTCAAGACTCCTAGCAACTTTTATAATCTCTTCTAACGTGGGATTACCCATAGTGAGAAGTTTCTGCTGTATGTGTTTGTCACTGCAATGCGCAATGAACTGATCTCTTACTAACTGATCTCAAAATTCCCCAAACTGACATTCAGCACACAACTTACGCAAAGCACTTAAATATGAATGAACATCTTCACTCTGAAGTTGCGCTCTTTTGAAAAATTTGTGTCTAAGCACAACCAAACTTGGCTGAACATCAAACTTAATGACAAGTTTTTTTGTTACTTGGTATTCATCTAGTATTTCATCCTCCCCAAGAACCAAATCAGGTAAATGTTTGTACACTTCTCTACCCTCAAACCCCAAATAGTTCAAAAGTAACACATTTTTCCTTTCTGCTCTATAACGTGCGCCAATAGCACCCACATATGTTTCAAAAGCGTCAAACCACTGTCTCCAATGAATTTGTGGCATTCCAGGGCTTTCCAAAAAGGCAGGAGGTTGATTGACTGACTGCATAGTAACTGTTTGTTGTATACTTAAATTCACCTGAATAAATAGAGTAGAGAAAAAAAAACCCTGCAGAACAATATACAAAGATTCCTTGAAATAAAACACCTAAATGTCTAATACGACACAGAAATCCGGGAATACAAAGGAAAACTGATAAATGAGAGAGAAAAAAAAAATGAAAAATTTCAAATAAACCGTTCCAGCACGAACAAATTAATTGAGTCTCACTTCAGAATTGGTGTGCCATATGTTCATCCGTGTCCATGTAGCGATACCTCGTTGAGCCTTCGAAAATCTGAAGAGCTTGTATGAGACAAACCCAACGTATTAATCTTCGCGCACACGCGCAGCGTGATGACAGGCAGGGCCAATGGGACGACGCTGTGTAGCGTGATGACAGGCAGGGTCAAAGGGAGCGCGCTGTGCTGTTAGGAGAATGACGTGTGCTCCGTCCGTCGAATCCCCCTGCACGTTCTATCACGTCATCAGAAGCTGGAGTCAGTCGGAGAGAAAGGATCTCCTGCTTCAACTCCCACGCAGCTCACACAAACGCCGCCTGTAGCCACTGATCATCAAACTCAGGTAAATTACTTCCAGGAATAGATCCGCTCACACCTGCAATCTCATTCCTTTCCTTTGCCCACCCCTCGACCTCCTCACCTCCGATAGAAGCCAAACCGAGTCTGCCGCCGGGGAAACCTTAACACATTTTCCACTTTCGAAACGAACAGCTGCTGGAGAAGGAGAGGGGGTAGAATTAGAGAATGGATTCTGCAAAGTTTAGTCCAGGTGTAGACATAGCGCTTTAAGCAAGTTTCAAGTTTATTTTTATTTATGATTACGGAACTCTCATGAGATCCACATAAAAGACATAGCATTACATTCCATAAAATCTTGAATAAGTGATATTACATTACATAGAATAATGAATAAAAATACAGAGTGAACTGGACGTCGAAATAACCACCTAATAGAGAGTCAAAAAACATTTTTTAAAGGTATACAATTTAAAACAGAACATTTCATTAGGGGGGTTGTTCATAGCCGCAATAAAAGCAGTAGCAGACAGAATATTCAATTGGAGACAGATGGGTCTTAGCCACTTTCGCCTGTGCGACATTAGAGCTGGGCAAACAAAGATGACATGGAGCATTTTCATATTGCAGAGATCATATAAGGCTGATGAACCATACCATCTGGAGAGGAGAGATTTCAAAGGAAGTAAGTCCTGCCTTAGTAAAAACAATAAACGCCTGACTCCATGAGGAATGTTCCAAAAAACATAGGGTTGCGCATTCCTCACCAGACAGGAATCAATAACTGGAGTGGTGCCTTGTTTTAGAATACGAGTCTCTCTATCCAGTCTAAACCCTAATTCCCAAGATGCGGACTTCAGGAGGGTTTTCAGCTGATATGCAGATAAAGAAAACAAAACAGCTTCATCTAGTTGTAATTGGCTCACAGCACATCTAAATTTTTTTAGAATTAAAGAGTAATCATTAACATTTTCCAGCAGCTCAGTTTTTATAAGATGTCTTAATGTGCCAGGCTCACCCTTTGCCAGGCTAAAGACCCAGCGCACACTCCCCGCTAGACCTTGAACCCAGCTGCTACGTAATCCGAATTCCTGTCTAAGAGCAGCTGTTGAACTAGCTGTGTTGACAGATAAAAGGCTACGTAGGATTTTACCTTCAGAGGAGTTCAAGAAACTCCAGCTTTTCATATCGATTAACTCCATTCCGTAAAGTAAAGAGGCAGGAATTTTTGCTCGATATACCTCCAGCAGTATCGAAAAATGTATATAGTGAAACCAAACTCTTTCCCTGGACAATAGCTTTCCGGGTGTTATTAGCTATGTGAGCTTTTTCACGTAAGTTGCTCGTAACAATTTTGCCAAGAAAAGTATAAGATTGCACTACTTCCAACTTTTGGCCCCCCACGGTCCAATGAAATTTCGCATATTTAGAATTCTTCCTACCCGTCAAACACATCACTTTACTTTTTGCAATATTTATCAGCAGATGATGCTTTCCTGCATGATTGTACAAAGCATGCAGGCGATTATTCAACCCTTTAGGCGTTAGGTCAAGAATCAAAATGTCATCAGCATACATAAGACATACGATTGGGGAGCCCCCCAAGGTCGGAACAATACCTGTACTTGCAGAAAGAACCTGGGGAAGATCGGCTATATATAGGGAAAACAGCAAAGGAGCCAATAGGCAGCCTTGCTTTAACCCATTAGCTGTGGAGATAATTCTACACAGTCCTCTTTCCCCACCCAACAACACTCTGCACCAGGTATCTGAATGCAAGGCACGGACTAATCTGATAAGAGTTGATGGCATCCCTAAATCGAATAACTTTCCCCACAGCAATGTTCTATCCACTTTGTCGAAAGCTGTGGAGAAATCGATAAAGGCGCCATAAACTTGCCCTCCACGAACCTTGACATATTTCTCCATTATAACCTGGAGTGCAGTCAGATTATCTAGGGTACCGTGCCTTTGCCTAAAACCGGTTTGTTCATAGGGTAGAATTTCGGCCTTAGACACCCAATTGTTAATTAAATTAAGAAGACATTTTGCAAAGACCTTGCCAATAGCATCTAATAGAGCGATTTGGCGGTAGTTTTGAGGTAGGTCTCTAGCCCCTTTTTTAAAAAGAGGGACTAGTATGCTCCCTTTCCAAGATGGAGGAACTGTTCCACTAATAAAACAAAATTTAAACACTGGGTAAAGGATTTTACTCCATAATTCACTCGGATGTTTTAGAACAGAAATAGGGACCTCATCCGGACCCATCGCGCCAGAAGAGCGCATGCCCTTGATAGCTAATTCGATGTCCTTTTCGGACGGGGGATCATAGGGAAGATTGTCCTCGTAAAGAGAATCATTATCCCGTTGCGAGCCATTACTGCTATACAAATACTTAATATATTGCACCCAGATCTGCTCATCAATAGAAATTGGCGTGGGTCTGGATCTAGAACCGCAACCTTCGCCAATTAATGACCAGAATGTCCTGGCTTGATCCTTATGAGAGGATTCCCGGAGTTTGATCCATAAAGAATCTTCCTTATCTCTTTTCAGTCTAGCTTTCAACCTTGTTCTCCTTCTTTTTAACAGGACTAATTTATGGTACCTTTCCTGGTTAAATAATAAATATTGATCCCTTATCAATTTATTTATTTCAATATTCAATTGCCGAAGGGGTTTTAGGGATTACTGTAGGTTTTTTAGCAGGAAGGGCTTTCTTTGCTATTGAGGTTACTAATTTCAAAAAATCTGAAAAACCTAGGAGTTCCCTCCCATCCCATTGAGACAAATTCTCAACAGTAGATACCAAGGTACTCAGCAGACTCTTGATAGCCCCAAAATTCCAGTAACATTTCCCTGACTTGGCTCCAAAATTCACCAAATCAGTATCAATGTACCAGGAATCCGACAGAGGGGGCTTGAGATCAACTGTAACAGTCAACACCTTGTGGTCACTTAGTTCCGAATTAACAACCAAAACATCCTTCAGGAAAGGGAAGAAGGAGCTATCTGCTACTACATAATCAATAATTGATTCTCCATTTTTTGATTTATGTGTAAAAGCTGCAGGGATGTCAGAGGGGAGCCTGCCATTTATTACTAGGCAATCCACCTTAGATAGACCTTCCAAAATTAATTTCCCTCTTTTGTTGGACTTAATATTCGCCGGGAACTGAGCTTGCGGAATATGGAGAGATTCTTCCTTAAGCTTATTCCTGAACAAGTCGAGGCCACAATTAGAAATTTTGCAGTTGAAGTCCCCTAATAACAATATATGCGGAGGGGATGTAGCGTCCATAAGCTTAAGTATAAAGGAGAAAAGCGACTTTAGGCCAACATTAAAGCAAGTGTCAGGTGGAATGTAAGTGTTTATCAGGACAAGCGATTTAGTTGGGCCATCCTTAACCAAATTTTTGAGAGTTACTGCCTGGAACAATTTATTTGGCTCTAAAAAATGGAAAAAATTCCAATTGATCTTATTGGAGAGTAAACAAGCTAATCCACCCTTCGCATGGCCTCTCCTAGAGGGGAGTGCACTACCATCTAAAACATAATAATCTTTTTCCATCGTTAGTTTCCCCTCCACCCAGGTCTCTTGAAGGCAAATAACATCAGCTTCTAGGGATTGCAAGAATGACAATTTTTCCGGACTAATCTTCAAACCCGCAATGTTCCAAGAAATAATTTTTAAATCAGTGTTAAAAATTTAAATGTGGTTTAAGGGTAGAGGAGGATTTGCTTGAGAGAACGCCAGGCAACCAACTCCATTTAGAAATGTCATCCATCAAAACTGGTTTAGAAGGAGGAGGATTTTTATAGATTACTTGTCGTTCGTTTTTTGATACATATATTTTTAAATCCTCAGTTTTAGCTGAGGACCAGTCTGTAGAAACCGGATTTACTCCGTGGACTGTTGACAAGTTAATGGATAATTTGTTACCCTGTTCCTCAATGAAGGAAGGGGTAACAGCTATCCCTCTTATTTGTAATTCCTCTGCCCAGTGAAAGATATGATTTAATACCAGTTTAGAATGAAATTTAACCCTGGCTGTTTTCCCTATGGTGGAGTTCAGAAGTGGAGAAGTGTGGCTCACTGGTTAGAGGAGGCAGACCTGGAAGCAGAGGTCAGCCCGGGACCAGGGTTCAATTCCCGGCTCGGCGGGTCTTGAGTCCTAAAATGTCCACAGACTCGACAATTCTCGCTCCGGTGCCTACTCGATTCACGGGTTCACACTCTGCGACTCTGGGCAATAGCTTGCTTAATCTCCACAACGGCCCCTCGCGGTGGGATGCCTGGCTTTCACCTTGTGGATACCCTGCCGGGGTTATCTCACAGGGGAATACCAGGACGGGTTCCCTAAGCAAGCGCATAGATACCGGGTCGGTGATTTGCGCTATAGAAATACATGTACATTTACATTTACATTTGATACCAAGTCTAAATCGCAAGATTGAATTAGTTTTAGACTTTCGATCTCTCGGAAACATTTGAGAAGTACCGATCTATTTAAGATAAGATCGGTATCAAAAAGCGGAATAAAATCCAAGAAGGCGGTATCTACACTTTGTTTCTCCTGAATAGGCAGAATGGGGACATGCTCAATTACAGGTAAATTCTCAAATGGCTTAGCCAGAGGATTAAGGGTTGGGAGTAAAGCATTTACGGGAAAAATTGATTCAACAGTTCGAGAATAGCTCGAGGGTCCTGCAGATTCAATAATAATATTCGCATGGTCCCCTTTGGATGCACCAGTTGTGTCATCAGCTAGGTTAGGTGACAACTCTTCAGGGCAGGATTTTTCTGGTGAGGCCTCTAAATTGCTTTCAAAATTAATTTTCCTCTGTCTTTTTTTATAGAATCTTCGATGGGTTTCCTTTTTTTAGCTCTATTCTTTTTTTGCATTGAGGGTACTACCTTTTCATCATTATTTGGGGGATCAGCACGTGCCTCTTTTTCTTTTTTTATATGAGGGGTAAATATAGGAAATACTGGAGGCGTTTCCATGTTTTGCATGTCAACTGAGTCAATCAAGGGTTCTATCTCTTCATCAAGGATGGCGATACAATTGCCTCCAGCTGAAACTACATTGTCGACTATCAGACTCACAGGGATAGCCGCTATCTTATTTCCAATCCGACCTTCGGAAATGAGATTCAGGTCCATTTGAACTGGGTCTAAAATTTCCATCTCATTTGTTAACCTCTTGTCTTTACTCGTGTTCACCAATAAGTTGGCAGACTCAAGATGCAACCCGAAATCGGTCCCACCTTTATTATGTAATAGCACCCTAAGAATTTGGGTTACCGTATCAAAGACACAATCTGAGCCTCCAACAAATTTTTCCAGTAAAAGTAGAATGGATGATAACAAGTGTTCTAAAGAAGACAAGGATTTAGAAATTAAATTATCGTTGCAAATAAGAGAACTAGGGAGAATGTTATTCATATTAGTGCCAGGGCTAGAGGTGAGGTTTAGCTGAGAAAAATCTAATTTGTTAGAGGGAGTGCTGCTGTAGAGATGAAGCCTAGGGGTTAAAGGAACTTCTTGAGCATTTGTATTGACCAGAGCTTTAGCATAAGCAAGTTCTGAATACCTCTTTTGGGACTCTAAATCTATATCAGGTAATGTAAAATCACCCTCCGTGATTATGGGGGTATGAGGTGAGCCAGGAGAGACTTTTGATTCCTCCTTAATTGGATGTGTTGGGTTAAGCGCTGCTAACTCAGATAATTTTAAAGAAATGTCATTAGAGGTTTTTAAATTGTTAAAACCAAAAGCCCCAAGGGAGTGATCCATTTGCCTCTGTAAATCTATCAAAACAAGAGGCGGACCCCCCACTATTTCAGAGGAGAGATTCCCAGGGTGGGGCGTTAAGGGAACCTCGATCTGAATTATATTATCCTTAACAGGGAGAGAAACTGCCTCTGACTCTTTGCCCTTTAATTCATCAGAGTTTAGGGCATCAGACACAACTTTATCCTTTCCCCTTTCCCATAAACTGTACAGTTGGCATTGACCTTTCAGTTGCAGGGTAGAATTAATTTATTTCCGCAGGGGATTAGATTTCGTTTTAGAACATGACCTCCCCACTAATACTCCGCCTGAACGAAGTTTTTTTGCCGTCATATTAAAAAACAGAAGAGCACAACAGAAAGAGCAAAACAGTAATATATCACTCTTAACCAGAAATAGGATAAGTTCAATGAACAAAGAAAAAAATAGGAAGACAAAATACAGTGACGGCTAAAAGCGCTGAAGTGCCTAGGAAATTTAAAATGCAAACAACTAAGTGTGGCAAATTAATAGAACAAGCCAAAGGGACGGGGCCCAGCCCAGCCTACTTCAGCCTCTGACGGCCGCAGACGGTCCCGCCCTTGTCCCGGGACGCTCCCGCGCGGCGGGGGACTTGGCCTGATTATATAGGGAGGAAGAATAGGTAAAGGGGCGGGGCAGGCAGGGAGAGCAGCCCAGGTGGAAGCAATGGGCTCACAGGGACTCCTGGGATATGGAGTCCCTGATACTATGCTCGCAGCCCTGACTCAGCACACCCCGAGGACCTTTCAGGCAGCGCAGCCCCTCTGCAGCTTCAACTCCCGCTGAAGGATTCAGCCCTGCGGGACTCGCAAAGCGGGTCCGGCGAGTTGTTGTAAGTGGAGGGGCAAAGAGCAGCAGCAGTTAGTCCCGTGGCAAGGCAGCAACAACAGTTCCTCAGACAAGTGGAGAATATCCAGAACAAGCCACAGGTATCCGCTTTTACTCCGTCGGTAAGGGGGCGGGGCAGGCAGGGAGAGCAGCCCAGGTGGAAGCAATGGGCTCACAGCTTTAAGCGATTTTCCCTTCTTGAACGACAGAAGAAAAAAAACTTCAAAAATAAACTTGTAGCAGTGTCTCGTATCGCACGAGTACCTCGTCGCCAAAAATACTGTTGTGTCATCAAAAGAAACACGCATAAAATTCCTCTCAACAGTCCAGAGAGGCACCAACTGACCAGTACAGAATTAGAACACCACAAGTGCCATGACAACAGGAGAATGATAGTGAGGAAAAACAAACTAGCACATGTAAATACAACAGGGGGGTTCTCCCCCCGGGAATTTTTTGAAAAAATGTTGCATTTCCAAGCACATTTGAGAAAGCAGGAAGGTTAATAAAGCAATTGTGAAAGTGCAGTTATTACATTTAGTAAAGAGATGTCATGTAACAGGGAGGTGAATTGAAGGGCAGTTAGTGATGGGAAAAACAAGATAGAGATGGTGGTCAGTGAAGGCCAATGAAGAGCTGTGCAGACAGAACAGTGAAAGGCAGGATAGTTTAGGACAGTGAAGTGTAGGGCATTAACGGACTGTCACGTAGTGTGCTGCTGAGACTTGTAGGCAGCAGAATTGGGGGCCTGTGCTTCGTACGAGTAGGACAGGCCAAACGAACCGGCCTTAAATGAAGACAAGAGAAATGAGTCAAACTGCTGAGGACAGGTGCAGGAGGTGTACTAACAGCACTGTTATTGGGCACAGACCTCTGTTCTCAATATCTATAGAATCATCCTATTATCCCTTTAAACACGTACATTCACCCCAAATACATACACACGTCATACCACAACCGAGCCCCTTTACAAGCTAATAAAAGTCTTGAAGCCAACAAAAACGAGTTAGTGTACACGTATTCCAGTTTAGGAGCAGTATAATGGGGCTGTGCCTGTTTCTAACCGTTACCGATTCAATTGCACATAATAGAACGGCGGCAAAAGGTATTTCCCAGGATCACACAAGGTGTCCACGCAAGGAAGCTGATATTTACACACAGATCGCCGGATTCACCACTCATCGTTTTAAACCATGGGTCATGTCACATAAAGTCACAACTTCAGATGCCCCGCTCTCACCTCCCTCTCAGCCACCAAGGGTGGGGGCACCTATATTGCTAATCAGCATCTAGTAACAAGTGCCCAGTCAGTGCCGTGGCTGTCAATGGCTCGAGTTGGAATAGAACTGGCAAGCATGAAAAAAATAGCAGAGGGTTAAGGTGGAGCTTCGGAAATCGCTACGTAAACTGCAAATCACAGAGATCAGCAAAATAGCGTATTGGCGGCGGGTCAGTGGTGATGCTGCCAATAAGTGCATTCACCCACTCTGCTATTACAGTGAGATTCCAACAAATGACCTGCAGATAGCACACGCGGGCCCTGCCGTATATAAATGCAGGTGTAATCCCTGGCCCCAGATAATATCCCGAGCCTCCCTACAATTTCTGGTTGGAAACAATTAAAACTGGCATTAACCACGGCACATTACTGTGGATAATCAGAAATGTAACCCAGCCTCTAGCTTATCGTCAGCTTTGATTATAAGCATATAAGGAGCGCTATGTTTTGGTGACGGGTAGGGGGGGTAATATGAGGCCTGAAACAATGGAATTAATATACAGAGGGAAATAGGGAGAAGGAAAGGAATGGGAAAAGAGGGGAGGAATGGAGAAAAGAGTACAAGGTGAGAAGACTACATAAGAAAGAAAGACTAACTAGAGGGTGGAGACAAGGTGGATATTAACTAGAAAGAGAGGTGCGAGGAAAGGAGTGCTGAGAAAAGATGGACGGAGAAGACAGAGGGGGGAAGTCCTTCCATGTGGTCCTCCAAAGGCTCAGCTTGTTTGGCAAATGCTCTTATGGCTCTCCGGTGAGGGGTTAGTTAGTCAATTAAAATGGCAGCTTCGTTTGGGGAATGGAAGCCCTTCTCACTATTTCCTCACCATCCCTCTTTTCTCTCTCGCTCTCGGACTTTACTCTATCCGTGTCTCTCATCTTTACTGTCTTCTCCTGTATGCGCTCTGTGTACTACCCCCGCTGCTATTCATTGAGTTTACACTATTGCAACGTAGATGCGTCTTCTCTTTTTTCAGGACAGCACAGCACACCAACAATCATAACGGTTGCATTTACTTTTCAATACATATCTCGCGCTGAACCACTACAAGGCACAACATAATAAGGTCCTCGCTTTGTCGCTGTTTAGTGCTTGAGTAGTCCGTGGGAAGCACAGTCGCATTCGCAGCTTTCTTGTCCTCCGTGGTCGGTAAATCCAAATACTATCAGGCACCGCCAGAACTTAAACACCTCCAGACAGTCCTCCTGCTGCCAGGCCTGTAACGTTACAGGCCTGGCAGGAGATGTTGAAGTTCTGGAGGCGCCTGAGCAGACCCGCGGCGCAAGGCCCAAGACCAGGGATTTGCCAATCACCCTAAAACAAACATGACAAACAGAAACTACTAACTCTGTACAAGTGAGAGTCCACCTGACCCCGACCACGACCACCCACACCCTGCCGAGCCGCGCAACGGACTCCGACTCGGAGTCTGTCTGTGTCACTCTCGGACCGATTATATTTACTTACTGATAAGCAACATATGTTGTTGCAGTCGCGGCTCGACGGGGGGTGGCGAGGGGGGGAAATTAAATATGAAATGAAAACTTACCTCACCACTGGTCCGGGTCTGCGCCGCCTCTGCAGTGCTCACCGACCCCTTGGCACCCTCACGTCACATCAAGAAAGGCACAGGCAACCCCTTTCAGCCAATCCTGGCGCTTGGGGCACAGGGTAATCTTCGCCCCCAGCACGCCCATTAGGAGACCGAAGGGCTCCTAATGGGCATGCGCAAAACAGTGCAAACACAAATGTGCATGAGTGGACAAGGGTAAAAAATTCGCCCTCCGTCCCCACTCATGAGCACTTGTGGTTGCTGCCTGTTGCCCTGGTGACAATCTTGTCAGTCAACATGACGCCAGACCTGACATCATGCTGACTAACATGATTGTCAGTTCTCCCTCGGCATCTTTGAACTTAAGTAAACTGATTCAGTTTACTTAAGTTCAGAAACGCCGATGGAGCTGCGGGCGGCTCCGGGCGGGGGGGCTTTGCCCCCATGCCCCAATGGACGCACTGCGCCTGGTTAGCAGGCAGGTGCGCCCACTCATAGCTTTCCTCGTACATCGCCTTTAGGTGCGGGACCACCTGTGAGGCCATGACCTTGAGGAACTCGATGGGGGTTCCATTCGGCCCCATCGCTTTCCCTGACTTGATTTGACCAATGGCTTTCTGAATTTCCTCAATTGTCAAGTCTTCATCTAACGTGTCTCTATTAGGCTCCGACAGAGTTGGCACATTACTATCCGCCAGAAGCTGTCTCGAGTCCTCTGCTGTATTTGTGGTGGAGGGAGAATATACTCTCTCAAGTTGATCAGCAAATGCCTCCGCAATATCTTTGGGATGATGAAGGATCTCCCCGCTAGGTAGCGTCAGTCTCGGCACCCACCGCGTACATTGCTCCCTTCTTTCAAGCCATGCCAAGGTATTCCCGCCCGATCTCCCAATTTGTACATCCGATTCTGGGTGGCACTAGTCTTAGCCATCATGTGTTCGCGCGTTTTGAGTCATCCTGTTTCAGGGTCAATCTATGCTGTGCAGTGCTCAAGGGATTTTGGGCCCGATGTAGGTAGGCCGTTACCGATCGGTAACTGCCGAAAATACCGATTTTTGGCCCTTACCGATCGGTAAACAGCCATCGAGATGTAGGGAACAAAAAACATACATAATCGGAGTGATATCCGATTCGGAATGAGTACCGAATGGGAAAGAATCCGATACGTACATACCGAAAATCGGATATGTAACGAATCGGTAAAACACCGAATCGGATGCAAACACCGAATCGGTCCATGTACCGAATCGGTAGTGACACCGAATCGGAAAATTACCGATTCGGTCCATGTACCGAATCGGTAGTGACACAGAATCGGAAAATTACCGATTCGGTCCATGTACCGAATCGGTAGTGACACCGAATCGGAAAATTACCGATTCGGTCCATGTACCGAATCGGTAGTGACACCGAATCGGGACATGGACCGATTCGGTCCATGTACCGAATCGGTAGATAGACCGATTCGGACATGAGCCGAATCGGAAAACATACCGATTCG
Source organism: Lissotriton vulgaris (assembly GCF_964263255.1). Taxonomy (NCBI): domain Eukaryota; kingdom Metazoa; phylum Chordata; class Amphibia; order Caudata; family Salamandridae; genus Lissotriton; species Lissotriton vulgaris. The sequence continues at coordinate 1,309,332,880 of NC_141687.1, forward strand.
TATGAATCGCCGATCGGGAAATTCCCCGATTCCGACAGATGGGGAGATGTAGGGAGGCACAGAAACACCGAAATCGGCTCAAAATCGGTAGAATCCACTCGGTATTTACCATGGATTCCAATCAGGTGGTAACCAACTCCAACCCATATAAACAGTCCCAAAATGCATTGCAACTTGCAGGATGGCAGCTTTTTATGTCATTGCGAGGCGGCTACGGCTACAGCAGGAAGGACAGAGGGAATGGCTAAGAAATGAACAGGTCTACAGACAGAGGATAACCCTGTTCATGCTCACAGAGGCAGAGATACTACAGAGATACAGGCTGGGCTCTGACACCATACTTGAGCTCATCAGGGATCTCAAACCATTCTTGGACCACCACACCCCAAGGGCACACGCCATCCCTGCGCACATCCAGGTGCTATGCAGCCTACACCTGCTAGCGTCTGGCAGCTATCAAAGTGGAGTTGCAGCAGCAGGAGGGGTGAGCCAGAGCAGCCTGTCAAGGTTCTTCCACACATTCCTTGACGCCATGATACACAGGATGGACCAATACATCTCTTTCCCTGCAACCCACGCAGAACTGCTACAAACTAAAGCTGACTTCTACCAGATGGCACAATTTCCCCAAATCATTGGTTGCATAGATGGCACGCACATTCCGATTTGCCCACCAGCGGACACAGAATACATATACCGCAATCGGAAGTCTACACACACCATCAACGTGCAGGTGATCTGCAATGCAAAGTGCACCATCACAGACCTGGTAGCAAAATTTCCAGGGAGTACCCATGACTCCTATATTTTCCAACATAGCGGCATCTATGCACGGCTGATGGCTGGCGAATTTGGTGAAGGATACCTCCTAGGTGAGACACATCATCAGACCCCCATAACACATAGTAGCTAGGTGTAATACATGTATGCATGTGTGTAATGTAACCCCTTTGTCTTCCAGGCGACAGTGCATATGCCCTCCGCTCATTCATACTCACCCCCTACCTCAACCCCTCCACACCCAGCCAAAGGAGGTATAACCGGGCCCACATACGCACAAGGAATGTTGTCGAACGGACCTTTGGCATCTGGAAAAGTAGATTCAGATGCCTGCACAAGAGTGGAGGTGCAAGGCAGTATACCCCCATCACCTGCTGCAAGATCATAGCTGTATGTGCAATGTTACACAACCTTGCGGTGAAGAAGGGCACTGAGGTGGAGTTGTCTGACTACGAGGACCATGACGACGACGAAGCTGTGCCACTGACACAGCCAGCTGGGGTGTGTACGCCAAGTGATGGCAGATACAGACGTGAGGAGATTACTGAGAACTATTTCTGAGTGAGTACAGATGCAAAGACAGCTAAATGGTGGTTGGGAAAAAACAAATTTTAATACTGTTGCAACACAGTTACAGCACTGATGTGCAACAAAAAATGGTGTATAGGAAAAAAAACTAAAGTCCAAGGTTCAGGTTGCCTCACCCGCCCTTGCAAGGCTATTTCTTTGCCCGCTTGCTAGACCCACTGGGGTGTCCCTCAGCCCCCTCTGAATGACCAGCAGCATCTGCGGAGCGCCTGGTGCTCCTACGTGGCTCAGACGCAGCGCTGGCCGGGCTGCTGCGGCTGCTGCTGTCCCCAGCATCACCCAGGTCCAGGGCAGGATTGGAGGCTGTGTTCGAAATAATCATGGCCTCCATAGCAGTGGTGATCCGGGCCATCCCCCTTGTGAGCTCTGCCGTATTCTGACTCAGGCTAGATTCCATGTTTGCGCTGCGCTGGCACAGTTGTGCCGTCGCCGCAGCAAGGCGGCTCATGCAGCGGTTCTGTACACGGGCATCCCGCCTGCGCACCAGCTCCTGCTCCTCCATTCTGCTACACAACTGGGTTATGGCAGTGGTTAGCCTGCCTAACCCTGCTGCCACCTCCTTATTCGATTCCACGAAGGCCTGAAATCCCTTTACCATTTCTCCCATCTGCAGGTTGTGCTGCAGGAGCTGGCGTTGGCAGGCCATCGTGGATTTTGCCTGCTGCCTCTGTATCTTCACCATCTTTCCCTCGAGGCCCAGGAATACACTGCCCTCCCGTGCTGGTGCAGCAGTGGTGGTGATGGCACGGCGCCGGGCACTGCTGCTGCCGGCCTGCTGAGTGGGCTGGGGTGCCACTGGTGGGGGTGTGGTGCTGGCCGGTCCCTGAGCCCCTGCTCCCAGGACAGGTTGTACAGGTGGCAAAGCCATGGTTGTGGCAGGAGCTGGTGTAGGTGGAATGGTGTCCCTTGTAGGGGAGTTCTCTGGGGAGAACTGCAAGGGGGGTGTGCTGGCCATTTGTGGGGAGTGCAGTGCGTCGAAGTCTATCACCAGGTCTCCCTCCATACCTAGCCCTAGGGTGTTTCCATCCTCCTCCTCCTCCTGGGCAGCTTGGCTGGTGCTCGGCCCTGCGAGTGCAGTGTCAGACGGTGCTGCTCCCTCTGATGACAATGTTGGTCCGCCTGATGGTGCCCCTAGGTACAAAGAAGCATTTGTAAACTGAGTGCCGATGTATTACAGTCAGTTCAATTAAAGCATTCCACATGTCCTTGCATCTCCTTACACTGTGTCACACTGTTTCCTGTCTTGTGATTCTGCACTGCCATATTTTGCTAACTTCTGCTGACTACATGTACCATGATGCTTGTCTCTTGTATGTTGGTGACAGTACTGTGCTGGGGTTTGCCTATGCATTGTGTCTAATGGGGAGGTGTCTGGTAGGGTGTGTCATGATGCGCATGCTTCTTACCTGTAGCTGTAGCTCTCGCAGAGCTGTCCAGGGTCCCAATTCCACTGACACTCTCCCTCTCAATGGTGCTGGAGACCAGTTCCTCCAGCTCGGTGAGGGGTGGCGCCGGGTTCCTGCCTCCTCCAGTGCCTCCAGCCTGCCTCTGTATCTCAGCCATCTTCCTTTTTGTGAGGCTGCGGATGTCGTAGAATCTCTTCTTGAGTTCTTCCACGGACCTGGGGGTGACACCCGCAGCATTCACCTTTTGGGCGATTTCGGCCCAGATCCTCCTCTTGGTGCTGTCTGGCACATTGAGGGACAGCTTTCCAAACAGCTGGCGGTGCACCCTCACCACCTCCTCGACCAACACCTGAAGCTCGGTGGTGGTGAACTTCGGCTTCCTCTTCTGGGAGGACTTCTGGCTCTCGCTCTGGTCTGCCATGTTCTTCACTACAGTTGACAACCTCCTACTCCCACTGCTGCTAACTGTGAGTGTTGAGCTCAGGCTGGCTCTCCAGAAACTTCTTAATTAGCTGCACCTGCCAGGGTTGCCACTCCCTGTTTGGGTGGGGGAGGGGGAGCCACCTCATTGGCTGAATCGGCTTTTGCCGAATCGGCTTTTACCGAATCGGAAATTACCGAATCGGTAAAATCCGAATCGGTATTATCCGAATCGTATTTTACCGAATCGGTTTCTTCAATGCATTCCTATGGGCTTTTTCGCCATGGGTGTGTTTTCATGGCTACGATTCTATGATTGCCGAATCGGATTTTACCGAATCGGCTTTTACCGATTCGGTGTTAGCCGAATCAGGACTATCCGAATCGGTGTTAGCCGATTCGGTACTTCCCGATTCGGTCCGTGCCGATTCGGAACGTACCGATTCTCATTACCGATGCCGACCGAATCGGTATTCATTCGCTTTTTTTTCCCTACATCTCGTTTTCCGATTTCAGAATACCGATTCGGACCGCCTCGGTATTTTGAAATCGGAAAATCGCTTTTACCTACATCGGGCCCCAAGTGCGTGTTCTGCCTCTAGTGCCTGGAGCTCCTCCTCCAGCTGAACCAGTATTTGGTGTCTTTTTGCTATCTATTTTGCTTTCAATGACAGAGCATGTCCCTTCAAAACCACCTTATAGGCCTCCCATATAGTTTGTGCCGAATCTACTGATCCCAGATTTTCCTGTAGGTAATTTCCGGTTTGCACACATAATTCTTCTTTAATGTTGGGTATTTTTAACAGCCTCGGGTTAATAACTATAGTGGAACGTGCCTGCCGCTCCCCGTGGGTGAACTCAATCCCAACAGGGGAGTGGTCCGTGATACCCCTAGGTAATGTCTGAGGGCACCTAAAACTGCCTATTGAGGCCGTGTACATTAGGAAGTAGTCAATTCGAGAGAGAGTGTTGTGCACACTAAAGAAATATGTGTAATTGGAGTCTGTTGTTTCCAACTCCCGCCCCACATCTAAGAGTCCCAGTGCCGTGGTGAATTCCGCCATAAGTCCTTTTGATCTAGCCCACTGTCTCCTTGGGTAGTGGTCTGTCGTATCTTCCATGGTCATATTGTAATCCCCACCCATCAACAAGGTACCATCGGGGAGTCCGGTCAATAGTTTACCAAGGTCCGTCAATTCCACCTTACCCAGTGCCTGTGGCAAGTAGACAGACACGACATTCAAAGCTCTTCCCTCCCATTGGGCTTCATACACCGCAAACCGCCCCCCCGGGTCTGCCCAGGTCTTGTGCACAATGAGGGGCGTGCCTTTCCTAACCAGGCTAAACGTACTACTGGAACTTGTGGTATAGTCAGCATGAACCAGAAGCTTATACCACCACCGAGTAAGGGCCTTACATTTATTACCCACCAGGTGCATTTCCTGCAGCAGCACAAGGTCCGGGGAATGCCTTTTTAGATATTGTTAAACAATACCCCTCTTTATTTTATCACCCATTCCATTGACGTTCCAAGACAGGACAGAGAGTACTAATTCCCTGTCAACCCCATTCCATAGCTCAATAATATCTACCGCAAAATAGGCAAATATGAAGGCTGGCACGTTACGACGCATCACGTGAATGAGAACAGCCATTCCACACCTACGTCTGTCACTTCCAAAGCCAACGTATGAACAATCACATAGCAAAACATTACATTTATAAATCAACTTGTCACTGAAACACCCCCCCTTCCTCCCAGTTCCCCCCCTCCCTGTCTCCCTGCCCATGGATTTAAAACGACCCACTCCCAAACATGGCAGAGCGCCTCTCCCCTTCCCCAAAATGCAGAAAATGCACGGGGTCAGTCAGTCCCTTCCCCCGCATACACATATCATAATTTATGAATCTCCCCATCCAAAATATACAAACACATAAGTCTTGGGTGGGTCCCCCCAGGTTAATCTGCCATACTTTACCAGGTCACCAGCGACGTACAGAAGATTATAGTTGGTGACCAGTCCCTTCCCAACCATACTCGCTCTTCCGTGACATTTCAAAGCCTTCAAATGTTCCAGAAGGGCGTCTCAGTCCTGCTCCACTGCCAGCCCTCCTCTCTCCATTGAGCCATTGTCACGCGTTTCCGACCGGTCGTTTCTCTGTTGGCCAGATCTTTCAGCACAAATTCTTCTCTGGCTGCCAGCCATGCTCCACCCTTCAATCCAGTCCCATGCTTCCTCCGGGGATTCAAAGAACCACGTTTTGCCTTCCGATTCCACTCTCAGCCACGCTGGAAATAACATTGCATACTTCACTTCCCAGTCACATAGTTCCTTCTTAACTGCCTGAAAGCTGCGACGCTAGGCCTGGACCTAGGCTGTGAAATCCGGAAAGAAGGCGACTTCGTAGTTGTCCACTTTCAAAGGGGGGCCTGATCTCGCTGTCTGTAGGAGAATGTCACGATCTCGATAGTTAAATACTCAGGCTATCAATGGCCTTGAGGGGGGGGGGCCCGGTTTGGGCCTAACTCCCGGCACCCTGTTTGCCCTTTCAAACGAGAAGTAGCTAGACAGCCTCTTAGGTTTGAGGTGTTTGGTGATTAGTTCCTCCACATAGAGGTCCACAGCAGGCCCCTCCGTTCGTTCCGGAACTCCCAAAATGCATATGTTATTACATCGGGTGCGACCTTCATAAAAATATCCAGCTGTTGTCCCATTCCATCTTGTTTCTTTTGCAATTTGACCACTTGCGTTTGGAGCTCCGACGTGTCAGTTTGCAAAGCAGTAGTAACTATTTTGAGTACTTTTACCCTTTCGTCTATCTTCCTGAAGTCTGCCCTGATGAGACATCCACCGTAACCGAATTCAGTGAGGTGCGCATGCCATTAATCGCCGGCATTACGTCATGTAGTGTCGGCTCCAGTCCCTGTTTAGGGGCATCTGGCCCTTCGTCTTTCTCCATTTGCTGTGGCTCCTCTTTCCCTCCAGCCTTAGACCAGGATAATTTGGCCAGTTGTTTCTGGACGTTTACTTTTGGACCCCTGCCACCCGTCGCCATATTTGCAAAGAGACAACTCAGGGGAAAGAAGGGACCCCAGGGCGATATCAGACCGTGCTTGTCGTCTGCGTCATCAGGTACAGCGGCCTCCTCGTCCGCCCCGGCTTGCTCCCCGAGGCCCCGGCCCTCATCACCCAATTAGGTGCAAGAGTCTCATGTAAGAGTGTCCGCCAGCTTTATGTCACTATTTCCGTGGGGGTATGGGGCAAACCGAGCAGCAGCCCACTCCAGATCCATTTCTCACCGCAATGACTGTCTGATCTCGCCCCTGTATCCAGGGTTCCAGCACTGATCAGTCCAGAATGGCCTCTGGGGGGAGCCACCTCCCCTGCGAAAACACCTCTAGTCTCAATGAGGACTTTAAACCAGTCCTGTGTCACACATGCAATCCTGGCCCAATCCAACAGCTGCTGCTTCCACTTTGGCTATATCAACACTCCATCCAGAGCTTTACATGAGGGTCTCCCAGCCGCAGGCGCTCGAATATAGTACTACTTACACCGTGGCAAAGGTGCTAACTTCCACTTTTACAGGAAGCGCCCCCCACCACCACAAGTACATCACCCCCCTTGTGGAGGGTCACACACGCCACAGGCCGTTCAGCGCGGCACCGCCTCCAGCTGTCAGGTACGCCGCTACTCCTAAACGCAGGGGCCACAGATGCCACAGGCAGCCTCCCGCATATATGCCCCCAGTCAATGATAAATGTCAGACCTCTCTGCCCCCAAATCGTACGTTCCTCCAACCGCCTTCCAGTATTCACTAGGCCCAGCGGGCCGCGCCGCCAGGGCCTCGAGTAGCGAGGCCCTCTTCCTCCCTCTCGCCGACAGCGCCTACCCCTCACTCCGTCTTCCTCACGACTGCACAGCAGCACTCGCCAGTTCACCTCTCCACCTCCCACTGCATTTCTAAATCTCTCCTGGGGCACCAGACCTCGGTTTACTCGCCTCCAGGCCCAACACTTCTTCGGGTCTCCACACCTTGGCTCCATCAGGCCCGTGAGCTGGGGCCTCAATTAGGAGCTCTCGCCAGCCGGCTCACACCTCCCAGGCCTCAGTTGCACTCCACTCGCGGCTCAGACCTACTCACTGCACTTCAGCCGTCGAGCCTCCGCTTCAGTCCACACCACCTACGGACCTCCTTCAGGCACTCCCAGATCAGCTCGTCGCTGCTGCCTCTCAGCCTCGATCCACCGCTTCAGAGGGCCGCCATTTCTGCCACAGTAGCATCACTTGGAAGAGGGCACAAATCTCCGCTCACCAGCTCCAGAAATCGCCAGCATCAACCCCACAGGTAAGGTGGGCGTGGGGGGGGGGTAGTCTCGCACCTCCACAGCTAATTTTTTTGATGTGATGGCATAGTATATTTCAGGATGCAGTGCGGGAAGACGGGAGCTCACCTAGGCAGCGGCCATTCTCTGTGGCTGCTAGCCACGCCCCCATGCCTCAAAGTTTTCTTCGATTTTTAGACTTCTAAAATGCTGCTAACTTTTAAATTAAATTTTTATGAATTGTAGAATAATGTGAAATGTGATTGTAAAACTGTGCTTTTATGGTTTTTCTGAAAACCAAAAAAAGCTAATTTTTTATTTGATTTGGTATCCCAGCGCATTCTCCGGGATTCCCCAAACGTTCTCTTTCCTCCTCTTACCAAGGGGGAGGATCTGGGGTTTCAAGGAGAAACATGTTAAGATCCAGCTCCGAAACCCATATTTCTGTAAGATAGTGCTGTCATAAGGTTTTAATTACCTTTAATATGTTTCTTGCAATTATTTTCTTTTTGGTTGTTTTGGGTTTATATACCATTTCCAATAATGAGCAATGGCTTCTTTCTTCCTTGGCACACATATGTTGCTGATAACATTAGGAAAATAAATGCCCATGTGCCACTAGCCAGCACGCACACTTACTGCGCCAAAGATTTATGAACCAAAAATGAGATTCCTCCTATGGATGGCCTCTTTGATGGAGGCATCAGCCAGAGACATTTTTTGTGGTCCAGGCAATTCATTGGCATAGTCTTTCAAGTTTCCTGCAGGCTAATTAATTCTGTGTTACCAATTTCATCCAAGTCAAGGTTGTCATTCTAGAGGGAATTTAGATCTCATGTATATTCCACAAGCATATTTGCAAATCCAATTTGGGCTCTTGTGTATTGGCGTCTGTCAGTATTCCTGTGTCCCCGGGGAGGTAATAGACATTGTGAAGCGTACCCCCTGAATCAGACCCTCTCCTCTCATTGCAGCCGGATGAACAATTAGACTGGTCCCCAGTACAAAGTCACCCAAATCTCTTGGCACGGTTCCTTTAGCTGGAATCCCTTCTATGAAGATGCTGCCCCCAGACTTGACGTCACTACCTCAGAGCCAATGGTAGAACGACGCAGCCCGGACTTGCGGGAGAAGGAGACCACAAAAGCTGGACGTCTCCTGCCTGCTTCAAACCCCGCTCCCTGCACTACCTCACGACCGTAGTTTACTTTTACGCACTGGGTGATCCTCCGGTCCCTTACTCGAAGTGATTTACGCATTTAGACACTCACCACACTATTCCATTTTTTCTTTTTTTACTCAGAGGAAACAAAAGTCCAGGAAGGGGAAGGAGAAGAAAGTCCCTTAAGACCTGTCTGCACATCAAGACGGATACTACATAGAGGATAAGAGACTAATCCCGCACTTGAACACTGGCTTCAAATAAGAGACGTGTATTCAGGGGAATAAAAGATACACAAACCAGTTATGGTGTGGGATTTGATCCTTACCGGCGCTCACAAGTGGTGGAGAATACGGGCAACCTGTCCGTTAGAACTGAAGTAATGGACGCCCAATCCAATATCTAGTAAAAGGCCAGGAGAAGTTAGAATGTGCCGTCGAACGCCAAATGACATCGGCTCAGGCCGACCAAGACATCTTCAAGAATATTATGGCGGCCCTAATGGAAGGACTCCAGAAATTAGAAGAGGAACAGATCACTTCTTGAACCCGAGAGGTCAGAAGCAGCCCTCAGGGACCTATAGGGGTATCCCTGCAGAAGTACCTTGCAGGGGAGGATCCAGATGCTTTCCTCCTCAATTTTGAGAGGGCAGCCAGAGCCTGTGGTTAGCCCATTGAGAAATGGCCCTTCTTCTTAGCACCCTTACTTACAGGCGTACCCCATACACGGATATCAAAGCAATCATTCTGGATCATCTGTGGATGGAGGCCGAGGCCCATAGGGTGCACTTCCAAAAGGAAAACAGGAACCCAGGGGAAAACTCAAAAGACTCTATTTTTTCGCATCAGAGCTGCGGCAGACAAGGGGCTAAAACACATAGAAAGTATTAAGGAGGCGATAATGGACCGCATTTATCTGGAGCAATACCTGCAGGCCCTTCCTCATAACACAGAAAGGTGGTTAGGTCAACATACCCACCTCTCCACTGATCAAGCAATTGAGATTGCCACTACATTCTCATGTGCACCGTCCCGTGCTTCTATGTGGGAACCAGAAAAAACAAACTGGCCCTTGCAAGGAAGGTACGACAAACTGAACAATAGCAGACCTCCACCAGATCCTTCAAAACCACGACCTCAGAGGCCAGACATACCTCTACATCAGGGTCCACAGTGCTTTGTCTGTGGTGACTGGGGGCATATCGCCCGAATCTGCCCCCAAATAAGCCCCGCGATGAGCCTATGGATGTTGGCTACATCCCGAAGTCAATCCTGTACACGTGGGAAATGTGGAGCGCCTTTTACATAAGTGTGCAGGTGAATGGGTGAAGGATTAGGGCCTGCTGGATTCTGGGTGCAGACAATTAGTCATATGGAGAGTACTAATCCCCTCTAACCAGATTATACCTGACACTTTGGTACAGATCAGATGCGTACATGGGGACATAAAACCCTACCCTCTGGTGACATTAATCCTTTCCCCGGCCGGTGGGTCCCCCTCTGTTATCCGGGTAGGGGTCCTGGATGAACTAATAATAGGGAATGACAATCCTGATTTCCTAGGGATGTTCCTGTCCACCATCAGCACCAAGAGGAGTGGTGAAGAAAGGGAAGACACCGGAAAAAAACCTTTGCTGGCCCTTATCACCCCAGAACCCTGGCTCCTTGAAAGAAACTTCGCCTTTGCTCAGGTTAATAACCCAACCCTCCAAAACTCCTGGCAGGATGCATGAACCAACAACCTGACCCCACCCATGTCCTACCCCCATTTCACAATCAAAAACGGGCTGTTGTACAGACAGGGTACAAGGGAAGAGGCTCCACAGTTACTAGTGCCACTAGCCTTCAGAGAGCAGATATTATTCTTTGCACACTCCCATCTTACTCCTGGTCATACGGTACAGAAAAAAACACTCAGAGTGTGCTGAGACACTTCTTCTGGCCGGGAGTATATGGGGACATATAAAAATACTGTCTGGATTGTGAGATGTGCCAAAGAAAGAACACGTATCGACCTCCCCCAGTATCCCTACAACCCCTACCAGTAATAGGCACACCATTTGACAGGATGGGCATGGACCTCATTGGGCCCCTAGCTAAAACCCAGAAAGGACATCAATATGCTCCAGCAATTGTGGACTATTCTACCCGGTACCCCAAGGCTTTACTGCTAAGGGCTCCCACCACCCATAACATATCCGACAAACTCATTGAGCTCTTCTCTAGAGTAGGATTTCCATGTGAGATCTTAACAGATCACGGAACGCCCTTCGTATCCCTGCTCATGAAAGAATTTTGCGAAACCTTAAATATCTGCCACATTAAGACGTCGGTCTACCACACACAAACTGACGGATTGGTGGAAAGGTTTTAATGGGACCCTGAAGCTAATCTTAAAAAAATGCTCAACAGTGAGGGAAGGGGAATGTGATTAGCTTCTCCCCCTGGCCTTGTATGTCATTTGCAGTCAGGTCAGATCAGCCTCAGATGTTCCTCGTTTGAGATGTTATACGGGAGACAGCCGAGGTCTCTGATGGCAATGACGAAGGAGGCATGGGAGAGGGAAGAAGCGTATGAGACCAGTGGTTTTCTGGAATACACACAAAGCTTTAAGTCCCGAATAGGGAAGCTACGAGACCTTGCTATTTCACACCTAGACAGAAAGCAAGAATGGCAGAAACATTTCTATGACAAAGGGAAGAAATGGAGACGGCTAGCCGTCAACGACTGGGTCCTGGTGTTGTTGCCCTCCTCCTCCAGTAAACTCAAGGCAAAGTGGACGGGTCCCTACAAAATAGTGGGTACTGTAGGGAAAACCAGCTTCAAGGTCCAGATAAGGCCATCTCAAATACAAACATACCATATTAATCTACTTAAGAAGTGGTTAAGGCCCTTACCCACATCAGCTCACCTGACTCTATCAGAAAAAAACAGTACCTCCTTGTACCCTAGACCAGCTATTTATAAACGACGCTCTCTCTCACACTCACAAAGACATTCTCTAAATGCTGTCTTGGCCCGTTTGGTACTATGTTCTCAGACATTCCAGGAAAAACATCCATAATAGAACACTCTATCGAGACCACACCAGGTAAGGTCATAAAGCAGCAACCCTAATAGATCCCGGCAGCCCAGAGACAAGCTGTCCGGGAAGAGGTTAAAAGCATGTCAAAAATGGGAGTCATCTGCCCTTCCCGGAGCGAGTGGTCGTCCCCTATTGTATTGGTTCCCAAACCTGATGGGTCAATCAGGTTCTGAATGGACTTTAGGGTGCTCAACTCCATCTCCAAGTTTGATGCGTATCCCATACCTAGGATAGACAATCTGATTGAAAAGTTAGGAAATGCGCAGTACATCACTACATTAGACCTTACGAAATGATACTGGCAAGGATAAAGGAGACAGACCGAGAAAAGACCGCTTTTGTCAACCATGATGGTCTGTTCGAATTCACGGTTCTCCCGTTTGGTCTTCACGGAGCACCAGCCACTTTCCAACACTTGATGAACTTTGTGCTTCGTGACCACCAGACCTTTTTGTCAGCCTATCTGGACGACATAGTGGTGTTTAGTCCCATGTGGGAAGACCATCTAAAACACTGTCAAGAAATCCTCCAGGCAATACCACAAGCCGTACTCCATATAATTTCAAAAATACACAGGTGTGGTTCCAGAAGGTCTGGTACAGGTTACGTATTGGGACACGGGGTGGTATCACCACAGACGGAGAAGGTAAAAGCCATATTAGAGGCCCCCCTTTCCCTCAACAAAGAGAGAAGTAAGAGCCTTTTGGGGATTATTAGGGTATTATAGGTGTTTCATACCCCAATATTCAGAAATTGCTGGTCCTCTCACAGATCTCCTTCGTAAGGACGTAAAACCAAAAGAACTGCTACACCTAACAGAAGCCATGGTAAACGCCTTTCATCACCTAAAAAGGGCTATCACCACCAGTCCTGTTTTATCCTCTCCGGACTTTACCAAACCATTTATCCTCCACAACGACGCTTCTGACTGTGGGCTAGGAGCAGTCCTCTCACACCTCACCCCTGATGGCACTGAGCATCCTATCCTCTTCATCAGTAGGAAACTGTTTCCCCGTGAAAAAAGAAAAAAGGTACCCAACAATATGTGAAGGAATGCTTCGCGGTAAAATGGGCCATCAACAAGCTCCGATATTACCTAGAGGGAAGCCACTTTACCTTATACACTGATTATGCACCCCTCCGGTGGATGAGCAGGAACATGGGCCATAATCCCCGCTCACTTGTCTCTGAAACATTTTTCATTTAAAGTGAAACATCAGAGGGGGGTAGAGAATGGGAGTGCATATTTTCTGTCTCTGGTATTGCCTCTCCCCGATCGGGAGAATCATAGGGGGAGGGTGTGTCAGGATTCCTGTGTCCCCGGGAAGTGAATAGACGTTAAGACGGACTGGTGGAGCGTACCCCCTGAATCAGACCCTCTCCTCTCATTGCAGCCGGATGAACAATTAGACTGGTCCCCAGTACAAAGTCACACGCAGGAAGCAGATACTCTAATCCCTTGGCAAGGTTCCTTTAACTGGAATCACTTCTATGAAGACGCGCCCCCAGACTCGACGTCACTACCTCGGAGCCAATGGTACAACGGCGCAGCCTGGACTTTCAGGAGAAGGAAAGCCCAGAACCGGGAAGAAGCGAGGAGTAGGCAGCCATCCATACCTCGTGGGGAAGACCGACTGAGAAGCCAGAGGAAGAGAGGTTACTTCTACCGAAGACCGGAGAAGCCGAAGTCACGGGAGAGCCAGGAGGCCAACGGTATTGTGCTGCGCCCAGCCACGCTCCAGGAGGTGTGTAGCTCTACCAGGTACAAGAGCAGTTCACAGGGTGGGTCGGGAGGAGGGAGAAAGCCGGCGACTAGGGGGCGAAACCGACACATCTTCCACCATGGGAGAACATGGCGACTGCAATCTGAGCAGCTGCTTGCACTCGGAGCGTTCTTCTCCCGTCCTGTAGCATAATGCCCATTTACCTGGTCTTTCTCGTGTGCTGATGTGCCGGATATTCCTCCGAGGCTCTCCTCCATCTTTTTCTGGGGCGTGCCGGCCGGGAATGTGTGTGGTGGCCCTTGGGGCTCGCTGTTCCTTCCGTTTGCTGCACTGGAATGAGGCCACTCTGGAGCTTAGGATGGGCCGCAGAGCAGCCGCGCGCAGGCTCCTCCGGGGCAGCGGAGGCAGCGTTGGAATTAGTCGGTTGCTTGACTCAGAAGAAAGCGAGTCGCAGGAGAATGGGGGCCGCCTCCTGGGGACATTGTTGTTTCTGCCGCTACTGCCTCATCTGTCTCTTCCGTGTCGGAGGTCTTACTCCCAGAGACAGGTTTGGAGTCACCGCTAGAGACACCACAGTGTGTGAGAATTCAGGTTTGCTCCCCACTACAGGTGAGAGGGGTCTCAAACGTTTCTGGGGCTTCTGCAGCGACCATAAGAGGGGGAACAGAAAAAAAAGAAATGCGGGGAGCCGCCCCTCGACCTGTGAGGGTTAAGGGAAATAGAAATCCTAATCAACAGGAGCAGACCAAAAATCAAGCTTTGGAAGGCTCCTCAAACACAGTAATTTCCAACTGCTCTGCTATTGAGACTTACCAGGTTAAAGGCAGAAGCATAAAGCCGGGGAGGTCCAAAAGTAACCCCCTCAATAGTAAAGTCAGGGTCACCCCTTCCTTATAGTCGTACTTCAGCGTACAACCCGAGGTTCTTGACGTCTCGAAGAAGGGGAAGGCTCTTAGAGGAGGCTCTACCGGGCAGTTCACAATTAATTCTCTTACTGACAACATGGAGTCTGACAGCTCGCCACCCTCCCAGGCGGAATCATCAACCACAGCTACTCAAAATCCGCCTGAGACAGCGTCTGATAATGTGATAGATCTAGTTGATCGGAGCCAAGTTGGAGTTGTCAGCCCAGAGAGCGGAGGGGCAGATAAAGGCATCAAATCTCAAGAATCGGGTGACCTTCAGTAGCCTCATTGGAAGCTCTTTTTGCCACGCTATCAAGATATAAAGAAAGGCTTTTCTTTTTCAGCTACTAATCAGGGCGAGATAAGGAACTCCTGTGAGTCTCTAGAAAGAAAGGTGGATCTCTTAAACATCAGGACTGAGACCCTAGAGAAAAACTTTGGAGAATTAAAAGTTAATCTCGGGGCTGCAGAGTCTGAGATCCAGATACTTAAAAAGGAGGAAGCTGCTCTTCGCTACAGAATGGAGACTTTAGAGAATACCTCCCGTTGGAACAACCTTTGTCTCATGAATGTTCCAGAAGGGAACAAAGGGGCTGACCTTAAATCATATAGCATTCCATTCATTAAAGAAGCTTTACAGCTTGATGAGTCAGAGGTAACCCTAGGAAACGAGATACAGAAAATTCGCAGGGATCCATTCCAAAGGAACCCAAATAGAGTGAAGCCGAGAAAAATCCTCATCAATTTTCTAACCTATTCCCTTAAAGAGAAAATTCTTAACTTGGCCTTAAAAGTAAAAAACACTAAGGGTCAGGGATTTCTCTTTTGAAATCCGTTCAGATCTTGCTAGAGTTACCCCCGAAAGGCAGTGGGAATTAGGTAGGAAGATGGAAGACTTCAAGATGATTGGCACAGTTGTGCAGTTGAAGTTTCCAGCCTTCCTGAAAGTTATGCACAATAATAAAATGCACAACTTAAGATCAGTGCAGAAGGTGGACGAGCTGCTTGATACCATTAGCAAGGAGGTCCCCTAGGAGTAGCTTTTTATTTTCTGGGTTCAGACTAGTTTGAATATAGGTCAGCCCTTATCATCAGACCCTATTTATGGGTTTTGAACTTTCACGTATGTTAAGGACAGGGTGGGACGGGGCGGGCGGCTCCGGGGTACCACACCTGGATAACATCTGTCAGGTAAATGGGGGAAGGGCTCTCCAGGGGGGTGAGTGAGAGTGGAGTGGGTGGGGGATGTGGAGCACAGGGGCATAAAATATAAAAATACCTCATTCGCTGCATGTGTCTTAGATTTAGCTCAGATAGCTGTGGTTAGATTCCTGGAGATTGGGCGTTGGTCTCTTCTTGATTTAGTGCAGGTCTGGGGCCTCAGACTTAAGCCACCATGAAAACTCTCCAGATATTGTCCTTGAATGTAAATGGACTGCACGTGAGGTCCAGAATTCTACAATATCTAAAGGACTCTCCAGCACAGGTCAATGTCATCCAGTAGACACATCTTTTTAGGGAAGAGACCAAAGAAATTTCAAGAAAACAAAAATGGGTAGACTCCTTTATTTGTACTAACCAGACGGCCAATATTAGAGGGGTTCTGATATCTGATTCTGCTTAAAAAGCAAGCCAATGTTCAGATTTTACAGCATATGGAAGACTCATGTGGCAGATGGGGATGATATTGAAGGTGACCTTAATGAGCGATATTGAAGGTGACCTTAATGGGCATCCTTCTTACTTTAATTGGCTATTATAGTCCAAACAAGACGACCCTTCATTTCTTAAAACAATCTTTTCACACCTTCTAGATTTCCCAGAACCCATTATTTTTGGCCGGAGATTATAATATCATTCTTAACCCTAAACTCGACAAATCTGCTAGTAGTAGAGCAGCCGCCCCCTCAAGAACTAGGGTGTTTCTTCAGAACATGATGGTGCAAACAGGGCTATGCGACATATGGAGGGAAAGATCAGGTCAGCAGTTAGGGGTATCATATCGAAACTCTAAGTACCAACATAAATCAAGAATTGACTATATTCTGGTCAGTAATAGCCTAAGGGGCAAGGTTAAAGATATTATTTACGGATCACTGAAATAATATCGAGGGACAAAATATCGACTTGCAAAAATATCGTGGACAAAATATCGACAGTCAAAATATCGAGTTTGTATGTACAAACAGGTAAGTACAAAAATATCGAGTACAAAATATCGTTTACAATAATATAGATGTAAAAAATATCGACTTTATTAAAAACAGTGTTAAATTAAATTAATATTAAAATTTAATTACTAAAATATACTTAAAAATACTTACATTAACTTATAATAATTAAATAATAAATGAAAATAATAAAAAAACATTTTTACAATATTATTTGTTAAAACATATATATATATAGTAACATACTATAATTAAATAAGATACTATTATATTACCGTACGATACCAGAAGTGTAAAAAATACTATTTCCCACTCCAAAGAGTGCAAGCGTAGGGAAAGCGTTGGATAGCGTTGGGGTTCAAATTACTATTCCCACTCCAGTGGGTGCAACAGTAGGGAAAACTGACCCGGAACCCTAAAAATACCCCTTTACCCAAAAACCCAAAACTGACCCTGAACCCTAAAAATACCCCTTTACCCAAAAACTGAAAAGTGACCCTGAACCCTAAAAATACCCCTTTACCCAAAAACTGAAAACTGACCCTGAACCCTAAAAATACCCCTTTACCCAAAAACTGAAAACTTACCCTGAACCCTAAAAATACCCCTTTACCCAAAAACTGAAAACTGACCCTGAACCCTAAAAAAACCACTTTACCCAAAAACTGAAAACTGACCCTGAACCCTAAAAATACCCCTTTACCCAAAAACTGAAAACTGACCCTGAACCCTAAAAATACCCCTTTACCCACAAACTGAAAACTGACCCTGAACCCTAAAAATACTCCTTTACCCAAAATTAATTAATATTATTTAATTACCAATTAATTATTAATTAACAATAACAATAAAGTAAATATATTAGCACATTAGCTGTAATTAATTTAATTAAATAATTATTATTTTTTCCAAATTAATTAATTAACAATAACTAAAAATTATATATATATAAATAAATTACTCTAATTAATGTAATTAACTAATTAATATTATTTAATTACCAATTAATTACTAATTCATAATATGTACAAAATTATATTAATTAATTAACTAATTAATATTAATTAATTACCAATTAATTATTAATTAAAAATATTTACAAACATATATTAATTAATTAATTATTATTAAATTACTCCCCACCCTTATCCCCTATTAACCCAACATCCCGCTCCTAAACATTAACTACAATTTATATTACTATTAATACATTTTTTTTAATTTTTTTAACCTTTTTTCTACATAATATTGAAATTTTTTACTTTGACTATTTATATATATTTTGTTGATATTTTTGTACTCGATATTTTTTTAACATTATATTAATCGATATTTTGACCAACGATATTTTTGGTATCGATATTTTATTATTATCGATATTTTTAACTCGATATTTTGTCCATTCGATATTTTTGAGTCGATATTTTGTCTGTGCACCATTATTTACTTGTTGCCCCATCTGTCAGATCATTTGGAATATCACTAGATCTTGATTGGGTACAGGTCCAGCAGTTCAGAGTTTGGTCTTTTTACCGAACGTTGCTCCTGGAGGAGGAAGAGTTTTCCTTCCTATCCCAGGAAACCAAACTCTTCTTGAAGATTAACATAGGTACAGCATCAACCACCGTGGTCTGGGACTCCCTTAAAGCTTTTTTAATGGGTATTATTACTAGCAGGTCGAATTTTAGGAACAAAAAATACAAGGGAGAGATTACATCTCTGGAGGCAGAAATGAAGGTGGTGGAGGCAGAACTGAATAGTCCGGCCGGTCTGGGTAGGCAGCAAGAAGTCCTCGGTAAACTCAGCAAACTAAGGGAGCAGTTGGAGGGGAATCCTCCAAACAAGGCTTATGCGTAGATGGGATGCAAGCAAGATCGCCTATTTTTAGCATGGGGAAGGGGCAGGAAAACTTCTGGCATGGAAGGCAAAAGTTGATGGGCTTCGTAACCAGATTAAGGAAATCACTGCTGGTGACGAGGCAGCTGCTCTTTCCTCGGATGAAGAAATCGGTGCGGCATTTTTCAAGTACTTTCAGGATATATATCAAGAAGATTTAGTAGAGGATAGGCCTAAAGTCAAGGATTGGCGGGATAGGACCACGTTGACATCTATGACTCCTACACAGCAGGAAGATTTAGAACAGGACATCACCCAAAAGGAAGTGAGAAAGGCCATAACTACATGCAAGAAAGGCAAAGCTGTGGGGCCCGACGGGCTACCAGCTGAGCTTTACAGGTCTTTGGGTGAGGCGATAATTCCGATACTGACACAATTGTTCAACAAGATATTAGCAGAGGGCTTAAAGCCCCCAGAGTATTGGAATGATGCCACTGTCATCCTGATCTTGAAACCTGCCAAAAATGTAGCGAGCTGTGGTCATATACACCCATTTCGCTCTTAAATTCGGACTATAAAATCTTTGCCTCGATTTTGGCGGCCAGGTTTGGGTTTGTGGCCGGAGATATCCTTTTCGGAGCAATAGGTATTGCCTCAACCTATTCACTCCCACTTGCAGCCTTGACTCTCGATGCTACCAAGCCTTTCGATAGGTTCAATTGGGTCTACCTGTCGATAGTCATGGGGAAATTAAACTTGGGTAAAAAGTTCTGTCACACCATCCAGGTGATATATAAAGCCCCGTCAGCTAGGTTGCTGGTCAACGGTCAGCTGACTAAACCAGTTTGGATCTCTAGGGGTACCAAGCAGGGCTGTCCCCTTTCCCCTCTCTTTTTTGATATGTATATTGAACGTTTTGCGCAGAGGCTTAGAGAAGATCTTAGCATTGTGCCTTTCAGATATGGAGAGTGGGAGAAGAAGGTGGCCCTGTATGCAGATGACATCTTGCTTCTTTTGGCTGACATGGAAACAACTTTCCCTGTGATTAGATTGGCACAGGAATTCAGCCAGGTCTCAAGGTATGTGGTGAATGCTGAAAAGACTGAGATCATGACGTGGAACCTGGAGAGGAGTCAACATCAGGTTAGCCCCAGTATGCAATACTTGGGGTTTATAATTGTCCAGGACATAGCTAAGATTGTTGAAGTTAATTTAGCGCAAGTGTCAAGGGAGTGTCAAAAACAGATGAAATCCTGGGCCCATCTCCCCTTTACCATTCATGGGAAGGCAAGTTGAATTAAAATGGTGGTTCTACCTAAAGTAACCTTTCTATTTAATTCAATCCCCCCACACTTTAATAAACTAGATCTTGATAAACTCCAACAGGCTGTTAATTCTTTTAGATGGGCATACAGAACTTCTAGAATAGCCTGGAAGAAGTTAAGGCGCAGGAGAGAGAAAGGAGGCCTTGCGCTTCCTGACTTACAATATTATGCCTGGGCCTTACAGTTTTTACATTCCCGGATGCTGTTAAAAATGCCAGTAAACATCGGGGCAGGAGGCATGTTCTTGGCTATCTTTAAGGGGGCAAATCTACCAGAGGAGGACATTTTGTTTACATTTGAGAAACTGCAATTCTTCAAAAAAGTTTAACTTAAAGTACTCCAGGTGATGGTTAGAGTGTGGGCTGGACTAAAGCGCCTTGTTGGCCTTAATTACTTTTCAATTCTAGTGCAACTCTGGGGTTCACAGGGCACGCTGGAATGTCTCCAGGATAGACTTGCTTTACTATTGAGGGAAGCGGGATTGAAAGTATGGGGAGATCTGGCTTGTGAGCGAACACTTATTTCATGGGAACAATTAAGAGACAGAGGGGGAGAGGGCCTTTCAAAGTTCAAGTACATCTAGCTGCAGACCTGGGTCCAAACACAGCAAAGACTGAAAAAACCTATAGGCTAGGGCAACACTTTGGAACAACAGTTAGTAGCCAGGCCAGTAGGCAGGAGGGAGGTCTCTCACGGGTATTGGGCAATAGAGGAGGCCTTGGATGGTGAATTTAAACTTGCAGATGAAGTTTGGAATGAACAGCTTCCAAATGAGCAGTGTGAGAAATTGTGGCAGAACTCATTTAAGACACTATCTTGCATAGTAAGACCTGCTTGGGTGAAGAGAAACCACTTATTCACTGTACATAGGGCCTACCTTTCCCCTTTAAAGTTACCTAAATTTTCAAATGGTTCCCAAGTTAGCTGTAGGAAGTGCGGTCTTTAGGACGAATTTCAGAAGTCATTGGAGGGCATTTTGGGATCCCAAATTCAAATAGACCTGGCCCTGATAATTTTCGGCCTTACTGATTAAGTCACTGGACCAGCTAGATCCCTTTTATTCTATGCTATTTTGTTAGCTAGGAGGCAAATATGCAACCGCTGGATTAAACCTTCCCTCCCTTTACACTCCAAATGGTTGGCTTCGATGTTTGAGATTTCTAAGATGGACATATCCTGAGTTTGCAGCACCAAAAAGATAGCATTTTGGGACTTATTGTTGAAGTGGCTTGGGGCATGAAGGACAGGGAGGAATACTTTTGTCCTAACGATGTATTAAACAGCTATGATTATGCCTCTCTGGTACTCTTCGGACAATGTGGGCACCCCCCCACGTTTTGCCAACGAAGATGTCCATCAGGTTCTTGAGGGCCTAATTGAAGAGTAACCTCTACCCCCTTTTTGGTGGCAGTAACATCAATGTCTGCCAATTGTACCTACAGGCTGAAGGAACTGTGAGATTCCAACTTAATGCCTATCTTTATCAGTCTGCTGAGTAATGGTACGGACAGCTTGTTTGTTTCAATGGGGTGTGAGGCAAAAGAGGACAAAAAAAAAAGAAACCATAACGCTTCCTGCCTGCTTCAAACCCCGCTCCCTGAACTACCTCACAACCTTTAGTTTACTTTTACGCACCGTGTGATCCTCCACTCCCTTCCCCGAAGTGATTTACTCATTTAGACACTCATCACACTATTCGTCTTTTCTTTTTTTTTTACCCTGAGGAAACAGGAGTCCAGGAAGGGAAAGCCGAAGAAAGTCCCTAAAGACCTGTCTGCACATCAAGACTGATACTACATGGAGGATAAGATGCTAATCCCACACTTGAACACAGGCCTTAAATAATAGACGTGTATTCAAGGGAATAAAGTATACAAAACCAGTTCTGGTGTGGGACTCGATCCTTACTGGCACTCACAGCGTCATAAAGAGTCCTGTACCTTAAGGATTCTCTTGGACGAGATAGATATCAGCAAGGACTCTTCGTAAACCAGCAGACTCTTTTGCTCGCTGTTTGGCCCATTGAGATTGTGATCAGGTCTATTAAAGATCGAAGAGGTGAAAGGCTCTTCGAGCCCAAAAAGTCTCAATCACACTGGTAATGAGTGTTTCTTTGCTAGGAGCCAGGGATACTTCTGTTTCACTGGTTTACTTATGATTATTCCCCAGTTTTCCAAGGTTTTGTAATGGATTCCTCCCGCCTGACTATCTCTTTATTTCTGATTTGCACTTTTGTGGCTTATATAGAACTCCTCTACCTTTCTGCTTTTATGAATTGGCATCTTATGGCGTTAAGCACTGCGACAGGCTTGCTTGTGTCCAGATGTATAAGTTCATCTAGGTCCCCACAAACCTTTCAAAGGTAACTTCGTTCTAGATAATGTTACGCTCGAGCGAGTTGGTTATTTCGACTACCTGGGAATCAAGCTGTCCGAGGGAATGGCCTGGAAGAAACACCTACAGAAGGTATCCCTGAAATGTTCCCAGCTAACCGGGGCCTTGCTGCGAGAGCACTGTCTTTCTTATACCAAGCCTATAGCCCCCGCACTCAAGCTGTATAGTTGCAAGGTAGTGAGTAGTGTGCTTTACGGGGCAGAACTGTGGGGTTCCATAAATGTTAACATTCTTTCAACAGTGGAAAACAAATTCCTTAGGAGCTTGGTATCACTCTCCCAAAACACTCCCCTTTTCCCCTTGAAACTTGACCTGGGTGTCAAGTCAATTAATGACCAGGTGAGCTTACGCCCACTGCTCTTTTGGCATAGAATGGTCACAACCCCTGACCTGGCCCCCTATGCCGCTGCTTTTCCTGAAGTTTCTGCCTTGGATAGAAACCATAAAATTGGGTGGATTAAACACATAGACACAATACGGCCAGGCATTTGTGTGCCTACGGAGCTAGATGGTCTCCCGCCCACTAATTCCAGGGAGCAACTAAAATCTCAGTATTGGGCATGGGTAGAGTAGAAAAATTTCATGAAAATCCGTCATGGCTGTTTAACTGATGTTTTTACTGACATAAAATATATCAGTCAGCTAGAAAGCTATCTTGATTTTATTAAAGTGCTGGCAGGTAGGAAATTGTACACCCAGTTCAGACATGGCTGTCTACCCATTAATGCTTCCACTAATTCCTGGCTGGCAAACAAACCTCAGCCCAAGAGCTGTCCCTCCTGTCCATGCCTGTATGAAACAATAGGCCATGTCTTTTTTAGGTCTCGTGACCTATCAATGCGCATGCGCATTGATAGAGAAGCGAGACTATAGGGCTTTAAACAAACTTTAACTGACTGGCGATTTGGTGCTGTGCCCGTGCGCTTTTAAGTCAATGCGCAAGCGCATTGACCTAAAATGCGCGTGCACAGCATCAAATTGCCAGCCATCTGTTGCCCAGCTTGGTGCCGCTCCACCCTCTGCCAGATCAAAGGCTTTCACGGCCGGCCGGCCGGCCGTGCTTTCAGTTTCACGGCCGGCCTGCCGTGTAAAGTGCACTTTTTTATTTACGATGCCCACCATACAGCCTTCTTGAGCTGTTCTTTTGATGGATGAATGTGGTTGCTTTGATTTCAATTTTTAGTCACTGAACGTGCGCTGCAATGGATTTCTTTAGCTTAAAAGAATTGTTAGGTAAGTTATTGGTCTTTGTCAGTAATGCTCCGTTTCTTTTTGCACAATATATGCAGTTTGCAGAAGCACTATTTTTTGGGCAATGTGTTTTCTTTTTCACCAGCTTTCTTATTTGTCTTTTCATGCTCTTTATTTAGTTGTGTTGGTGACTTTTTATTAATCGGCTGTAGAATGTGCTGTATTCACACAGCTAAGTGGATAGTCTTATTTATTTCTAAATGATCATGGCTGGTTAAGGTTGCGAGTCTGCGCAAAATAAATCATTATTTTATATTGTATAATCCGCACTTGATGCATGCGGGTTCAATGTAATCCAACACCACATCCACACCCACCACCACATCCACCACATCCACCACCACATCCAACACATCCACTGCATCCACCATCACCACTGCATCCACCACCACCACCACCGCATCCACCACCACCGCATCCACCACCACCACATCCACCACCACATCCACCACCACTTTAACCACACCCACCACCACTACATCCACCACACCCACCACCACTACATCCACCACCCCATCCACCACCACCACCACCCCATCCACCACCACTGCATCCACCATCAACACTGCATCCACCACCACCACATCCACCGCATCCACCACCACATCTACCATCACCACCACATCCACCACCACATCCACTATCACCTCCACCATGACATCCACCTCCACATCCACCATGACATCCACCACCACATCCACCACCACCACATCCACATCCACCACCACCACATCCACCACCACCACCACATCCACCACCACATCCACCATCACACCCACCACCACCACATCCACCACCACATCCACCACCACATCCAACACATCCACCACCACCGCATCCACCACCACCACCACCACATCCAACACCTCATCCACCACACCCACCACCACTACATCCACCACACCCCCCACCACTACATCCACCACCCCATCCACCACCACCACCCCATCCACCACCACCACTGCATCCACCACCACCACCACCGCATCCACCACCACCACTGCATCCACCACCACCACCACCGCATCCACCACCACATCCACTGCATCCACCACCACCATCCCCTGCATCCACCACCACCATCCCCACCACCACCCCACCATCACATCCACCACCACATCCACCATCACCTCCACATCCACCATGACATCCACCACATCCACATCCACCGCATCCACCACCACCACATCCACCACCACATCCGCCACCACATCTAACACGTCCACCACCACTTCCACCACCACCACATCCCCCACCGCATCCACCACCACCACATCCACCACCACCACCGCATCCACCAACACCACATCCACCACCACATCCACCACCACCACCACCACCACATCCACCACCACCACATCCACCACCACATACACCACCACATCCACCACCACCACATCCACCAACACTTTAACCACACCCACCACCACCACATCCACCACACCCACCACCACTACATCCACCACCCCATCCACCACCACTGCATCCACCACCACTGCATCCACCACCACCGCATCCACCACCACCGCATCCACCACCACCACATCCACCACCACCACATCCACCACATCCATCACCTGCACATCCACCATGACATCCACCGCCACATCCACCACCACATCCACCATATCCACCACCACCACATCCCCCACCACCACCACATCCACCACCACATCCACCACCACACCCACCACCACCACATCCACCACCACATCCACCACCACCACATCCACCACCACATCCACCACCACATCCAACAAATCCACCACCACCACCACCACTGCATCCACCACCACATCCAACACCACCACCACCGCATCCACCACCACATCCAACACCTCATCCACCACACCCACCACCACTACATCCACCACAACCCCCACCACTACATCCAACCCCCATCCACCACCACCACCCCATCCACCACCACCACTGCATCCACCACCACCACCGCATCCACCACCACATCCACTGCATCCACCACCACCATCCCCACCACCACCACATCCACCACCACATCCACCATCACCTCCACATCCACCATGACATCCACCACATCCACATCCACCGCATCCACCACCACCACATCCACCACCACCACATCCGCCACCACCACATCCGCCACCACCACATCCGCCACCACCACATCTACCACCACATCTAACACGTCCACCACCACTTCCACCACCACCACATCCCCCACCGCATCCACCACCACCACATCCACCACCACCACCACATCCACCACCACCACCGCATCCACCACCACCACCGCATCCACGACCACCACCACATCCACCACCACCACCGCATCCACCAACACCACATCCACCACCACCACATCCACCACCACACCCACCACCACCACACCCACCACCACCACATCTACCACACCCACCACCACTACATCCACCACCCCATCCACCACCACTGCATCCACCATCACCACCGCATCCACCACCACCACATCCACCACATCCACCACCACATCCACCACCACATCCACCATCACCTGCACATCCACCGCCACATCCACCACCACATCCACCACATCCACATCCACCGCATCCAGCACCACTGCATCCACCACCACAGCATCCACCACCACAGCATCCACCACCACAGCATCCACCACCACAGCATCCACCACCACCGCATCCACCACCACCACATCCACCATCACCACCACCTCCACATCCACCATGACATCCACCTCCACATCCACCACCACATCTGCATACACCGCATCCACCACATCCACATCCACCACCACCACATCCACCGCATCCACCACCACCACATCCACATCCACCACCACATCCACCACCACATCCAACACTTCCACCACCACCGCATCCACCACCGCATCCACCACCACCCCATCCACCACCACATCCACCACATCCACCACCACTTCCACCACCACCGCATCCACCACCACCACCGCATCCACCACCACCACCGCATCCACCAACACCACATCCACTGCATCCACCACCACCACCACATCCACCATTACCTCCACATCCACCATGACATCCACCGCCACATCCACCACCACATCCACCACATCCGCATCCACCACCACCACATCCACCACCACCACCACATCCACCACCACACCCACCACATCCACCACCACATCCACCACCACCACATCCACCACCACCACATCCACCACCACATCCACCACCACATCCAACACATCCACCACCACCACCACCACCGCATCCACCACCACCACCACATCCAACACCTCATCCACCACCACATCCACCACACCCACCACCACTACATCCACCACACCCACCACCACTACATCCACCACACCCACCACCACTACATCCCCCACCCCATCCACCACCACCACCCCATCCACCACCACCACTGCATCCACCACCACCACCACCACCGCCGCATCCACCACCACATCCACTGCATCCACCACCACCACCACCGCCGCCGCATCCACCACCACATCCACTGCATCCCCCACCACCATCCCCACCACCACCCCCACCACCACATCCACCATCACCTCCACATCCACCACATCCACCGCATCCACCACCACCACATCCACCACCACCATCTAACACGTCCACCACCACTTCCACCACCACCACATCCCCCACCGCATCCACCACCACCACATCCACCACCACCACCACATCCACCACCACCACATCCACCACCACCACATCCACCACCACATCCACCACCACATCCACCAACACTTTAACCACACCCACCACCACCACATCCACCACACCCACCACCACTACATCCACCACCCCATCCACCACCACTACATCCACCCCATCCACCACCACTGCATCCACCATCACCATCGCATCCACCACTACCACATCCACCACATCCACCACCACATCCACCATCACCTGCACATCCATGACATCCACAGCCACAGCCACATCCACCACCACATCCACCACATCCACATCCACCGCATCCACCTCCACCGCATCCACCTCCACCACATCCACCACCACCGCATCCACCACCACCGCATCCACCACCACCGCATCCACCACCACCGCATCCAGCACCACCGCATCCACCACCACAGCATCCACCACCACAGCATCCACCACCACAGCATCCACCACCACCACATCCACCACCACATCCACTGCATCCACCACCATCACCACCACCTCCACATCCACCATGACATCCACCACCACATCCGCATACACCGCATCCACCACCACCACATCCACCACATCCACATCCACCGCATCCACCACCACCACATCCACCACCACATCCACCAACACCACATCCACCACCACCACATCCACCACCACATCCACCACCACATCCAACACTTCCACCACCACCGCATCCACCACCACCCCATCCACCACCACATCCACCACACCCACCACCACATCCACCACATCTTCCACCACCACCGCATCCACCACCACCGCATCCACCAACACCACGTCCACTGCATCCACCACCACCACCCCCACCACCACATCCACCATCACCTCCACATCCACCATGACATCCACCGCCACATCCACCACCACATCCACCACATCCACATCCACCGCATCCACCACCACCACATCCACAGCCACCACCACATCCACCACCACATCCACCACCACATCCACCACCACATCCACCACCACATCCACCACCACCACATCCACCACCACATCCACCACCACATCCACCACCACCACCACATCCACCACCGCCACCACTGCATCCACCACCACCACATACACCACCACACACACCACCACATCCACCACCACATCCACCAACACTTTAACCACACCCACCACCACCACACCCACCACCACTACATCCACCACCCCATCCACCACCACCACCACCACCCCATCCACCACCACCGCATCCACCACCACCACCGCATCCACCACCACCACATCCACCACCACATCCACCATCACCTGCACATCTACCATGACATCCACCACCACATCCACCACCACATCCACATCCACCGCATCCACCACCACCGCATCCACCACCACCGCATCCACCACCACCACCACCACATCCACCATCACCACCACCTCCACATCCACCACCACATCCACCATCACCACCACCTCCACATCCACACATCCACCACCACATCCACATCCACCGCATCCACCACCCCCACATCCCTCACATCCACTGCATCCACATCCACCGCATCCACATCCACCGCATCCACCACCACCACATCCACCACCACACCCACCACCACACCCACCACCACCACATCCACCACCACATCCACCACCACATCCAACACTTCCACCACCACGGCATTCACCACCGCATCCACCATCACCACATCCACCACCACATCCACACCCACCACCACATCCACCACATCGACCACCACATCCAACACATCCACCACCACTTCCACCACCACCGCATCCACCACCACCACCGCATCCACCACCACCACATCCACATCCACCACCACATCCACCACCACATCCAACACATCCACCACCACTTCCACCACATCCACCACCACCACCGCATCCACCAACACCACATCCACCACCACCACCACATCCACCGCCGCATCCACCACCACCACATACACCACCACATACAACACCACCACATCCACCACCACTTTCACTACACCCACCACAACCACATCCACCACACCCAGCACCACTACATCCACCACCCCATCCACCACCACCACCCCATCCACCACTGCATCCACCACCACCAACACCCCATCCACCACCACCACTGCATCCACCACCACCGCATCCACCACCACCACCACATCCACTGCATCCACCGTCACCACATCCACCACCGCATCCACCACCACATCCACCATCACCTCCACAATGACATCCACCGCCACATCCACCACCACATCCACCACCTCCACTACCACTTTCAACACATCCACCACCACCACATTCACCACCACATCTAACACGTCCACCACCACTTCCACCACCACTACATCCACCACCGCATCCACCACCACCGCATCCACAACCACCACATCCACCAACACTTTAACCACACCCACCACCACTACATCCACCACCCCATCCACCACTACCACCACCCCATCCACCACCACATCCACCACCACATCCACCACCACCACATCCACCACCACATCCACCACCACATCCACCACCACCACCACATCCACCACCGCCACCACATCCACCACCGCATCCACCACCACCACATACACCACTACACACACCACCACATCCACCACCACATCCACCAACACTTTAACCACACCCACCACCACCACACCCACCACCACTACATCCACCACCCCATCCACCACCCCATCCACCACCACTGCATCCACCATCACCACCGCATCCACCACCACCACATCCACCATCACCTGCAAATCTACCATGACATCCACCACCACATCCACATCCACCGCATCCACCACCACCGCATCCACCACCACCGCATCCACCACCACCACCACCACATACACCATCACCACCACCTCCACATCCACCACCACATCCACCATCACCACCACCTCCACATCCACACATCCACCACCACATCCACATCCACCGCATCCACCACCCCCACATCCACCACATCCACTGCATCCACATCCACCGCATCCACCACCACCACATCCACCACCACACCCACCACCACACCCACCACCACCACATCCACCACCACATCCACCACCACATCCAACACTTCCACCACCACCGCATCCACCATCACCACATCCACCACCACATCCACACCCACCACCACATCCACCACATCGACCACCACATCCAACACATCCACCACCACCGCATCCACCACCACCACCGCATCCACCACCACATCCACATCCACCACCACATCCACCACCACATCCAACACATCCACCACCACTTCCACCACATCCACCACCACCACCGCATCCACCAACACCACATCCACCACCACCACATCCACCGCCGCATCCACCACCACCACATACACCACCACATACAACACCACCACATCCGCCACCACTTTCACTACACCCACCACAACCACCACACCCAGCACCACTACATCCACCACCCCATCCACCACCCCATCCACCACTGCATCCACCACCACCAACACCCCATCCACCACCACCACTGCATCCACCACCACCGCATCCACCACCACCACCACATCCACTGCATCCACCATCACCACATCCACCACCGCATCCACCACCACATCCACCATCACCTCCACAATGACATCCACCGCCACATCCACCACCACATCCACCACATCCACCACCACATCCACCACCTCCACTACCACTTTCAACACATCCACCACCACCACATTCACCACCACATCTAACACGTCCACCACCACTTCCACCACCACTACATCCACCACCGCATCCACCACCACCGCATCCACAACCACCACATCCACCAACACTTTAACCACACCCACCACCACTACATCCACCACCCCATCCACCACTACCACCACCCCATCCACCACCACTGAATACACCACCACCACCGCATCCACCACCACCACATCCACCGCATCCACCACCTCATCCACCATCACCACCACATCCACCACCACATCCACCACCACATCCAGCATCACCTCCTCATCCACCATGACATCCACCGCCACATCCACCGCATCCACCACCACCACATCCACCACCGCTTTCACCACATCCACCACCACCACATCCACCACCACATCCAACACATCCACCACCACTTCCACCACCACCGCATCCACCACCACCGCATCCGCCACCACCGCATCCACCACCACATCCACCACCACCATATCCCCCAGATCCACCACCACCACATCTATGTGTGTGTGTGTGTGTGTGTGTGTGTGTGTGTTTAGGTGCAAAAGCAATGTTCTTGGATTTTCATCACAATAAAATACACTGAACATAATCTTCACAAAAGTTATTTACAAACGTTTAAGGTATTGCCATTATAAATTACAATAACTTTTATTTAAGTATTAATTATTTACAAAATTAAAAGCTATTGTAATGTGTAATATCAATACATCTAAGTCACGTAAATACAACACACATTGCATTACAAATGCTATAGGTGTCACATTTGCGAAAGTTAAAACTATTGACATTGTAACTGACAAAGCCATTAATTTTGCTATTTTCAAAACCAACACATAAATAAAAAAAGTGTCATTTACAATACCAATCACTCAAACTTTCCTAATACGAGACCTATTGCATTTCCAATGCTTGTTTGCTTATGTTGCCAATGCCAGACCTAGAAGGAACTGGCTAACTCCGGCAGTAATAAAAAAAAAAAAAAAATTGGTTGTTGCGGGCGGCGGTTGTGGCTTAAGCAGGTTTACAGGCGGGGAGTCGCATCGGAGCAAATTGACCGAGCGTGAAGGTTTCCCCCCACCGCCAGCCCATGATGTTCGACAACGGACATTTTAAAAAATTTTGTCTCCCTTAATGAGGCGAGACTTCTTGGAGATTCATCCATCATAGGAACTTTTACAGTAATCAGGTTGTATTAGTTTAAAAAATGTTTCTTTTTCTACACCTTAGGCTAGGACACCTTAGTGAGTGCCCACCAAGGAGTATGAATGAGTGTTTTGGTCCTGACGAATGCTGAGCTGACTTTGGGCTCCTTAGCAGAAACATGTTGACCATCTTTGTTTATTTGTCACCACTGTGAGGACTTATTGGTTCAAGCTAACTCAACCAATCACCAGTCCATTGTTTTTTCACTGTTTTTAATAGAGTTAGAGCTACCTTCTCAATAAAATTACTGTTTGATGAGTAGCCCACACTCTTTTTAAAGCACTTTTCCAATCACCATTTCAGTTTCTTTTTCAACTATCAGGGACCCAATGAAGACAACTGGCTACCGACTTTTTCAGTTGGTGCCTGAGGGTCCTTTTTCCACACTAAGCACGTGCACTCTATCTCTTTACTAAATTTCAGAACTCTAAGTCGGTGTAAATTTCTACACTGTCTACTTGCACAACTGGCTTTGTGTTTCATCCTTTGTTGTTCATTTTCTTTTGTTCGACACTCTTATGTTGATTGCAATACAATAACTCCGGCAGTAGAAACCTTGGGACACGCAGCTACAATGACGCCCTACGCATTTTAAAGTCAGATATGAGACCACTCTGTGCAACTTCAAAATTTCTGGGCCATTAGAAGGAGTGTTATATCTACCTCCCCGAATGGTATGCATAAATCAAACTGAAACTATAACGATTAGTCCAGTCGGGTGTGTACTTTGCAGTAGTATTTTGGCTTGTAAATAATTCGTTTTAGGTCACTATTTTCATCTTTTTATCTTTTTTATTGGTCACTTGGGACACAGGCTTTACAACGGCTGTTGTTGCATAATCAGGCCACATTCATAAGCAAAATGAGATATAAACGATATTTATCAATGCACCAGCACTTTAGCTTTGTCCCGATAGGCAGAATCATTTAAATATTGAAATCTGTTTAGCTCTGTTCTCTTATTGTGTTTGTACATTTGTATCATTAATTTGTCACTTTTATTCCTCTCTCAATTTTTAAGAGACTTTATAGGGAGCATTTCATAGTACCTTTCATCCTGAACACTGTCAACCAAGTTGCATGTGCTTGTCTCTTTTATGGTTCTGTAAAACCAAAATAAAGACTTTCATGATGATGACTGACTCTGGTCGTGTTTTTATGCCTGGAGAAATGAGATTATAAGGACCGTCATGATCTGAACTGCCTGCAAAATTCAGATTTGTCAATGACCCAGACAAGCAATCTGCACCCAAACCCCCTTAGGCAATGCACCCAGGGAATGCTGCTACTATCTGGGGAAAGGGGCCAAGGAGGAATTAGGGAAGCAGGCTCCAATACCAGAACAGGATTTGTGCTTACTGCATGTGACATATTAATAGAGTCATTACCTAGTATAACAGAGTTATAAAGCGGATCACACTTAGGCCCCCCCCCCCATTAGGCTTGACTTCCTTCTCGGCTTGGTGTGGGGGTTCTTGGTTTTCTGCCGGGGGCTTGCCTAGCTGCCACTCACTTGCCTCCATGTGGGAGTGTCCCTCTGCAGTTGGAAATCCTTCAGCGTCCACCATGTTTTGCCTTTTATGGACAATGCTCCTGTTCAAAGATTTTGTAAGAAGAGATTTGTTGTCTGGGACTAGTACAGACTTCTTTTTTGCCTTATAGTATTTCTTGATTCCCCTCAAAGGGGTCGTAGTTTCCATCATTTGATTTTTTAGACAAACTGTCTCCTCCTTCTCCTCACAAAATTTAACCCAGAAAAGTCAATCAAGGGAGAAGGAGCCGTAGAGCAGCAGTCATGGAACAATCGCTAGCTAGCAATGTCAAAAGAATTAAGTTTCAACTAGACAATTTAAATTCACTCATAATGAAAGTGCAGCAGCAGGTGGACAACTCTTGGAGCAGTGTTACTGCTCATTACTCCTTGCAAAAATCTCAGCCCTCCCGAAAATCATGTCGGAGCTACTCTCAAAATATAAAGCTAGTAATAAGACCAACAACATAGGATCTACTTCAGGAGCCCTCATCCTCACAAACACCTTGCAAGCAGAAGCAATGAAAGTAATAACCTTTAAAGCAATTGCATTGAGAGGTACAAAGTTTTCCTAGTAATTCGCTATGACAACAAACAGAGTGTACCCCTCCCAAAAACCATTTAACTAATTAAAAAGGTGAGGAAACATAGGGAATAACTTCAACCTTTTGCCAAACATGAGTCCAAAATTCAGAAACAACAGGGCATAGAAAACACATATGCAAGTATGAACCAGCCTGAGCATCACAACACCAACAAGTATCTTGTCCAATGAGTTTATTATTATTATTTTTTTAAAAACCTTTATTGACAGTTCAACCAAATACAAGCATGGGCCTACAACCCCCGGGGCTGGACGCTAAGCAGTTAGATTGGCAAAGAACAAGTTTTAAATCACATGCAGCACCTCGGGGAGCAGAATCACCATACTAACGTACTCTTGGTCACTGAACAGCACAATTAGAAAAACAGGATATAAAAGGTTTTCATTTTATAGTATAAGATGGAAGGATCAGGTGCCGAACAATTTCCTAGCAGCGAAAAATGGCAGGCAGAATAGTAAACATGTCAACAGTAAAATGCAATCAGTCAACTCAATGGCGCTAAAACAAACGGTTCAGGATATGAAAGAATATTGCGGTCAATTCGTGCCTGCTAGTCACCTGCCCTAAGACCCAGAGAACACCACGAAAATTGAGGCACAGATGAATAAGCAGTGATCGAAACCAAAGGAAACCCACTGCACTGACCCAGAAAAAGAAAAAGACAAAGAAAGATAAGAGAAGAGAACAAAGGCCATAGAAACAAAATAAAAACGAAAAATCCCCTCCCCCAACCCCCCACCCTGCACCCCTGCATATGACTACGCCCCCCCCAGCAGTGTGCCTGTCGCCCGAGAACCAAACCCGAAATATAGAAGAAAGAAAGGAAACCCCACCCAACGGGAAAGTGGAGGAGGGCGATAGTCTCTGCACTCCCGGTCTCTCCCCCCCGCCCTAACAAAGGGGCCCCCCTAAGCCAGCACGAATAAAGTTGACCACCCTACGAAAATACCCCGGGGGGAACCACAAGCACCCCGCCCCGGAATCAATCCGTTAGTGAAGCAGTCCCGTTACCAATAGATCCATCGTAAACAATGCAACCCACATTTTCAGCCTTGGCCCCGTCTATCAAAGTTGCAGAGTCCCTCGGATAACTAAAGCCCCATCTCCGGAAAGTCAAGAGTCACACAGTAGCAGCCAAAGCTTGGGCCAGCAAATGGGAGAGGAATAGCAGATCCCAACGCACACGGCTTGCACAAACGATGTCCCTCCCCGTCTCCGACGCCAAGCAGCGTTACATCCGCCATGTTGGGAGACCGATTGGGGAGGGGGTGCGACTCGTTCTGATACAGATTGTAGTGTAGGCCAACAGTGTCCAAGATGGGGGAAGCAGTGAAATGTTCCGACAACTGTAGGACCGATGTTTCCGAGAACTTAAGAGAGTCATCAATCTCAGCACACACGATGAGTTCCATTTCTTCGGGGGCAGGCACAGCTTCCAGCACCGGGTCAAGACGCGCCACTAGGGCGCCCAACAGGAGGCAAGTCGCCTGCCGGGTCTCAAAAATCAAATCAGGGCTTGCTCCCGGTCCTATGATCCCATCTGCTGCCGACAGCAAACGGTTGACCTGGGCCCTCATCGTCGCGCGAAGCGCCGCAAGTTCCACCATTACCATCCGCAAGGAAGGGCCACATTGAGCCCGCTCCGCCAAGTTCAACACGTCCGCAGGCATAACGATCCCCACGGAGAGGCACCTCCTCCGGGGCAGGATACACCGGAGCAGAATCAATCCGTGAGGGACGGGCCAGCAGTACGCAGCAACGCGCGCCGGGACCCCCACCCCGGGGCACCAGCGGTGCTAGTGCCGGGCCTCCGGGCCGGGGCCGCCCGCGACGCAGCACCGCGCACCACCCGTCACCTCACCTCAGGTACAGCATCAGGCAGCAGATGGTTGCAAAGTAGTCCAGAGAAATTTTCAAAAGTTCCAAGGACCGGACCCAACCACTCTCCTCAGTCCGTTGTTGTTCACTTTGGACCCCGGCTTCCAGTCTGAGTTAGGCCTCAAACCATTTTCGATGTTACTTCACCCCAGAACATCAGAAAAATTCCGTGGTCATACCATCGGGGTGCTGACTAGTTCACCCACACGAATCCGGGGCAGGAGATCAGGATATCCGACAGGATAGGCGAGCGTAGGACGGAGGTCAGCGGAGCCAGGAGACTATGCGGCCATCTTGGTTGGTGTCGTAGCTCCTCCTCCCATGAGTTTAGTTTTAAAAAGAAAAATGGGAGTGTAAAATAATCGATTATAGAAAAAAACATAGTTAGTGTTAAAGTAGCAGTGCGAGCTACAAAATGCACTTAAGCCCAGATTTTATCCCAGGTGGAAACCCACCAAGTACAATGCAACTCCAATTCCTACAAACCTTTGTTAGGAAAGTACGGTCTGTCCATATTGGGTGGTCGGAGCAATTTGTATATGACAGCAGCTTTTGAGAGAAAATTCCTAGAAATAGGATTATTCTGCACATGAGGAGACACAAGGCTGGAAGAAGTGAGTAAACCAAGTCCAATGTGGAAGAGGCCTTTAAGCTCATTATATTGTGTAAATATAATATTTGAGAGTTTGTATGTGCTGGGAAATTCTGAAAAAGAAACTATTGAGTTATGTTTTAATAATTGTGGAATGGTGAAACTCCCCCTCTCAGTCAACTTTATCCACAATAGGGCTTTACCATTTTTCTTTATCAATTCATTAG
The DNA here is from genome assembly GCF_964263255.1 of Lissotriton vulgaris. Taxonomy (NCBI): domain Eukaryota; kingdom Metazoa; phylum Chordata; class Amphibia; order Caudata; family Salamandridae; genus Lissotriton; species Lissotriton vulgaris. The sequence goes on from NC_141687.1 coordinate 1,309,369,649, forward strand.
ACCACATGGGGGGCCCCTGAGGGAGGGACGGGTCCCTAGCTCTTGGAAAAGAGCGATGGTGATCCCCCTCCTAAAAAAACCAGGCCTTGACACCGAAGTCTTGGCGAACTACAGGCCTATCTCGCTGCTTCCAGCACTAGCGAAGCTTACGGAAAAACATGCCCATGGTGCTCTCTCTTGTTTTTTGGAAGCTAATAATCTGCTCCATCCATCTCAATCGGGCTTCCGACCTAATTTTAGTACGGAAGCAGCTCTGATAGAGGTGACTGAGATCATCAGAGAGACTCTGGACGCCGGCGGCAGGGCCATGCTGGTCATGTTAGATCTCTCGGCGGCTTTCGACACCGTCCCCCACAAGACGCTTCTAACTAGGCTTTCTGACATCGGCCTGAGGGGGACGGTGCTGAGGTGGTTTACTTCTTTCCTGGAAGGCCGCCGTCAGACGGTCTGGGTCTCCCAGAGCTCCGCCGAGATGCCGCCATTGGGAGTTGGGGTTCCACAGGGTTCTGTGTTGAGCCCCACATTATTTAACATCTTTATGTCCCCTCTGGCGGCATTGGTAGAGGAGTATGGGGCCCAGATCGTCTCATATGCCGACGATACGCAACTCCTCTTCACATGCGGGAAAGATCAAGAGTTTGTGGGAGAGAGAATCCGGGACTGCCTTGCGCTGGTCTTCGACTGGTTCCAGCGGAACGGTCTGAGGGCCAACTCGGGAAAGTCTGAGATTTTATTCTTTGGTTGCGTCGCTGATCCTGAGTGGCAGCATTGGTGGCCGCCCGACATGAGTCCTCCTGCACAGTCCTCAGTGGTGGCCAAAAATTTGGGCGTCAAGCTAGACAATCAGCTGTCGCTCCGAACTCACATCCTTGGCCTGGCCGGCACCTGCTACGGATTACTGAAAATGCTCTGCAAATTCTTGCCTTTGTTATCTGAGGAGCACAGGAGGATTACAGTGCAGGCTCTGGTCGGTTCGAGGCTAGATTATGCCAATGCTCTTTTTCTCGGCCTTCCTGATTATCTGGTCCAACGCCTTCAGGTGGTGCAGAACTCTGCTGCCCGGGCGATCTTTGGTCTAGGGAGACGAGCTCGAGCGTCTGGGTTGCTCCAGTCGCTCCATTGGCTCCCCATTAGGAAGAGGATCCAGTTTAAATCCTTGACCCTGATGCACAAAGCTCTGCATGGCTCAGGAGCGGGATATCTGCAGCGGAGAATGACTTTTTATCGTCCAGCTCGTTCCCTCCGATCGGAAGCTCTGTGTAGAGCGGTGGTTCCACGGGTGAGGAAGGCCCGCGTGGGAGGGCGGTCTTTTAGCTGCAGAGCCCCCCAGCTTTGGAATTTGCTTCCTTTTTCTCTGCGGAGCACTGCTAATTTGCTCCAGTTTAGGAAGGGCCTGAAGACCTGGCTTTTCAACTCCTAGCCTGTTTTTACTGCCCATTGTTTTTTTTGTTCTGTTTTGTTGTCTGTTTTTAGCTGTGTTGTGTTATTTCAATACGAGTTGAGGGTGGAAAGCGTCGGGACACTCCTTGTGAGTAGCTGTACGCTATACAAAAAACTCAATAACATAACATAACATAACATGGGGCTGCAAAGAAATTGATCAAAAGTTGATACATTTGAAACCATAAATGGTTTTAATAATAAGGAACCAGAGTGTGATACAGTAGACGGCAACCAAAACTTAGGTGGATTAGACATAAAATGAATCTTGTGTCCACTCTAGAAAAAACCCATAACTTGACAATGTTGCAGACAGGTTCCACTAAATGAATCTGAATTTGTTTAATTCCAAATGCCCTGTGATAAGTTGAGAATTCAGGAAAATTAACACTTTTTTTTTTTAAAGAGTTTTATATAGCGCAAACTAGACCCGAAGATATCAGATATCAGGGCGCTTTACATGAGCACCAGTTTCCTTACAGATGGACACATTCATTTTTGTTAGGCACAGAGAGATTAAGTGATTTGCCCAGAATCACAGGATGTGTAGCGTCGTTGCCGAGACTCGAACCCGGTTCCCCAGCTTCGAGGGCGGCCGCTCTAGCTGTAAAGCTACATCCAGACACATTGGGATTCTTCAATCTAGCTACAGAAATTCTAGCTTTCTTCCCATTCCAAAGGAACTGAGATATTATGCTCTCTAAGGCAATGAAAAAAATGTTCAATATTTGAGCCAGCAGTATCAGAAGTAAAAAGTTTACAAATGGGAGAATCATTATCTTGATTGTGTCAATGCGAAGCTACTAAGATAAAAATAAAGGAGAGCATTTTTGTGTAAGGTGACTGACGTTTTTTTGAAATTATTTCATCTGTATTGATTTTAAGAGTATCCCTTATAGAATTACAATACCAGATCCCCAAGCATTTGATTTTAGGTGTAATCCAGGATAAACCCACTGCAACAAATGTCTCTTACGTTATTTTTATACATTTTGTATTACTTTTCCACACACTTTTATACCGTTAATACAATAGAGTTTTAACACTATATAACACAATAAACAAGAGTAAAAAGAAAAAAAAGACAACCACAGAGAGAGGAGAGCAAAGCCTATTTACCTGCCACTCCATCTAACGACGCCCAAGTTTGCCAGAAATATTCCCTTGCAGGATTCCTCTGAATGTGGGATAGCTCTAGCCCATAAATATCTATGACTGCTTTTACTAACAAATGGCCAAAGGTGACTTCGATTCAAGCCAGTACCGTGCTACAAGAATCCAAGTAGTTAGAATCATAAAAAAGTAATACCTTTCTATTCCGAAGGAACTGCCCCAAGGTACCAAAATTAATCAACTGAGCAGATGGATAAATAGGACTCTGAATAACCCTAGAGATTTTCTCAAAGACCCTCTTCCAGTAATGAGACATCACCCTACACAAGCAGTAAATATGTACTGTATCTGCCCTGACTCATCACACCAGAATCATTCAGAGCAGGTCCGACAACTCCAATTAAACTGAGCTTGCCAGGGTCATCAAATGTAAAAGTCTTATCTTTGTATGTGACCTTGAAAAAGAACGGATGCACTAAACTATAGCTAGCATTCATATATTTCAGTTACGAACGATATACAAGAAGGTATTTCCTTCTAAGTGCTGCAGCTGTTGAAGACATCTTGAGAAAGGAAGACTTTGTTCCCTGACCAGTACAATTCTCAAATTGTTTCAGCTGTTGAAAACATCCAACCATTGTGTGAACTGCAGGAAGAGAATTATGATGCCCCAGGCCTTGTGCCCGATGGAAAAGAGATCTTAGGGTCCAAGCGATGAGTCCTTTCGATGCTGAGTGGACCATGATACCCCAGGTAATAAATCAAGGGATTAGCCTTTATAAGAATGAGCTCATGTTGCAACCTTCAGATCCCTCTGATATACCACATAGGCGAAAATTATTTCTCCTGTTTCTGTTTTTCAAGTCCTCTGTAATTTTTTTAAGTTTGTCAATTTCCTTGGCCATATGAAAAACATCTGGCATGGAATCTTCAACATCACTCACTCTCTGGTCAACGGCAGATATTCTCTAATCATGATAAGGCCCTTTCCCTCAATTCTTTGAAGGGCTGCATTGATTCAACAACAAGTTTCAGATCTCAAATCTCTTCTCTTAGATCTTTCAAAGTCAAGGGGGATGGTGATTTGAAGGCAGAGTGCACATCCTATTTGGGCCTTTTAACAGAGGTAGAGGGGATAGGCTTTGTAGACGCTGTCCCTGGGACTTGAGAAGTAGAGCACCTTTGTGACAATTCACCTCCCTCTTCCATGTTGGCCCCAAGCGGTATGTTATTAAGATCCATCTGAGGCTTTTTACCCTTGATATGGGATGGAAACTTGAAGGAAAAAGAAGTAGGTTTAATGCCAGCCCTCTCTCTTCTCGATCTCCCCATAAAATCACAGGAAAGAAGAGCATATGTCAAACCACTCAAGTAATAACAGGTTACCAGCGATGTCAACAAGATTCAAGGTAAGGGCTCTAAGACTGGACTTGATAGCCAATGCCAATAGAAGAAACAGGGTCAATGTTATGAAGGAGTGGTATCCAGCAACATACAGGAGCATCAATGATTTCACAATCCAGAACCAAAGCTGCAGCAAGGTAGGCATAAATATTCCTCACACTGTTGGCAGGTAGGTGAAGGAACCAATAACCCCAGACCCTAGCAAAACCATTAAAATAGAGTTTTAAAGAGAGTGCATGTCAAGTCAGGCACTGAGGTAAAACCACACCACTGCAGGAGCTTCATTGAAAAAAGGCAGCACAGCATTTTTCTCAGTTATAAATTAGCACAAAAAAGTGCTGGGCCTTTAGCTTTATAAAGAATCCTGAGGAGATTAATTAACAAGCTGCAAGAATTTTTTCCCCTATACATCAAATGGCCTTATCCAAAATATGCTTCATACATAAAGGTTCTTGTACCTTTCAGATTTGTTTCAGTGTGTTCCTGTTAATAAAAGCCTCTTCCAGTATCAGGAAACAAGCTGTACATTCATTTCAGAAAGGGTTTTCAAATGCTTTGCTTACTTAACAGATGCATTGACTTGAAAGGCAGAGGAGTATTATTTTAAGTCATTATTATCTCTGTCCTGCTATACAGCAAATTTAAATCTGTGTTAAAGGAGCCTTTCACAGCAATAGAGATAAATTAGAGAAAAGCTTGCAAATCATCTAAGCAGTTCTTCCAAAACATGTAAGGCATGATGCACTCATAAAAACAAACATGCAGCTTTTCCACAGAAGTATTTCACATTTCTGTAGAATAGATAAACTTCTCACCCTTCAATAAATCTGTCACCACATGTTTCAAAGGTCTTTCCATCGCGGAGCTTCACTAACCTGCATCCGCCATCTTGTGCTCCCAAGCCACACCCACCAAAACAACAAGTATGTCAATTAAAATCCAAGGTGCTCCATTTAGTTTTAAAACAATAATGGAAAATAACTTTGCAGTCCAAGAGAGTTCCTTAGTATCCTTTGTGTTAAGCAATATTTGAGGGCTACCATTCAGCTAAAGAGGGCTCTTTTTATGAAAACTGGTGTTAGAAATTAGCACATCTGTGATAACTGCACTATGTACATTGCTGTAATTCATCTGCAATGTTAGTCCAGCTTTTTATGAAGCCTTTTGATGAAAATAACGGAAAGCGCATTCCAATAATAATAATACTGAGTCTGTGTTGCTTATTTTGTGTTTCTCTTGGATAGAATTGCATAGTTAAAGTATCATGAGTCTCTGATAGGATCAGCATTTTTTAGTTGAATGAAAGTTATATAGTCGTTAATATGTCAGACGAGCTTCAGTTGAGTTTTTAGAATAGTTTTTAGGTCTGTAATGGCTTTGGTTAACTGTTTAGCCCACAGGTTTATATGACCGTCTTAAGCTTCAAATATTACTTGTAGGTGATACTTTAGGTTATTGGCTTTAGCTTTTCAAATGCTGCATCTGTGTGTGATAATGCAGCGTTATACGCCAGTCCCCGATTTATCAAGCCAATTCATAAAGAAATCTGTGATATTTTGGTGTGATTAATGAGGCTGAGTAAGGATCAATACCGTTTAGTGGCCATCAACATAACCTTCCAGGTTCAAACCAAATGACTGCCAGGCAGGCCAGTGAACAATCCCATCTTTGTGCCAAGTATAGAAAGGGTTTAGACAACACACTGTTGTTTTTAAAACATCCACAACATTAGTCTGCACTAGTATTTGAAAAGAAAGGAGTACTGGGCACAAAGAGCAGCCATAAGAACTTCATACCTACTCTTGCTCCTCACTGCTACATACTCTGAATCCTACTCTTATTATCACTCCTACTTTCCCCTCCTACTTGCCCCATTAGTCCTGTACTTACTTTTACTTACTCCTACCTACCCCTACACTTACTCCTACTTATGCCTACTGTTCTTGTACATACTTCCACCTTGTCAAGCTGTCTACAAGTCAAGCTATCCTCTCTTGCCTATGTACCTACCTTTATCCACTTGTCTCTTTGTATCTCTCTTTGTTCCAGTCCCTCTGTACCAATGTCCCTCATTCTATTCCCTTTTTAGGTTTTGCCTGGGGCACGGAGCTTTTAGCTCCGCCCCCAGAGAAATCTGTAGTTTCCCGTATGGGTGCCTTGAATACGCCCCTCTGTTTCATTGGCTAGCTCCATAAATGGAGGCTAGTCATTGGAACAGAGAGGCGTCCGTCATGGCCGGACCAGATTCGGGGGCGTTCCCGAGAATTTTTGGCTTTTGGCTACGTCATGCTACGTCAGCCAAAAGCCGGGAACGCCCCCGAATCTGGCCCGGCCGGGCCGTGCTTGCTGCTGTCCTGCCTTCCTCCGTGTCCCTCCTCCCGCCGTCCCCCCTCCCCTCGCTGTCCTGTGCACGTTTCCCGCCTCCCTCCCGCCGTCCGTGTCCTCTCCCGCCGTTCGTGTCCTCTCCCGCCCCCCTCCCGCCCCCTGTGTCCTCTTCCGCTGTTCGTGTCCTCTCCCGCCCCCTCCCGCCGTCCGTGTCCTCTCCCGCCCCCCTCCCGCCGTCCGTGTCCTCTCCCGCCCCCCTCCCGCCGTCCGTGTCCTCTCCCGCCCCCTGTGTCCTCGTAGGTGCTTGTTTGTTTTTTTTGCACTGGTAATGGATTTGGGAGTCCGTGCGGCTCGCTGGTTTTTACAATGCTTGTTTTTTAATTACTATCCCATCACGCTTAAACTCTCAGGGTCGGGATCAACAAAGTGCTGCCTCACTCTCGTCGCTGAAGGCTGCTGTAGATGAATGCGCCCAGTGATGTTGCAATTCTGGTCGGGTGTTTTGAGCCGTATGGTAGTGGCGATACAATAGGATACAGTGGGTTAATCTTGGAAGCCTGCTGTGTCTCGACTCCTCTCATTTTCTGTGCCTCCCCGCAGGTCCAGCGACACAGCATGTATCAGGGGCCCGGCATAGCCCGTAGCTTCTGCTCCACATTCATCTGCTCCCTTCTGCGCTGGCGCTGTAGCCACGGAAAGCAGCAAAGGAGGCAGGAGGCAGGTGCAGAGCTGCTCTCCGTGGCTCCCGCCATCTGCAGGCAGAGCAGTCACCCGAGGCACCACATCCAGAGCAGCACTGGGACCGATGTATTGGGGCGGAGGCATCGTGAGTGTTTTTCCCCGTGTTAGACTTATATTTGCATGTAATATGTATGCCTACCCCTGGCCTCTTGCAGCTTAACACAATATGCCCGACCACCATCCCACGGTGTGTTATGCTTTAGGCTACATCCCTGTCTTGATCAACAAGACTTCAATTTTAGCGGTACACTTAGTGCTATAAATGGAAAATAGCTACTGCGCACACCCACAAATTAATTGGGGGTGGGAGAGTTGACATGATGGAGTCAGAAAGGGGTGATGTAATAAGGAGCAAAGTTCACAACATTAAGTGTGTTGTATGCGTGAGCGTGGCAGTTGATTTGTCTAATGTGCTCTGTTGGTGTAGTCGAAGTAACTAAAACTAGACTTACGTTTTCCATTGCCGTGGCAATGCTTTGGTGGCTAATTGACCTGAAGCCACATTGTGCTACACGCTTGTCAAATATGTAGTGTTTGGGTAATGTAAAGACTTACGTAACGGAGTTTTATCAACATAATAAAGCTGTAAGTTGCATCCAGGACCATTTCTTTGTGTGAGATCCTGCCTGTAAGCGACAGATGCTGCTTCGTTTGAGAACTCCAAAACCAATGTTGCAGTATTTGTGGTAAAGCCTCTTCCAGTTAGAACACGCTTATCAGTGTTAGGAAATTGTCTTGACTGCACCTAAATATTGTGGTTTCTGTTACACGAACACAAACTCGTTTTGAAGAACTTGACTGCTTTTAGATTTCATGGTATTTGAAATACTGTGGTAACTGGTTTGAGTGTTTTTAAATTGCATGTATGATGAAATATAGGTTATAGTTTTCATTTAGGATGGTAACATCAGTTTTTGCTAACTCGTTTGGTGTTCTTACAATATTCAATTTCGTGGCAGCCCAGTCTGGTTTTGTGAGCACTGTGCTGAGAATGGGACTAATCCCTTCCTGCGACAGCACTTTTATTTAAGAGTTATTGCTATCTCACTCAAACATAGTGACCTCAGTTACCAACTTAAACTCACATCTACTCTAAAGACATATACATATAGCATATGTCGACATAAAGGCTAACAGAGCAGTCTTCTGTAATCTACTTTTTCCATTCCCCACGAGCACAAATTGGTGAAAACAATATTTAGCTATGCTCTAGCACTGCATGACCTTAGTTGTGCAGGACTCCCCAAGGTAGACACTATTCAGATGGGACCCCTATCGCCTTTCCCCCAAGCCTGACATGTTGGTCAGATCAGGGCTATTGATAGGAAGGCAAACAATAATTTGCAATGCAATAGGTCTCGTATTTGCGAGAATTTTAGCTATTGGAATTGTACATGACAATGCCTTTTATTTAGGTGCACCACTTGCAGGTTTTCAAAAACACATGAATAAAAGTCTTTGCCATTAACAATGTCAATAGCTCAAACTCTCGCAAATACGAGACCTATTGCATTGCAAATGCTTGTTTGTTATAGTGAAAAATAATAACAATTGTTAAAAAGAGAGGTAAACAACCACTGGCAAAGCTAATATTGGCTTTTTCAAGGTTATGTAAAGAAGTTGCACACATGAATTCAAGTCAAGCAGAAATTAAAGCGCTATGATGCTACCAACATTGTCCGTGTTACTGTTCTGTCTTTTCTTCTGAAACCATGCTGCACGGCTTCCCGCGCTGCTGTCAAGTATGTCCAAAAAATACAGGATGGGGTAAGAAACAAGAGGGGATAAGGGGAAGGGAGCAGCAAAAACGAACAGTGGGAGGAGGGTGGGTATAGGGAAAACAAAACAATGAAGGTGCGGGGTGGAGGGAGGAAGTACCAGATGGTGATGGGTGGGGTTGGCGGGGGGGAGGGGGGGGGGTTAGAACAAGAATCACATAAGGAGGAGGGAACTGACATTAAGTTGAATCAATCTGTGCTAGGGCGTGCTCCACAGTAAGAAACGGAAGTGACACTTGGCCTGCGCTGGTCAATTAGGAGAGAAGAAGAATGAAACTTAAGCCAACAAATGGTAAGCAATGGACGAGCTCTGAGCCCTTTTTGTAAACAATAGTCTTGCAATCTAATATGTGAAACTGAAACTCAGGAAAGGATAACGTTTAACGGGCTTTGACGGTGGGCTGAGGTAGAAGAAGGGGAGTCTTAAGGACGTTTTCAAAGGTATATGTTAATACTTATCTGTTGCAATGACCTATTTAGCATTTCAAACTCTGAAATCATGTTCGGTTTTTGCAAGAACATGGTCAAAACAGAGGTACTTAACAGAGACAGCCTCTGTCACCCCTCCTTCCAAGGCCTCATGTCCCTTTAAACAGCCCTTCACATCTCCACGACACAGTCTGAAGACCAATTGTTAAAACCTCACGTCCATTTACTACCATCAGTTAAAGACATATTACAATAAAAACAAGCATAAGCATCACGGAAAATACACAACTACGCGGTAATAAAGAACAAACAGACATGTATTATTGATCAAATTAATCAAGGGTGTCCATTTCAAGTCGGATGAAAGGGTAGGAGGTCAACGGCGAGCACTAAGAATCATGCAGCACACAAAGTGGTTAGACTCCTATTACGGCCCTTCTGCCTGGACGGTGTATTTGGCTCCCTAGGAAATATACATTTAATTTATTTTTCATAGCCCTCGTCTAGAATCAGCCTCACCGTGGGTTGAGAAACTACAAAATCAATACAGGGTACTAAAGGCTAAGATGAGACATGTCCTTCGCCATTGAAACGGAGCAAGAGCGATGGCTGCAGGGTGGGACGTACCATCTAATTTATGAAAGTGGGGGGTTAAAGTGGCAACCATAAAGCATGCTCTGTGCGACCAAGGTCCCATTTCTAAATCGTACACCAGAGGCCATACAAAAGCTACCGATGCAGGTTTACAAAGCAGTCAATGGCAGAGCCCCGCACTAGTAGCTCGCACCATTTTCCTATGCACCACAACCTGAAAATATAAAATCAGCTAGTCATTACGATAGTCGCAGCCAGGCCGCCTCTGTGCCCTCTCTAGCTCCCGGCCGTCCTGCCTTCTACCTGCTCTGCCCTGAACGCACTAGCCATTGTGCTACCACAATGCCAAGAGCGTGCAGGCACTACCTGTATATCTCAATACATATAGATGTGTGGATATACTGCTCCTTAGATGTGGGTTTAGGTTGTTCCTTTTCACCAAACACAAGCATGAACCAGCTGTATATCTCACTAGCTGTAGATGTGTGACCAGATTGCTCCGTAGATGTGTGCTTAGATTTTCTCTTTTCTCTAATGATACCAAAACACAAGCACGCACCACCGGTATGTCTCACTAGATATACATGTGTGGATAAATTGTTCCTTTTCTCTAATGATACCCAAACACGAGCATGCATCACTGGTATATCTCACTAGATCTAGATCTATTATATCTCACTAAAATAACTCAAAGGGTTAATGTGCGTGCAGCTAACAGGTAGATTAATCAAGCCGAAATCGGCTCGCAAAGGGCTAGATTCTGAGAATATGGCCCTTTGCGAGCGCTATTTTTGCATTTAGGATTCATCATCCCAAATGCAAAAATCGCAATTCTAGAAATCGCTAAATTGCGATTAATTGCATTTAAGGAATCTCAATTTGGGATTCCTTAAATGCAATTCATGAACCATTTTAAAATTGCGAATTCGCAATCTGGGGCCACTATTTTCCACGAAGTCTAACTACGTGGTAAATAGCAAAAACTTAGAAAAATGCACTAAAGTGCATTTTTCTAAGTTGTATGTTACACACACACATGTCCTTTGGACATGTGTGTGCGCAACACCAGTGTACATTACCATTTCTGGGGTGCTACAGGGTGTCCTTTGGACACCCTGGCACCTTTGAAATTGCTACCTTATTTGCGATTCGCTAATTGCGAATCGCAAATAAGGAATGACTCCCCATTCACTCCTATGGGCCTTTAGGCCCATAGGAATGAATGGGAAAGCCATTCCTTATTTGCGATTTGCAATTAGCGAATCGCAAATAAGGAAGCAGTAGAAATTGCATAAAATATTGCGATTTCTACATGCATCCCGTTTTGCGAGTCTTTAATAGCGAATCCTTACAATTCGCTAATAAGGACTCGCAAAACGTTACTTTGATGAATCTGGGGATAGTATATAGGCCACATTGTTTAGATTGAAACCTACTCCACAGCGCACGTAGTCTATTGCAAGACCTATTGTGGCTCACCACGAACCACCAGGGGCTAAGAGCCCGCCCATTGCTCAACACTGATTGGCTTTCCTTGTCACTCATTTGCCTGCTTCATATTCATGTCCCAGCTTGTTAATCTGGTATGTGCGTCTGCCATGAAGCATGGTCTCTTTACATCTCTTTTGATTCGTTGCTTTTGTAGCTTCCATTGCTTGCTTCTCAATAACTTTTTTCTTTTATGCTAAGCACTCCGTGTGAGTACTTCTCTCCCCCGCACTCCGAGTAGCTACGTCGCACATTTGTTTCTCCCGGCTCCTTCCATGTTTTGCTTGCCCTGGTGCTTCTCCCCATTGCTTCTTCCACTCACGCCCCTCATTTTGCTTCCCCATCCATGCCCTCTTGCCGCCCACCTGCACCCTGGGTGGCCTCCCCTCCGACCCACGTGTTGCTTCTGCTATCCTCCCACCCTCCCCATGGTGCTTCCGCGGACCATGCTTCCCCCGGAGTTGCTTGAAAGGCCGGTGTTGTGTCCACTCCATTGCTACCGCCACAGTCGGCTTTAAAAAAAGAAATAATGCTTTTATTCTCATTTCGTTTTTAGGTTTCGCCTGGGGCACGGAGCTTTTAGCTCCGTCCCCAGAGAAATCTGTAGTTTCCAGTATGGGTGCCTTGAATAAATGGAGGCTAGCCATTGGAACAGAGATCTGTCCGTCAAGGCCGGACCAGATTCGGGGGCGTTCCCGAGATTTTTTCCATGGGCGGAGTTTCGTTTTTTCCCGTTCCCTCCCCTTTCACTGAAAGTGATTTCAGATGTCCATTCCCGCCCCCCTCCGTGTGCCTCCCCCCGCCCCCCTTGGACCCGTTTGTGCCGATCTGAAAGTCCCCTAGCAGGTGCCCACCCTGCAGGGGACATTGCCGCCCTGATATCGAGTGCCCACCTCGATTTATTGTGATTTTAAATCAGCCGGTGCCCACCCGGCATTGCCCCTCGAAAATCACCGCCGCAGCCCAGGGGCATTGAATTTGTTGCCGGGCCGCTGCCTAGTGCGACCCGGAAGTGCCGCCTCTCCGTCCTCAGGGCCTCGCTGCTACTGGCTGCCCTCAGCAGTGCGACCCGGAAGTGCCCGCCGCTCGCCTGGTTGAAGGCGGGTCCTCGGGACCGGAGTGCGAGGGAGCCTTGGAGGCTCCAGAAGAAGACCGCCGTCGCAGCCTCCATCCCCGCCGCCAGCCTGAGAAGAGAGAAGCCGGTAAGAGGATGAATGATCAGCCGCCCCCTATGGCTGTGTTGTGAGTGGAAGCTATGAGGTGCGTTGTGCCCCCCCTCCCCGTGCGCCTGGTTGCAGCTGGGAAATGGAATGGGGTGGCGGATGCATTAAAGTGGCTGTGCAGGCATAGGCGGAAGGAACGAGAGGCGCAGGATGGCAGCGTGGGTGAGTGCCCCTCTGTGCCGCCGCCGCGTGCAGAGCCCGCTGGGGCCGGGTGGGGGGTGTGTCGCCGGCGCCTCAGTCTGTGTTGAGCTACAGTGCGCAGGCGGTGCCCGCGAGCTCCCTAAGTGTCCCCCTCTCGCTTAGTTCTGATATAGTACCACAGCTCTAATGAGGACTTTCGGGAACATACATGTTTTCACGTTGAACCGTGACCCGTGCCCTGTGCCAGTCGTAGGAAATGAACAGTGGCAGCGGTTCTTTCACGGGCCCACCGGGAGAGGCCTCCATGCGGCCCCACCGCCCAATCACCCTTAACGAAGACAGAGACACACCACAGTGCAGCTCAGGGGGGGGGTCCTGAACTGCACAGTCACACGGTGAAACCATCTCAGCTGAGGGACAATTTACCCCACCGTCCGTGAAGTGGCAACAAACGTATACACATCTACGTGTGCAATGGTAAACACTGTAAACCTCAATGGTGGGTCAGTGGGAGCCTTCCGCCGCTGCCTTCCACGACTCTTCCGCGCCTCTTGTTGGGCTAAGCTGTCGTGAAGCCAGCAGCATGATGTAACTGCAGCTAGCAGACAATGTAAATTTGCGCTGCCCTTCCTGTCCGTTTGCTCGTTCCTGCCCCCCCACCCCCCTCCCGCTGTTCGTGTGCCGCCCGCGACACTGCCCCCCTCCCCCCCTCCCCCCCCCCCCGGCGACCGTCCCTGCGAACCACGGAGAGCTGAATCCCGGCAGCCCCATCAACCCCGCGTCAAATTGAATATTTCACTGTGGCTAACGTTTATTATGCGATTGATCCCGACAGGATACCATGTTTGTATTTTGAATGTTCGAAGCCCAGGTGTTGTAGGGTGATTTGGGTATACCCCTAGATGTTTAAAAGTAGAGCACATGCTCTGCATAGGCTAATTTTTTAAATACAGTTTCCCAAACTTGCGCCTCTTGTTGGGCTAAGCTGTCGTGAAGCCAGCAGCATGATGTAACTGCAGCTAGCAGACAATGTAAATTTGCGCTGCCCTTTGATAGAAAACAAATGTGAACTGCAAAGTTGTCTGGTGGATAGGTCAGAAACCAGGCTGTCTTTTCCTCGCATGTGGATTGCAGCATCTATTTGTCCCACAGTGTGTAGATCAAATTGAGGTTTTAGGGACCATCTACAATATGCTTACCTTCCCCCTTATCCTTGATTGTAAATAGGTCACACCACCCAAAGCTTCCTGCATTTCCACACCCTTGTATTCTCTGTGTAATCACTGATTTTCCTGCAAGAAAATGGTGCCAGCCAAGGTATTCTTCCATTCTTTATGGATCGAGTTTCTGTGTCTTTGCCTATAAGTCTCATTCCTGTTCAGGTTTTGATGGAAAAGCAATTGTTGGCTAAGTATTTTTCAGTGCGTGGTAGATGACAATAACGGGGTGGCTGGCCGTTGCTTTTCCTCAGAAACCGTAAATTAGCAATGTATATGGTTACTTGCCTTTCCTCAGAGTCAATGATTTTGTGTGTTTTTGTGTTAGTCCTAGATTTTTCTGTGAAGAGAGGTAGGGAGAACGTAGCAATACACTCTTAGTCCCCAAATATATTGTTCAAACAGCAGGAAGTGAGATGTGGGCTGCCCTACCTCTGGGTGGGTGTGTGTGAGTGGGGGGCTCTGGGTGGGTGTGTGTGTGGGGGGCTCTGGGTGGGTGTGTGTGTGGGGGGCTCTGGGTGTGTGTGTGTGGGGGGGCTCTGGGTGGGTGTGTGTGTGTGTGGCTCTGGGTGGGTGTGTGTGGGGGGGCTCTGGGTGGGTGTGTGTGTGTCTCTGGGTGTGTGTGTGTGTGTCTGTCTCTGGGTGTGTGTGTGTCTCTGGGTGTGTGTGTGTGTGTGTGGCTCTGGGTGTGTGTGTGGCTCGGGGTGTGTGTGTGTGTGTGGTAGTAATTGCTGTCTGCTGATTCCTCAGAAACCGTAAATTAGCAATGTATATGGTTACTTGCCTTTCCTCAGAGTCAAAGATTTTGTGTGTTTTTGTGTTAGTCCTAGATTTTTCTGTGAAGAGAGGTAGGGAGAACGTAGCAATACACTCTTAGTCCCCAAATATATTGTTCAAACAGCAAGAAGTGAGATGTGGGCTGCCCTGCCTCTGGGTGGGTGTGTGTGTGGGGGGGGGCTCTGGGTGTGTGTGTGTGTGGGGGGCTCTGGGTGGGTGTGTGTGTGGGGGGCTCTGGGTGGGTGTGTGTGCGGGGGGCTCTGGGTGGGTGTGTGTGTGTGTGGCTCTGGGTGGGTGTGTGGGGGGGGGCTCTGGGTGGGTGTGTGTGTGTCTCTGGGTGTGTGTGTATGTGTCTGTCTCTGGGTGTGTGTGTGTCTCTGGGTGTGTGTGGCTCTGGGTGTGTGTGTGGCTCTGGGTGTGTGTGTGGCTCGGGGTGTGTGTGTGTGTGTGTGGTAGTAATTGCTGTCTGCTGAGCTCGTCCGTAGGGTACAATAGGTCTCACATTGCGAGAGATTAAGCTAATGGCAATGTAAATGGCAAAACCAACACATAAATACAAAGTTTGTCATTTACAATGCCAATAGCTCTAACTTTTCCAAAGGCGAAACCATTGCATTGTAAATGCTTGTTGTCCTTGTTCCTTGTGAGGGTTTCGTACCCCCACAAGATACACCTGACCAACCTAAGATGGCCGCTGTCGACGATGCAACCGGAAGTGCGGTTAGCAGTCCAGCGGCTGACGGAGAAACCAAAGGGGCAACAGCTGAAATAGCCGGAGGCCCTGGAGCGCGGCGTTCATCGGATAGTGAAGACGTGGACTGCGGGGAAGCAGCGGATACATCTGGCACGCAACGCGAGGCAGGAGCAGAGGACAGTGACCTACCCCACATCGGTGAACCAGCGGGAGGCAGAGAGGACGGCAACCAGCACCGGGAGACAGAGAGGACAGCGAACCGGCACCGGGACCCGAGTACCACTCTTGGAGCAACGCGCACAGGACTTTGACCCTCAACACCAGAGAGGGGCGGAGTCTCCCACAGCCACGGCCCAAGGGGGTCATGGTAGCAGGCAAGTACAGTCTGCATGCCCGGGGATTTTTCGGGGTCTGTGGGAGCGGGTTAGGGTGCACTAAAGCGCACCAAGAAGTTTCCCTCACTTAGGCACATCACGTTAGGGACCCGGTGAAGGCACTACCCCTCCCCTCATTTCAAACTGTTGTTCTAAAGGACAAGAACCTGATCCTCATTTTTATTTTCTTTATTATTTTTTGGTACCTGCAAGCCTCCAGTTGATGAAAAGAAACAGGAGAGAACCCTTGTGGAAGCCCACTGGAAAAGAGACTCTATCCGCCCATATTTTTCATTTTGCTTTGTGTGTTTGTGTTTGGACCCAACCCAAAAAGATACCCAAGAGGCTCAAAAAGAGAACGAGACTCAGACCTAACAATAAAGAAAACCTTGAAGCCAAATACCAAAGTTTGGGACTGTACATAGCGTTAGGGAGTGGCCTCGGAGAAAGGGGTTCAGGAGAGACGCGACCACAGTGGTGTCAGAAGTGGGATACTAGTCAGGCAAAGACAGGACCCCACCATGGAAGCCATTATTACACAACTAGCTGAGGGTCAACGTCACCTACAGTTAGTGTTTGAAGAACAGACCAAACAAGCACAAAAAGAGAGAGAAGCCCTACAGAATGCCCTAAAAGATCAAGCTGCTCTTATGGCTGCAAATCAACAAGTACAAGACACAGCTGTACTACGCCTCACAGACGCCATTTCGAGTGCTAGGGTTCATCCTAATGTACCTGGTTCAGTATTGCAGAAATTTCAGACAGGGGATGACCCAGACAATTTTTTTGTTAATTTCGAAAGGATTGCCTCCACCACCACGTGTCCTCCAGAAAGATGCGGAAAGTACATTGCGACTCTATTGTCGGGTGAACTACAGGCCGCTTACCAAGCTGCTAACCCAGCAGGGGTTACCCCCTATCCTGACATAAAAAAGGCGATACTAGAACGGTTGGGTTGTGACCAGGACTACTATCGGTCTAAGTTTCGAAAAGAAAAATGGACAACAGGGGACAATCCCAGAGCCCTATATTATAGAATCAGGGACTTAGGGAACCGATGCTACAGCCTACAGTATCTACTGTTGACAAACTTACAGAGAAGGTTTACCTGGAACAATATTTATAGGCATTACCCTTTAACACTAGGGCTTGGATAGAACAACACCCCAACTTGACTGTTACCATGGCAGTAGATTTGACCTGTGCATATCACCGCTCTCCTGAGTTTAAGGCCCCCTCGCATAAACCTCCATCCGGACCTCCTAGGCCCCCAATAAGACCCAGTCTGGTTCCAGTTGAGTTGAAGGGACATCCCAACCCTAGATCCCAAACCCGACCACCGGTACCTACTCCTGCCCTACCAGGACCGCAGTGTTTCCACTGTGCAGAGTGGGGACACATTGCACGTAAGTGCCCCTCTCGCCCTTCCACCCAAGAACCTATGGAAGTAGGGTATACTAGAGGGAGAGTATTGGTAACAGGGGACCCGCCAGAAAGATATAAAACAGGGTGTCATCATACAGTCGTAGACCATTCCTTGATCAGAGAGTCCCAATTAATGAAAGAAGAATGTATACAAGTTACCTGTGTTCATGGGGATAAGAAGCTATATCCCCTGGCTGAAATCCTACTGGATATAGATGGGGAGTCCCAGCTCAGGAAGGTGGGGGTGGTTCCGAATCTTCCGGAGACAGTCCTGCTAGGGACAGCCCTTCCCAGATTTCATGATTACTTGCAATCCTATACCACAGCCTCCCTTACGTCTTTATGGTTGAATAGTGCCCCTTTCTTTGAAGAGGAGATAATAGCACCACTCATTAAGACACCAAAAACACGTAGTGAAAGGAGAAACGACAGAATTAGATATGCTCAAGAAAAAACAATCTTACCCACTGGTATCTTTGCTTCCTCAGACCCATCATAAGAGACAGGACTGAATTTTCGCGCAGCCCAAAAGGATGACACAACGCTACAACACGCTTGGAAACCGGTTCTAGAAGACCAGCCAGACAAGGTAGGCCCCTTCTTTTGTATAAAGAAGGGACTTTTATATCGGGTCTCTCAGGAAGGGGATAAAAGGAAGGAACAACTACTGGTTCCCCGTTCCTATAGGGAACAAGTGCTGTCATTAGCCCATAGTCAAACCGGGGTGGACACTATGGCAAAGAGCATACCCTCAAACATTTGTTGCCCAGATTCTATTGGCTAGGGGTGTACCAAGAAGTAGCAAGATATTGTGCCACTTGTCCTCGCTGTCAGCTGGTCAATGCCCCAGCAGTTCCTAAAGCACCCTTACAACCCCCCTCCCCATCATCGATGTACCATTTAAAAGGGATGGGATGGTGTAGGCTTTTCGGGGCGAGCAGGATTCACAGTGAAGGGCAACAGGCGGGTTTTGGTTATTGCGGGTTTTATTGAGCTCAACAAATGATCTGAACAAGTCCTTCTCAAAACGGGTGTTCTCCTGGGGGATCGGCTCCTCGACCTTCGCCTTCGTCGGTTCTCTAGCAGGGTCGTCCTCCGAAGACCTGTCAGGCTCCGTCGGGTCGGGGTTGCTTCGGGTTCCGTCTTGACCTTGCTTCCTCCCAGGTATCCAAAAGAAAACAAACACAAGGGCACTCGTGAGAGTTCTGTTCGGCAATCCGCCGTGTCAGGGAAAAAGGGAGTGAGGACTTCAAACCACGCGTGCTCCCCGTCTGCAGTGTCAGGGAAGTGGCGTGAGGGGATAGGATCGGTGCTTGTGATAGTGAAGGGGAACCGGGACCCAGGGAAGTTTCACGGGACAGGATTACCTCCCTTGCGTCCCACCCAACCCCTGAGGCGATTACGCACCTGCACGAGCCACGCACCTCCCCCGGGTGAGTGGCTGGGCGACACGTGGGGTCGTTGGCCTCCTGGCGTCTCCAGGTCCGTCCCGGCTCCTCGTCCGCTTCCTGGCGTTTCCTTCGTCTCCTTCTCGTCTCGCTCTCGTCGTTCTCTCCCTGCTTCCTCGCTCCAGGTGTACAAACACACCTCGTCCTTCCTCTCGTCCTCTTTTGATGACGGACGGTCGTTTCGGGACTCCTCCCACTCAGCAGCTCCGGGGCAGTTAAAGGGCCAGTCACCATCATCCTCCGGTATCACGGAAAAGTCCTCCCCCGAGCCTCGATAGTCCGTCTGCTGAGTGACAGAAGAGGGGTTAGTGCAAGCCTCGTTCTTAGACATTCCCTCCTGTTCATAGTCCGAACTCGGAACGGGGTGCCAGGCCCCAGGGGCCCCGTTACATACCTCCCCCCTAGGATGCTCACGTTCGGGGAGCGGATGTCTGGACAAGAAATCAGCACCCACGTTATCAGTCCCCTTCTTGTGCCGCACTGTAAAGGAGTACGGTTGGAGGGATAAAAACCAGCGCATCACCCGCGCATTATTTGACTTGTTTCTGGCCATCCACAGGAGGGGGGCATGGTCAGTGAACAGGGTAAACGGATGACCCTCCAGGTAGTATGAGAGTTTTTCCACCGCCCACTTAACAGCCAGGCACTCCTTTTCTATCGTGGCATAGCGTAGCTCGCGCGGGAACAACTTACGACTAACGTACACTACGGGGTGGTCCCTACCATCCTGACCCATTTGTGACAGCACAGCCCCAATCCCATATTCAGACGCGTCAGTATGCAGGGTGAATGGCTTCGTGAAATCAGGGGAAGTCAGCACGGGAGTGGAGGTGATGATATGCTTGAGGCGGGAGAAGGCAGCCAACATAGCCTCAGTAGGACGGAGGGTCGTGGATGACTTGCCGGGGAGACGCAAAGCGCCAGAAAGGGGGGCAGCTACATGGGAAAACTGGGGAATGAAGCGACGATAGTACCCCACCAGACCCAGGAAGGCTCTCAGTTGTTTTCGGTTGGTTGGGAAGGGGGTGTCAGCTATCGCTCGGATCTTCTCTATCTGAGGCTCGATAAGCCCGTGACCCAATATATAGCCCAGATATTTCACTCTCTGATAGGCGACCTTGGATTTCTTTGCATTCACCTTTAGACCGGCTTTCTCCAGGGCCAGGAATACTTCATGTAGATGTTTTAGATGTTCCGACCAAGACGGGCTATGAATGACGATGTCGTCGAGGTAGGCCGAGGCAAAGTGGGACACGTCTTTCAGCACCGTGTTCATGAGCCGCTGAAAGGTGGCCGGGGCTCCATGCAGGCCAAAAGGGAGGACGGTGAATTCATAATGTCCTTCATGTGTGCTGAAGGCCGTTTTCGATCGATCCTCCTCCCTTAAGGGCACCTGCCAATATCCCTTGGTGAGATCGAGCGTCGTTATATATTGGGCATCCCCCAGTCGCTCGATTAGTTCGTCAACTCTAGGGAGGGGGTAGGCATCACAACAGGATATCTCATTCAGGGCTCGAAAGTCCATGCAGAACCTGCGGGACCCATCGGGTTTCGGGATCATTACGATGGGGCTAGACCAACTGCTCTTGGACGGACGAATTACCCCCAGGTCTAGCATGTCCTCCACTTCTTTCTGTATCGCTTTCCTTCTGGATTCGGGCACTCGATAGGGTCTTATTTTCACCGTTTTCCCAGGAGCGGTGTCGATGCTGTGTTCTGCTAGGGTGGTTCTACCCGGTAGGTTGGAGAAGAGCGTGTCATGGTTTGATAACACGGTATTAATATTGTCCTGTTGTTGTTCCGTCAGTTCGTCATTGATCTGTAGCTCCTCTCGGGTGGAGTGTCTGGTTCTTGGGGTAACCACATGTACCGCGGAGGGAACCGGCCCTAGCCACTTCTTGAGAATATTGATGTGGTAAACCTGCGTTTTGTTGGGTCCCGTCTGTAGGCGATAACTGGTGTTCCCTATTGTGCCAACTACTTTGTGGGGACCTACCCACTCGGCTCGGAACTTCTGGGTGGATGATGGAAGGAGGATCAGGGCCCAGTCATCAACTCTTAACCATCTCCATTTCTTCCCTTTGTCAAAATACGTTTTCTGTCGCTGTTGTTGGGTTTCCAGGTGGGTATAGGCCAGGTCTCGCAGTTTCCCCAATCTTGACTTCAGGCTTTGAGCATACTCTAGTGTGCTAGCGGTCTCTTCAGGCAGCTCGTTTTCCCAGGCGTCTTTCGTCATTTCCATCAACGACCTGGGTTGTCTCCCGTATAGGAGCTCAAAGGAGGATACTCCTAGACTGCTCTGTCGTTGGCCTCGTATGACATATAAAGCCAGAGGCAAGAGATGGTCCCACTCGGCGCCGCTGACCTCCAGCATTTTCCGCAAAGTTGTCTTGAGGGTACGGTTATACCTTTCTACAAGGCCGTCCGTTTGCGGATGATAGGCGGAGGTGCGGATCTGGGTTATGTCTAGGTTTTTGCATACTTCACCCATCAGTTTGGAGACGAAAGGGGTGCCCTGATCCGTCAGGATTTCCTTCGGGAATCCGACTCGACTGAACACCTCGATCATCTTTTCGGCTACTTGCTTGGTGGTGGTGGCAGTTAGGGGGAAGGCCTCAGGAAATCTAGTCGCATAGTCGACCAGGACCAAGACATGCTGATACCCCTTTCTCGTTTTTGGGAGGGGGCCAATGATGTCCATGCCTACCCTTTCGAAGGGTTTCCCTATGATGGGTAGGGGTTGTAGGGGTACCTGCGGGGGCCGGGTCATATTTTTCTTCTGACAGATGCTACATTCCTGACAGTACACGGCCGTGTCCTTATAAATACCCGGCCAGTAAAAATGTCTCAGGATGTTTTGAGTGGTCTTCTCCCCTCCCGTGTGTCCCGCTACCAAATGGCTATGGGCGAAGAAGAGCACTTGATTACGGAAAGGCAGGGGTACTAACAGTTGTGCCTCCTCATTGGGTTTTCCTTCCCGGTATAACAGGTCGTTTTTGATGGTAAACCTGGGAAACCGGTCCGGGTCATGCCCTTGTCCCTGATGGGCCTGCTCCCATGCGTTGAAAAGAGAGGGGTCGTTTGTCTGTGCATATCGGAAGCTCCTGTCTATTAACCATGGTTCGGGGGTGAGCAAGGCCGGACAGGGGTCCCGGTGACCGTTTTCTGTAGCAAGGGTTCTATCTAGACGGTCGGTATAATTCTTAAACAGCGACAAAAACCGGGGGTTGTCAGTGCCAATGATGAGGTCCTCGGGCAAAGAAGATAGCACTCCCACCCTCACTGTCTGGGTATCCCCTTTTCCTATCTGTATCGGAAGGTTGGCCACAGGGTAGGGACGTACATCGCCATGGACACACCTAATACTGACCATTTGCCTGGGGATATACTGAGACAGAGTGACATGCTGGGATTGGATCACTGACTGCCTACACCCGGAATCAAGTAAGGCAGAAATGGAGGTCCCGTTTACCCTGACACTTACTCTGTAGGTGCCTCCCATCTCGGCGGAGAAAAGTACAGGCTTTGGAAGGTATCCAACTTCCATGGGTTCGTCCGGTGGCCGTCTCTTGGGGCAGTGTCTGGCTATATGCCCCCAGTTCCCGCAGTCAAAACACTGTGGCCCAGCAGTTCCTGGGGTCATGGGTTGCCGGGGCCTAGGTCTAGAGAGTTCTCCTTGTCTTGGGGTTTTCTTCTCTGGTTTGGGGGGGGGGTCTCGTGGCCTTCTCCGGTTCCCACGCTGGATTTCGGGGCTGGGCCCGGGCGAAAGAAGAGGCCATGTCGATGGCTTGGGCTGCCGTAAGGTTGTGGTGTTGCCTTAGCCACCTCTGAGTTGGGTAGGGGAGAGCCTCGAGATACTGCTCCAAGTAAATGCGGTCCATAATTTCCTCTTTGGTACTTATCGAGGGAGTCAGCCACTTGTCAGCAGCCATTCGGAGACGCACAAACAGGGTTCGGGGGTTCTCCCCAGGGGCACCTCTCTCCTTCCGGAACCGCAGGCGATACGCTTCGGCATCTAAGCCCAGGTGTTCCAGGATTACCTTCTTTACATCCTGATACGAAGTGTCTCCCGTGGGGTTCGCCACCTGGTAGGCGGCCTTAGCTTCCCCCACCAGTAGAGGGGCCAAAAAGAACGGCCACTTCACCACCGGCCATCCGCAGGCCCGGGCGGCGCGCTCAAAATTTAAAAGAAATGCGTCCGGATCCTCCCCCGGTTGATACTTCTGGAGAGCGATGGCGGCTGACCCATGGGGAATGACTCTCTCAGTTGTTCCGCTGGACTGTACAGGATCCACCCAAGGAGCCGGGGCCCTCGCGGCCAATGCCTCCTTCAGCAAGTCTCTATTGGCTTGTGCTGCAGTCAGCTGCTGTTCGGCTACCCATCCTAGCCTTTCCTGGCCTTTAGCAAGTTGTTCGAGCACGTTTTCCATCTTCTGCTGGCAGACGGCTTCTATGCCTGCATTCTCCACCACTGTAGGCTTTTCGGGGCGAGCAGGATTCACAGTGAAGGGCAACAGGCGGGTTTTGGTTATTGCGGGTTTTATTGAGCTCAACAAATGATCTGAACAAGTCCTTCTCAAAACGGGTGTTCTCCTGGGGGATCGGCTCCTCGACCTTCGCCTTCGTCGGTTCTCTAGCAGGGTCGTCCTCCGAAGACCTGTCAGGCTCCGTCGGGTCGGGGTTGCTTCGGGTTCCGTCTTGACCTTGCTTCCTCCCAGGTATCCAAAAGAAAACAAACACAAGGGCACTCGTGAGAGTTCTGTTCGGCAATCCGCCGTGTCAGGGAAAAAGGGAGTGAGGACTTCAAACCACGCGTGCTCCCCGTCTGCAGTGTCAGGGAAGTGGCGTGAGGGGATAGGATCGGTGCTTGTGATAGTGAAGGGGAACCGGGACCCAGGGAAGTTTCACGGGACAGGATTACCTCCCTTGCGTCCCACCCAACCCCTGAGGCGATTACGCACCTGCACGAGCCACGCACCTCCCCCGGGTGAGTGGCTGGGCGACACGTGGGGTCGTTGGCCTCCTGGCGTCTCCAGGTCCGTCCCGGCTCCTCGTCCGCTTCCTGGCGTTTCCTTCGTCTCCTTCTCGTCTCGCTCTCGTCGTTCTCTCCCTGCTTCCTCGCTCCAGGTGTACAAACACACCTCGTCCTTCCTCTCGTCCTCTTTTGATGACGGACGGTCGTTTCGGGACTCCTCCCACTCAGCAGCTCCGGAGCAGTTAAAGGGCCAGTCACCATCATCCTCCGGTATCACGGAAAAGTCCTCCCCCGAGCCTCGATAGTCCGTCTGCTGAGTGACAGAAGAGGGGTTAGTGCAAGCCTCGTTCTTAGACATTCCCTCCTGTTCATAGTCCGAACTCGGAACGGGGTGCCAGGCCCCAGGGGCCCCGTTACAGATGGACCTGGTAGGACCTCTCATTCCGTCTGCTAGAGGGCATCAATACATTCTTGTTTTGGTTGATTACGCTACCAGGTATCCCGAAGCTCTTCCCTTGTCCTCCACTACTACTGCAGCAGTAGCGCACGCAATGGTCTCTTTCTTTTCCAGGGTAGGGTTCCCCCAGGAATTGGTAACTGATCAGGGCACCCCCTTTATGTCACGCTTAATGAAGCAGATTTGTAACATCTTCAATGGAAAACAGATACCTACATCGGTATATCATCCCCAAACTGATGGGCTGGTTGAAAGATACAACCGCACCATCAAGACCATCCGACAAAAAAGCATAGACAAGGCAGGGAGGGACTGGGACAGGCAGTTACCCCTAGTCTTATTTGCTATCAGGACCCATGAACAGAAGTCAACCGGATTTTCCCCTTTTGAGCTTTATTCAGGAGACAACCCAGAACACTCCTATATATGGCCGTGGAAAATGGACAGAAGAGGAGGAGGAGGGCCAATCCTTATTAAAATATTCAGCGAACCTTAAAGAAACCTTATCTTCCCTATGGGAAGAGGTACGGGTAAACATGGAAGAAGCTCAGGGGAAACAGAAACGCCTATATGACCGTCAGTCTAGACTCCGAGAATTCAAAGTAGGGGACAAAGTGCTCATATTATTACCCAGCACTGATAAAAAAAACTCCTGGCTACCTGGCAAGGTCCCTATAAGGATTTAGACAAAGTAACCCCACTGACTTACAGAATAGACGTTCCCCATAAAAAGAGGAAGGACAGATCTATCACGTAAATGTACTAAAAGCATGGGAAGAACCTGTTCCCAGTTCCTCACAGGGAGAAACTCCCATACATCACATCACAGTAGATAAACTCATAGAAGTAACTTTTCTACCTAAAGATAAGAAAGAGATACCCAAGGTTCAAGTAGGACCCCGGGTAACAACCGAGCAAAAAAGACAAATGGTCCATCTCTGTGAGAAATATGCCGATGTAGTGTCTGGAAACCCCGGAAGAACCACATTAGTTGAGCATGACATCCTCACAACAACTGAACATCCCGTAAAACTTAGACCTTATTGAATACCTGTGGCAAGAAGGGATCTAGTGAACCAAGAGATCCAGGACATGCTAAAAGCAGATATAATTGAACCTTCTAATAGTGCATAGTCATCACCTGTGGTTCTCGTCCCAAAACCTGATGGGAGAATCAGGTTTTGCATTGACTTTCGCCAGGTAAACGCGGTCTAAAAATTTGATGCATACCCAATGCCTAGGGTGGACGAATTGATTGAGCGGTTAGGAGAGGCTAAGGTGATGACCACCATAAACCTAACTAAAGGCTACTGGCAGATTCCCTTATCCCCCTCTGCTAAAGAAAAAGCAGCCTTTTCAACGCCAACTGGTTTATATCAATTCAAAGTCCTGCCCTTTGGCCTCCATGGGGCTCCTGCTACTTTTCAGCGGTTAATGGACACAATTCTCATGCCCCATCACAAATATGCTGTAGCCTATTTAGACGACATATCATACACAGCCCAGACTGGGAAACTCATCTAGTACATCTGGAAGCAGTTCTTCTATCCTTAAGACAAGCAGGGCTCACCCTTAACCCAAAGAAAACTACATTTGGGACAGACAGCATAGAATATTTAGGGTACACCAGTAGTGAAGGATGCATAAAACCGCAAGAAACAAAAATAGAAGCCATCACTAAAATTCCCAGGCCTGTCTGTAAAAAAGATGTGTGGTCCTTCTTTCGGTTGGTGGGTTACTATAGAAGATTCATACCCCACTTCTCTGAGCTCACCAGTCCTCTTACCGACTTAATTACAAAAAAACATACAGGAAAACACCTACCCTGGCTAGAGTCCCAAGAAGACAGTTTCCAGAAGCTAAAAACCATTCTGTGTACAAAAACAGTGCTCACCTGTCCTGACTTTAGAAAAACATTTGTACTACAGACTGATGCATCCGGGAGAGGCCTTGGTGCCATATTGTCACAGCCAGACAGTTCAGGGGACTTACGTCCAGTTCTATACCTCAGTAGAAAACTATTCCCAAGGGAAACCAAGTACGCCACCATTGAAAAAGAATGCTTAGCATTAAAATGGGCCATGGAGGCACTCCAATATTATCTTTTGGGCCGTTCTTTTTTAGTTCTGACTGACCACGCGCCCCTGACTTGGCTTTCTCTCCAACCCAAAGATCTTACGTTGGTTCCTTGCATTGCAGCACTTTGAAGCCATTCACGTGCCCGGGAAGCTGCAGACTAATGTGGACTACTTATCCCGCTTTCCCGTTCTGGAATGGCCCGACCATCCATTCCCAAGGGGGAGGCATTGTGAGGGTTTCGTACCCCCACAAGATACACCCGACCAACCCAAGATGGCCGCTGTCGATGACGCAACCGGAAGTGCGTTTAGCGGTCCAGCGGCTGAGGGAGATATCAAAGGGGCAACAGCTGAAATAGCCGGAGGCCCTGGAGCGCGGCGTTCATCGGATAGTGAAGACGTGGACTGCGGGGAAGCGGCGGATCCATCTGGCACGCAACGCGAGGCAGGAGCAGAGGACAGTGACCTACCGGACATCGGTGAACCAGCGGGAGGAAGAGAGGACGGCGAACCAGCACCGGGAGACAGAGAGGACAGCGAACCGGCACCGGGACCCGAGTACCGCTCTTGGAGCAACGCGCCCAGGACTTTGACCCTCAACACCAGAGAGGAGTCAGAGTCTCCCACAGCCACGGCCCAAGGGGGTCGTGGTAGCAGGCCTGTACAGTTTGCATGCCCGGGGATTTCTCTGGGTCTATGGGAGCGGGTTAGGGGCCACTAAAGCTCACCAAGAAATTTCACTCACTTAGGCACATCACGTTAGGGACCCAGTGAAGGCACTACCCCTCCCCTCATTTCTAACTGTTGTTCTAAAGGACAAGAACCTGACCCTCATTTTTATTTTCTTTATTATTTTTGGGTACCTGCAAGCCTCCAATTGAAGAAAAGAAACAGGAGAGAAACCTTGTGAAAGCCCACCGGAGAAGAGACTCTATCGGCCCATATTTTTCATTTAGCTTTGTGTGTTTGTGTTTGGACTTAAACCCCAAAAGATACCCAAGAGGCTCAAAAAGAAAACGAGACTCAGACCTAATAATAAAGAAAACCTTGAAGCCAAATACCAAAGTCTGGGACTGTACTTAGGGTTAGGGAGTGGCCTCAGGGAAAGGGGTTCAGGAGAGACGCGACCACATTCCTCTAACCCTATCCCCATGTTTCTTTCACTCTTTCCCTGTAGTTTTACACTCCCTACCTTCCACAGTGTTGGGTGGAGAATAGGGGCCTTGTGTCCGCCAAGCCACCTTGCCAAAAGAAAAAGTGGGGATTCTAACATAAAGAATCGACTCCTGCCTTGCCCAAGGGCAGAAGAGTTAATATTTTCTTCTTCCCACTTCAAAATGGGCGGGAATTATTTTTAAAATGTCTCCCAATGCGGACATATTCGAAAAAGGATTTGACAGGAGGTAGTCTTACAGACATTCCCATCTAGCCAAATGCACGGGAGCAATATTAACTTTAAGGCCCCATCCTGCCTAAGTGTGTTGTTTTTTTCAACTGCAACCACCTTGCCCAAGGGCAGAAGAAGTGTTCCTCCTTCCCCTGGTCTTATCCAAGGGCTTGGGAGTGTATTTTTGGAATGCCCAGTCTTTCAGAAAGTGGTGTGCACCCTCCTAACCCTGATTTGCCAATCCGGTAGGGGGGTATAAAAAGAAAGAAGAGTAGCCAGCTGCAAATGCCAGAACAGTGCAAAAGGATTACAACAGTCCCGGTACTATGTTCCAAATTGGAAACAGAGAGCTGCCACAGCTGTGAGCTGCTCTGTTCCTGTGTGACCTGCAGCATTTTGTAGGGCACAGAGGTGAAAGACATTTCATGCTGTCCTAGTGTTCTATTCTCAATTTGGAGCAGCTTGGAAAAGAAGTAAATTGCGGACAAAGAGGAACAGCTGCCCATTCGCCTTTAGCAATTGTACTGCAGGTTACGGAGGAGAGGAAGAGGTCTTAGGCGGAGTTAGAACTCATCCTGACTGTGTGACTACCGGGCACACTAACCTCTATAGATCCCTATTGGGTACCAGGCATCCACAAAATAAGTGGACCCTCTTCTAATAAAGGTTATGACGGTAAAGTGTATGTGTGTGGTATGGTATGAATGATTGAAATAATAAACAGCCAGCCACCTTTTCCCAAAATTGTATTATTGGGACATACTGATCCTGACGAAAGCCACGGGATTGGGGTACCTGGCAGAAATTAGTTGTCCATACTTAAGGGCCAGGGAGCGATAGTAACTCCAACTAGCCTGTTTTTCCCTGTTTTTAACCTTGTCAGATTGTCCTGTGAGTAAATAATTATTTGGGAACCACCTAGCCATTTTTGTTAAGATGACCTCACATAGATCCCACACCCCTTTTTCCTGAAAAAAGGAAAGAAGTTACAGCATGCCCGACCTTCAGAGGGTCGGGAAGAAAACGATGATGAAGCATGTCACTGAATAACATTCATTGAGTGAGAGTTCATTTAAAAACAAGCATTTGCAATGCAATAGGTCTCGCATTAGGAAAGTGTGAGCTATTGGTATTGTAAATAACACATTTTTTTAAATATGTGTTGGCTTTGAAAATATATAAATTAATAGCATTGTTATTCACAAAGCCAATAGCTTACACTTTCCTAATGCGAGTCCTATTGGCTATGGCAATGTTTGTTGGTAGCAAGCAAGGACAGTGCTGTTGTGGTGCTGAGTGATGATGTGGTTGGGCTGAGTGATGTGGTGGCACCCCTGAGTGATGTGGTGGTGTTCCTGAGTGATGTGGTGGTGTTCTTGAGTGATGTGGTGGTGTTCTTGAGTGATGTGGTGGTGTCCCAGAGTGATGCGGTGGTTTCCCCGAGTGATGTGGTGGTGTCCCCGAGTGATGTGGTGGTGTCCCCGAGTGATGTGGTGGTGTCCCCGAGTGATGTGGTGGTGTCCCCAAGTGATGTGGTGGTGCCCCTGAGTGATGGAGGGTGGAGTTGGAGGGTGGAGTTGGAGGGTGCAATGAAGTTCGGCATTTGAATCTATGTATGAACGGTACGGAAACACCCTATTGGTCAGGCATGGTCAACGCAGAACACAGTGTTGATTTGTAATGCCTGTATAAACTATGATTAAAAACATTGTTTGTTGGTAATGTTTTTAAGTCACTCATGGTCAATGTCAAAAATCCCCTCGCTCTAATCTATGAAGCAAATTTTGTGGCGGCCATTTTAATCCCAGTCTATTCTATTACATGGGTTGTTAATTTTACACAGCAAAACTGTCACGGGCGTGCTAATCTGGAGCTGGTTTGGGATGAGAATGCAAGCTCCAGATAAAAGTAAAGGCGGGACAGAGGCTCGTGATGGGGAGAGAGTATGCTAACTGGGAATGGACGGGGGAAAAGGCAGGTATAAAGATAGATGATGCGGAGGGCAAGCGAGAAGGGGCGGGTGAAACAATCTCTTGGCATTGCTTTGGCGGAAGGGGTGGGCGGGGAAGTGGCAGCCTTTGAAGTCTGATGCCGAGGCTCAGACAAATGTTGGTGTGCGAGCGGCTTCCTTTCAAGTCTGATGGGGGGGGCGGGGGAGCAAATGGCGAGCGCGTGCCCGTTGCGCATGCACTGGCCATAATCCCTCTTGGTAGGATTTTCTGGTGCCCCTCTATATCTCTCGTCAGCAATGCGCAAGCGCATTGGCAGGCGAGACCTAAAAAAAGGTCTTTCCACTAAATCCAGTGGGCCTACCCAAGATGGCTCAATGATGACTCTCTTGACTTATTTGAGGTTACCTCTGTAACTATTTGGGGAAGACTTTACAGTTCTGCACTGCAGTTTACTGTTGAGCACGTGGGTGTAGTAACGAGTGGGTTTGGTAATTGGGGCACAGTATCTACTAGATTAATAAGAGAGGGGCAATGTACTAACTGGGAAAGAAGAGTGTGAGTGACAATGCTCTAAGTGGCATTCTGCAAAACACTTTAAAGGAAACAAAAACACACCAATTAACAGAGGTTTTGGCATTAATAAGGGTGTTTTCCACCATTAATCATGCGTCACTGTTTGTGACAAAATACAAATCTTTCATTTCTCCAAAGTTTGCTTCTGTTTTACTCGATGCTATCTGTATGTTGTAATGCTGTCAAAATATCACCTAGGGAATTGAACAACCAAAAGTAGTAAATGAATTTCAGGAAATGCTTCAGGGAAAATGAAAACACCTTCGGTTTTAAAATAAAAAGCTGCGAAGAGAGAAGCAGGAATGCTAGCACTGTTGCCCAGATTCTGCTGATGGAGCTTTCCTCTGCAACATCTGTTTAGGGGAATCACTAATTACTCCACAAGACGTCGCAGTAGGTGTGAAGGTGTTCACACTCGAGTTCGGTAGTAAACCATTTTAGTTAAATCCTATCTCGTAGGACTGCGGATTCTAGCTTCACCCAAGGAGAGTTCAGCCTGATTCAGCACAATGTAATCCATGCAGGCGCCTGCCAGGCCCCGGCCTCTGAGAAGTCATTAATCAGGCAGGGACATCGTGAGGATTTTAGGAGCCCAGGGCGAAGCATATTTGGGGGTCCCCTGTAAGGAACAGTTTTGAATCTATGATCCTGTTTCAGATCTTTCATGCCATCTTTCTTTGGCCGAGTCACTAACAGTGCACAGAAACACTGGTCAAAATTCTAAATGTGTTTACATGTAATATTCAGGGATAGTGATGTGTGTTTTCAATATTGTTACACAGCAGCTGCTCGCTAATATTATTGCAAATAAACTCTGTGACACTCTCCCATTTCTCATATGTGAGGTCCTGATTTGATCTAAAAGAAACTATTTTATGGATGTTGCATGAAATATGAACACAACATTTCTCTACAGAATGCAATAGACACACATATCACCCATAATGAAAATAAAACAAAAGAAGTGGCATCTGAAACAATCTGTTTAAGAATCATTCAGTGCTTTCAGGGCAATACTCTACAGAAAAGAGCTGGCTCTATAAGGGGGCACCCTGAAAGGCTGGGGCCCTGTGCTTGAGCCCATGCCTTAAAATATCTCTGTATTCAGGAATGTGGGAATGTGTCCCGCATCATTATCACACAGAGCTGGACCCTGAAACCGGCAATTGAAAGAGGCGGGGCTGGACTGGCCGTAGCGGGCCCTGGGCTTTTCCCCCAGTGGGCAGCCAGGGTAGGGGCTGATTTTGGGCCCCTGGGGGCCGTTTTATTACCAGGGGCGGCTGTATCGGCCCCCTGTACCAAAATCAGCTGAAACTGGCCCTAGCAAACAGCTTAGCCACATCCCACTCCCCCTCGGGGGAGGAGGGAGTGTCAGGCGACCGAGCAGTTTGCCAGGGTCAGTTTCAGTTACCAGTCCGGCCCTGGAAAGAGGGATGGATTAAAAAAGCCAAAATGTGGTAAGGTGAATTTTCGTTTTTTTGACACTTCACATATACATCAGGTCATTGGACCTAAAGAAAAGGGTAAGAACCTTGAAGTCTGGCTTAACAGATAAATAATTACGGACAATTGGTACGTCAGGTTGCAAAAAGCATTATATTCCATCCGAGCTGCATGAAAAATCAATGTTATAGTAAACTACCCTACAATACAGGGATATCACGACTGATCAGTACTTAAATCTAGTTTAGGGCTTACTAAGAACAGTTAAGTCATTCTGCTAAAATACCCAAAATATAGGGATCTATATGGCAGCCACAATTACAAATAAAAGATTACGCCATGGAGCCCAGGACAAGTCTACATTGGTTCCAGTTGTGGCGAGAAATATATAGGCAGGTGCATGTTATTTAAGTGCAAGGAAGGTGATGCCCCTCTATACTTCAAAATCAAAGTAAAAACATATAGTACCATCAGGACATTATGCTTAAGTAGGGCGAACGTTTTTCTTAAGATGTCAGCAAAACCTTCCACTGCTGGTGGGAATAGACTAGGATATTCAGGAGTAAGGTGGTGAGATTTCTCCGAAAATGAATGAATACATTAGGAATCCCCTTAACAAAATGTTAAAAAATATAAAGACTTATCTGTTTAGAGCATCCTCATTCCAGAAATATTGTAATGACTTTCACGAAGACGAGCTTCATTCAAATTGATGGGTCAGCAGAAGATAGTTTTTTTCGTTTTGAAGCTGTTACCCTAACGTATATTACCTTTTTCCATCATCCCTGTTTATTCTCCTTCTCCTTATATGGGTTTTCATGTTATTCCCAGAATTCTCCAAAACTTTGTTATCTACTGCTTTAAACATGTGGTCTTCGCATTGTAATAGTGTTTTCCATGTTTATATTGGCTTAATGTTTGTATATCATTGGGCAGGATTTATTACCTAGGGGCTTATTTATGAGAGGATTGCATCATGTTTGCATCATACAATCTGGTAAATGTGTGACGCAAACCTCTAAGTCAGATTCTTGAAGCCATGTAAATCCACTTTGTGTGGCTCTGAGTGGCTTAAAAAATGTGGTGGAATGCAACAAAGTGCAAATCACTGTATTGCGTTACTCTATCCAAGGAAGGCATTCCATCGGCATTGCGTGGGTGTTATCATGCAAGTCCCATGGATTTTGACACATCCCCAGATTTACTTGAACTTGTAAACCTGGGGATGCACCCCAATCTTACATCTTCCAAGGGGAGGCATATCTGGGAGAAATATCTCTATTTCTCTTTGTTTCTTCTTCTTACAATGTGTGTTGTAATCTGCCTTACTCATAGAAAGAGGAATGTGCCTCCTAGAATTGTTTTTGTGTGGTAAAATCCCTTCCTGCACAAAAACAATCCTGTATGCAACAGAGGCACTCTTGTACCATGGTGCAAGGGTTCCTATGTTGATGCTAGGCTGCCAAAAGGGCTCCAGCGCAATGGAAAGGATACTTGGGTAGTTTACTCTCAGGGCTCAATAAAGTTTTGTACACATAAGATATTCACACCAAATCTGTGTTCTTTTTTCCACCATCCTGTTGGTTCTAAAGGTACACAAGGTTTGTGGATTCCCCTTGAGGGTACCTGAGAAAATAGGCAAAATATAGCTACATTTTTTGGGGCCTCTTTATGAGAATGTCACGCAGTCCAGCACAGTAAGTCACCTTGCTGCACTGCGTGACAGCAAAAGAGCAGGAATGAGCCATTTTTAAGGCAATACATCACATTCCTGCTTTTTCCCCTGCAATGGCACTCTTTTAGCAGCCATGCGCCAACGCAGGCACCCTTGCAACATGATCCAAGTGTGCCTGCGTTGCTTGCGGGATTGTTTTTGTGCAGGAATACATTCAAAACAATCCTGAGAGGCATATTCCACGGGAGAATGCAGCACACATAGAAAGAGGAAGTAACAAGGAGAAATGACGATATTTCTCCTTGTTACACCTCACCTGAGAAGGCGTATCTTTTTGGCACATTCCCAAGTCTACCAGTTCTGGTCAATCTGGGAATGCATCAAAAACCATAGGAGTTGTGTGGGAACACCCACACATTGCCCATGGAATGCCTTCCCAGGGCAGAGTGAGGCAAAGCAGAGATGTGCGCTGTGTTGCCTTAATACAAATTTATGGAGCCACTCAGGGCCACGCAAAGTGGCATTGCATGGCTTAATAAATCACATGAAAGATTGCATCACTCATAAATGGGCCCCTCAGATTTTTGGAAAAAAGTGCTCTGGGTAAAAATGTCTGTTTTATTCCTGTAAAAAGGCCATCAATGAACGGTTTGTTGTGCTAAAGTCATCATCTTCCCAGCTTTCAGGAACATGCAGAGCTGAATACAAAACATTTTTTTTTACCATAGTTTTAACATTTTTTAAAGAGGTAGCCCATTATTCCTATTTTTTTGTGCTCTCAACCTACTTACATTTTGTGGTGGAAACCAGTGTGAAATCCATGGGTGATCCAAGAAAGCAATAGATTTCAGAAAAGTAGACATAATTGCAAGTTCAGCAAGAGGTCCTATGTGGTTTTCCCAAAGAAACTAACTGTTGACATAAATATTGAAAATGAGTAGGAAAAAAACGCCCATTTGTGACAACATTTTTAACTGTAGCTATTTGTCATGATAGCCAATTTACAAAAGCATTATACCATTACGTCCGCTCGGCCCTTCTGGTTACGATGTTATATATGTTTCACAGGTTCTCCAAGAACCCAAAGTACCCAGAGTCAACAACTGAGCTGCTCTGTACAATGTTTTTTCACTGTGTACCGAGTATGGACCGATTCATATGATGAAATACGTAGAGTGAAAAATGGGTATCAAGGAACCCTATGTATTTCTTAAATGAGCACGAGATATAGAGCTTAGAAGCAGTGGTTAGTGCTCATAGTAGTAATTTTTCAAAATGTCTTCTTTCTTACACACAAGTTTACATTTGGAAGGCAAAAATGCAGCAAAAGAAAATTGGTAAGAACAAATGTTCTACTATTCTATGCTCTCACATGTCTTCCTATAAAGTAAAGACGGTACCTAACTTTTGAGGATAGGCCTAGTGGCCCGACAAAATGGACCAAAACACAACATGGGAGCAATAAAATTTTCCAATGAAAAGTCATATTTTTTTCAATGTTGCAGCTGTGGATTTTGGATCCTAACTCAACAGCACCTAAGGAAACCTATCAAACCTGTACATCTTTTAAAACGAAGCACTTAAGGAAATCCAGGGGGTGGTGACTTTTGTGGCTCTCACCAGTTTTTTTATAACCCAAAATCCCTTTTAAACCTCAAACTTTGACTGAAAAAACAAATTTCCCTCACATTTCTGTAATGGAAAGTTCTGGAATCTGTGGGAAAGCACAAACTTCCTTCCATCCAGCATTTCCCTAAGTCTCCCAATAAAAATTGTACTGCACTTGTGTAGGTATGTCTAGTGCCCGCGACAAGAAATGGTTCAAAATGCAACATGGATGCATTACATTTTCCCACTCAAAACTAACCCTTTTTTCCAATGTGGGTAGCTGTGGATTTTTCGGCCCTAGTATAGCTGGGATCCATGGAAACCTAGGCAATCCTGCTGATTGCGGAAGTTTCAATCACAGAAATGAAAGAAATTGCATGTTTTCAGGCAAAGTGTGGGGTGTGCTGGGCACTATGTGTAGGACAACCTTGTGGCCTTCACGCAAGGCACACAGCCTTGAAATCCACTGATTGTTCCATTTCATAAATGTATGTGGTTGGTAGGTTTCCATGGGTTGCAGCTGAGCATGGCACCTTTGGGCGAGGTTGGGAGGGTTTCTAGAGGTCTAAGAATCTTTACCCTACCGAATCACCCAGACACTAAAACTGAGAGGTTGGAAGAGTTGGGGAATACCAGCATGTAGTGCTCTAAAAACATGATGTGGATAATCATTAAATAAGCAAAGAAAAGCATTGAGTTAATCCATAAATTAATAGGAGAGGTGGAGGAACAGATGTTGGCCCTCAAACAGGAGAATGAAAGTAAGAAATTCAGTAAAGACATTGAGCAGAATCTGGATAAACAAGAAAGTGAAGTGGAAGAGCGCAAATAGAGAAAGTTCAAGAGAAATTAGGGGGATTTTGAAAATGGAGCAACATTTATGTTTGGCCAAAGATTTGATGTACTAAAACAACAATTAAACATTGGCAAAATGACTGTGAATGAATCCCCAGATGCAACTTTTAGTGAGTCAGACGCAGATTACAGTGAAGGGCAAGGAACATCTCAAACAACACGTAAGACAACTTTTTAGATGAGATGAAGCTCATGTATATAGACCAGGGAACACCCAGAGGAAGAGGATGAGGATGAGGATGAGATTGAGGATGGGGGAGAGGGAAGAAGACAACAACCAGGCCCAAGAAGCGAAGAAGGACAAGAAGATAGTCCAAAAAAAAATAAAAGGATCCCCACTGCACAAACACCAAAAGAAACAATAAGTCGGGTGGAAAGCATAAAAGATGAGAGCTTGATAATTAAACTGTCAAAGTACACCTTGAACAAACAATAAATCAGTGTGCTGAATAAAGGCCTGTCTTTCTGCCTGAAAAAACATGATTATGTGGAAACGAGAATTGACTTGTAAAAATGTATACGCAAGCTAAAACTGGCCAAATTCTTCTCTAAATAAGACAGCACTAAACATCATGGGAGATCTTAATACGGGCTATGTCTTGGTGCACAATCTTAATGATGATGATATGACAGAATCACAAATATTGAATGAATTGGGTATGACACGGATAATCACACTCATTCTGAATTCAAAACAAAATGAATGTTCTGCCCATCTCTCAATCCAGGCAATAAGATTGATTGATACCTTCCATGACTTAGTTGTCTCAGAATTGGAACACATGGAAAAAGAACAACATAGGGATACAAATGAGAACTTGACCCAGATAGAAGAGAAAGGGCTGGATGAACTGACTAGAAATGATACCTTGGAGATCAAACCAGCAGATAAGGGATAAATGTGGTTAACATGGAGAAACAAGATAATATTGATGAGGCAATGTGAAAACTAAATGAAAAGCTAACTTTATGAAATTAACACCCAATCCCATCAATGATTTAACGGTGGAACTCAACAACAAATTGAAGAAATGGCATGAGGAGGCATTACTAAGTGATAAGGAGGTAATGATTCTGAAAAATGAGAATCCGTTAATACTAACTATACACTTTACCCCGAAAGTGCATAATCCCCTGAAAAGAGCCCCTGGAAAAAACGATTATCTCCAGTTGTAGATCTCTATATGAAAATTTAGCAATATATTTGGACCACTTTTTCGCAGTGATGGTTTGAGCTCCTATATAAGGGATACCGGTGAGTTCCTCGGGATACTGGCAGATACAGGATGGCAGGAAGGATACCTGCTTGTAACTATTGGCATAGTGCCATTATATACGTCCATAAGC
Source organism: Lissotriton vulgaris (assembly GCF_964263255.1). NCBI lineage: Eukaryota > Metazoa > Chordata > Amphibia > Caudata > Salamandridae > Lissotriton > Lissotriton vulgaris. The sequence goes on from NC_141687.1 coordinate 1,309,406,610, forward strand.
CATGAATTGGGTCTGAAAGCAACTAGATATTTTCTACAACAGAGGACCATCCAATAACTGCAACACTCCAAGATGCTGATGAAAATGATCGAACTATGTCTTAGAAATAGCATCTTTCTCTTTAACCATCAGATATACTCCCAAATCTGTGGGACAGCCATGGGAGTTTTCTTCTCTCCAAGCTATGCCAACGTTACCATGGTGTGGTGAAGGAAGACCATATTGCAGAGGTCTTCAAACTTTTTGATGCCGAGACCCCCTTGTAAAACCTTTTTAGGAGTAAGGACCCCCTTCCGACAAAAGTTTCTAGAAACTGGTACACCGCATCATCAACTTTTGACAACCATAAATGCGCCTGTTAGACCTCATCACATTCCTCCATCATTCATCCACCCACACTTTCACACATCCATCCATCCACCCTTTCATCCTTCCATCCATACATCCATCCTTCATCCATCCACCCTTTCATCCTTCCACCCATACATCCATCCTTTACCCATCCACCCTTCCTTCCATCCACCCATCATTCATCCACCCACCTTTTCACACATCCATCCACCATTCATCCATGCAACCTTTTATCCATTCATACATCCACCCTTTCATCCATCCATCCTTCATCTGTCCACCCTTTCATTCTTCCATCCATACACCTATCCTTCACCAATCTATCCTTCATCCATCCACCCTTCCATCCATACATCCATCATTCATCCATCCACCCTTTCATCCATCCATTCACCCTTCATTCATCCACCCATCTTTTTACACATCCATCCATCCATCATTCATCCATCCACCCTTTCATCCATCCATCCTTCATCCGTCCACCCTTTCATCCTTCCATCCATACATCCATCCATCATTCATCCATCCACCCTTTCATCCATCCATCCATTCACTCATCATTCATCCACCCATCTTTTTACACATCCATCCATCCATCATTCATCCATCCACCCTTTCATCCATCCATCCTTCATCCGTCCACCCTTTCATCCGTCCACCCATCTATCCTTCAATCTATCCTTCATCCATCCTTCCTTCCATACATCCATCATTCATCCATCCACCCTTTCATCCATCCATTCACCCTTCATTCATCCACCCATCTTTTTACACATCCATCCATCCATTATTCATCATCCATCCATCCACCCTTTCATCCATCCACCCTTTCATCCATCCATCCTTTACCCATCCACCCTTCCTTCCATCCACCCATCATTCATCCACCTACCATTTCACACATCCATCCATCATTCATCCATGCAACCTTTCATCCATTCATACATACATCCACCCTTTCATCCTCCCATCCATACATCCATCCTTCATCCATCCACCCTTTCATCCATCCATCCATCCACCCACCCTTTCATCCATCCATCTACCCATCATTCATCCCCCCACCTTTTCACACATCCATCCATACATCCTTCATCCGTCCACCCTTTCATCCTTCCATCCATACATCCATCATTCATCCATCCACCCTTTCATCCATCCATTCACCCATCATTCATCCACCCATCTTTTTACACATCCATCCATCCATCATTCATCCATCCACCCTTTCATCCATCCTTCATCCGTCCACCCTTTCATTTTTCCATCCATACATCTATCCTTCACCAATCTATCCTTCATCCATCCACCCTTTCATCCTTCCATCCATACATCCATCATTCAACCATCCACCCTTTCATCCATCCATTCCCCCTTCATTCATCCACCCATCTTTGTACGATGTACACATCCATCCATCCATCATCCATCCATCCACCCTTTCATTCCTCCATCCTTCATCCATCCACCCTTTCATCCTTCCATCCATACATCCATCATTCATCCATCTACCCCTTCATTCATCCATCCACTCATCATTCATCCACCCACCTTTTCACACATCCATCCATCCTTCAGCCTTTCATCCATCCATCCACCCATCCACCCATCATTCATCCACCCAACTTTTATCCACCCACCCCCCACCCCAGCTCCCCCCAGCTCGTGTATGTGAGCCCGGCTGTAACAGCTTCAGGGACACAGACTCAGTCACACCCAAGTACTTGAAAGGTCTTTAAAAGACCTTTTATTTGTTAATTAGGCGTTGATGTTTTTCACACCTCGGTGTGAATTAGGCCTCCCGTGAGCACCCTCGATCAGCCCAATACCAGGAACTCTGCAGAATCTGCGACCCCCTTTCCAGGACTCCCCGACCCCCCTGGGGGTCGCGCCCACAGATTGAAGACCGCTGCCATATTGGATAGAGGAAAATGAGGAATTCACTGCAAAAATAGCAATATGGCTTAGATTCATAGACAGTCTATTCCTGAAAATGGAACAGAACAGCCAAAGAGTTCCTGGAATACTTTGAGGTTCTGAATGATAACAAAGTGGGCCTCAAGTTTACTTGCAACATGAGTACCCTGGAGATACAGTTTTTGGATGTAACAGTCTACATAGTGGATAATCAAATACAAACTACCCTATATCAGAAATCGACATCAACTAATAGTATCCTCCATGGGTCTAGCTTTCACCCCAATTCACTTAAAAATAGCATCCCGTATGAGGAATTTATAAGTATGAGCTGTAACTGCTCCAGTGATGAGGAAATGGAAGTGAAATTCAAGGAAACAACTGAGATTCCTACACAGATGATAAAAATATAGAGATAATAAACAGTAACAGGAATGGACAAGATCTCTGACATGGACTCAAACATTAATCGACAAAGCTAGTAAAAATAAGAGCAAGAAAGACATCACAATGAGGATGATACTAACATATAGTAAGGCAAAAACGAAGATTGTCAACATCTTAAACAAATACAGGAGTATATTACAAAAGGATCCAGATTTTGGGAACAACCTAGGGCCAAGACCCCAGATGACCTACTGAAAGGTACCCTCATTGAAGGACAGGTTAGTGAGGAGTCACTTTACAATGAGCAAACCAAGTAATTGGATGCAGAAATGACAAGTGGGGTTCACTTGCTGTGAAAATTGCAAAGCATGCCGGATAGGTAAGAACATGAATGAGCTCCAAGACTTCAAGGGCCAGGTATTTACCATCAATTAGAGAATCTCTTGTAACTCTACGTACGTAGTATATGTGATTGAGTGATTGTGCAGACTTAGATACATAGGGAGCACCATTTGTTCTTTGAAGTAATGAGCTTTGGAAAATATCAAAGCAGTCAAAAACAAGGACTTGAACTATGCAATGGGAAAAACATACTAGCACACATTCAGATAAGAACTGGCAAAATAGGCACTATTTTGGAATAGCGAGTATCCCTAGAAATGAGAGAGGAGGAGATAGGACTCTCAAATCGAAACGATTGAAGTTACGTCTCATCAAAAGATTCAAGACCAAGGCCCCCAAAAGATTGAATGGGGATGAGGAACTTTACATTTATCTATGGATTAAGCACATCTATTTGAATGCACAACTGATTTTGATAATCTGGTATATACACTTATGAATTGGTTGCTTGTGATCTGAAAGTTAGGATAGTCATGCAAGATTAGAGCACAGGCTACCAGTTGAGAACAGGAGACGGTTCTAATAATAGATTGGTCATATGGGAGCGGAGCTCACAATCACACCTAGAATACACACACTTACTGAATAAAAGAGATCAAGTGCACATATACATGACAATGCTATATTCAGGTAGGGGTGACAGAATTTAAATTCGACTGGAAATGTTATAGAGACTACCATGTAGGCTAATAACAGAATGTGATCCTGTAGTATTGTGCAGAGTACTGACACAATGTCAGTTATGAGCTACCCATATGTCTGAATCTGGGTACAACAGGTTGAGTCAATAAATGTCAGGAACCGTGGTACTCCGCCGTATGTTGAGTACCGGGTAATGAGCGGTACTAGGCACGCCCATTACAGAGGGATAGTAATATCATGACACAGGGAGGACGGTAATCATGCCGACTAGAACCCCTGTGGTGAGGAATCAAGGGAGTAGACATCGATATAGATAGCACGCAGTTATATGCAAGGACGATCCAAACAAGCCTTTTATTGAGCACACACAATATGGGTTGAAGTTATTTGCATTCCGGCAGCACTTAGTCAGAAATTCACATTAGAATGACCAAGGTCTAATACCGTGGTCCACTGTCTTATGTTGAGCACTGTGATAATGGGCAGTACTAGACACACCCATTACAGAGGAATTGTAATATAATGACACGGGGAGGAGGGTAATCGTCTCGACATGTACCCTTGTGGTGAGGAATCAAAGGAGTAACATCAATGTAGATAGTACCTAGTTATATACATGGAGGATCCATACACACTCTTCATTAAACACATGTAAACTGGGTCATTTTTAACGTTTTGTATTTTGTTTACTACCAATCCCACAATGCCTCATAATAGGGTACGTGGGAAGCAGTATTTGTAATTGGGAATCAACTGAACTGTGAAATCTTTCCTGGAGGTTGGTGTTCCTAGTCATAAATAATGATCCCACATGCTCAGCACAGTCTTGTGTGCGTACTTGAGGCAGAGAAATGAGTATTTTATAGTGGCAGGAAAAACCCACCCCTTCCCAGTGCACCAGCACTCCATATATTATATGTATGAATCAGCATTTCATGTATTATATGTATTGTTTTATTTCCATAGTGTTTGGTAGAATAGTGCATTGGTTCAATCAATCAATCAGTGCATTTATAGAGCGCGCTACTCACCCGTGAGGGTCTCAAGGCGCTGAAGGGAGGGGGTGCTGCTACTGCTCGAATAGCCAGGTCTTGAGGTGTTTCCTGAAGGTGAGATGGTCCTGGGTCAGTTGTAGGTGGGCTAGGAAGGAGTTCCATGTCTTGGCGGCCAGGTAGGAGAACGATCTTCCTCCGGTGGTGGTTCTGCGATTCCGTGGGACGGCGGGGAGGGCGAGGCTGGCGGAGCGGAGCTGGCGGGTCGGAGTGTAGAACGTGAGGCCTTTACTGGCAACACAGCGACCCGAGATTGCTGGATATCGGACGTCCTACGAAACGTTTACTAAATACCGGAACCACAAGGTGCTTACCCGCACCAGTGGATTTTCAGACCAGTTATTTTCCCGAGACTCGAATTCCTCTTCCAAAAAATCAGAGCTTACTCGCCGCAAGTAGACGCATAGACATACTGTGGGCACAGGGAGTGACCCGAACCTGTGAAACAGCGGTTCTTTTATCCTGAAACACACACTCGGTGGATCTTCATCTACGTGGTCACGGGCCCTACCGGGTCGGAAATATCACCGGTGGAGCGACCTTTTGACCATTTCACCTATAACGCAGCCCTGAGGAGTTGCGAAAACACTGTTCCAAAGCGACGAAACACATGTCGGCTGGTTGTGGAACCAATAAACCTTCTCAAATTACCTTTGCACCATATATTATGCTTGTTTTTCTTTTGACTTTGGCCTTTTCTGATATGCGTACCATAACTATACACGACTGTGAAAGATTTCTGTTCTTGTGTGCATAGGCATTACGGTAGTGATTGGTTCGTATGTTAGTTCTTGTTAGCATACCGTTGAGCGGTTAGGGTTTCTTCTCCGCTCGACTGTTGCACCTTAAATTACTAAGTTCACACGACCACTACAGCGTCCACCCTTGGTAGAGCACCCTTTAAATATCTGAGACACTAAAAACCCTTTCCTTTGCAGTTGTAGAACGTGAGGCGATTGTTGAGGTATTCGGGCCCATGTTGTGGAGCGCTTTGTGTGCGTGGGTGAGGAACCTGAACATGATCCTTTTGCTGACGGGGAGCCAGTGCAGGTCTCTCAGGTAGGCGGATATGTGGCTATGGTGAGGGATGTTGAGGATGAGTCGTGCAGAAGTGGTCTGTATGCGCTGGAGTCTTTTCTGAACTTTGGCTGTGGTTCCTGCGTATAGGGCGTTCCCGTAGTCCAATCAGCTGGTGACGAGGGCCTGGGTGACCATCTTTCTGGTTCCGGTAGGGATCCACCGGAAGATCTTCCGAAGCATACGAAGGGTGTTGAAGCATGAGGATGAGATGGCGTTGACTTGCTTGGTCATCGTGAGAGAGGAGTCCAGGATGAATCCCAGGTTGTGTGCGTGTTCCGCGGTGTCGGTGTAGTGCCCAGCACTGTGGGCCACCAGGAGTCATCCCAGGTGGATGGGGATGGTCCGGGGAGGAGGACCTCCGTCTTGTCTGAGTTCAGTTTCAGACGACTGAGCTTCATCCATTCCGCCACCGCTTTCATTCCTTCCTGGAGGTTGGTTTTGGCGGTGGCTGAGTCTTTGGTGAGGGAGAGTATCAGCTGGGTGTCGTCGGCGTAGGAGATGATGTTGAGGTTGTGTTTGCGTGCGATGGCGGCGAGGGGGCTCATGAAGATATTGAAGAGGGTTGGGCTGAGCGAAGAGCCTTGGGGTACGCCGCAGATGAACTCGGTTACCGCGGAGCGGAAGGGAGGGAGGCGGACACTCTGGGATCTGTCGGAGAGGCACAAGGTGATCCAGTCCAGGGCTTTTCCTTGGATCCCACTATTGTGGAGGCACGTTACTAGGGTGCGATGGCAGACGGTATCAAAGGTGGCTGAGAGGTCTAGGAGGGATCACTGAAATAATATTGATGACAAAAATATAGAACTACCATAATATCGAGTAAAAAATATAGAATACAAAAATATCGAATTCCTATCTCCAAACAGGTAAGTACAAAAATAAAGAATCAAAAATATTGTTGTAAAAAATATAGTTAGTCAAAATATCGAATTTTTTTAAATGCTTAAAAGTAATTGAAAATTAATGAAATAATAACTATAATTAACTTAAACATACTAAAAATACTTAAATAACCTTAAAATAAATAAATAATGAATTTAAGTTAAAAAAACATACAAATTGATTTCTTAATACATATATATATATATGAACGTAATATTAATAAAAAAATATACAATATTTTTACCGTAGGATAGCGGAAAGGTTAAAATGTACTATTATCACTCCAGTGAGTGCAACAGTAGAGAAAGCGTTGGATAGCGTAGGGGTAAAAATTACTATTACCACTCCAGAGAGTGCAACAGTAGGGAAAGCGTTGAATAGCGTAGGGGTAAAATTACTATTCCTACTCCAGTGAGTGCAACAGTAGGGAAAGCGTTGGATAGCGTAGGGGTAAAAATTACTATTCCCAATCCAGAGAGTGCAACAGTAGGGAAAGCATTGGATTGCATATGGGTAAAAATTGCTTTTCCCACTCCAGGGAGTGCAACAGTAGGGAAAGCGTTGGATAGCGTAGGAGTAAAAATTAGTATTCTCACTCCAGAGAGTGCAAGAGTAGGGAAAGCATTGGATAACGTAGGGTAAAAAATTACTATTCCCACTCCAGTGAGTGCAAGAGTAGGGAAAGCGGTGGATAGCGTAGGGGTAAAAATGACTATTCCCACTCCAGGGAGTGCAACAGTCTGGAAAGCATTGGATAGCGTAGGGGTAAAAATTACTATTGCAACTCCAGAGTGTGCAACCGTAGGGAAAGCGTTGGATAGCGTAGGGGTAAAAATTACTATTCCAACTCCAGAGAGTGCAACAGTAAAGAAAACATTGGATAACGTAGGGTAAAAAATTACTATTCCCACTCCAGTGAGTGCAAGAGTAAGGAAAGCGGTGGATAGCGTAGGGGTAAAAATTACTATTCCCACTACAGAGAGTGGAACAGTCTGGAAAGCATTGGATAGCGTAGGGGTAAAAATTACTATTGCAACTCCAGTGAGTGCAACAGGAGGGAAAGCAAAGCGTTGGATAGCGTAGGGGTAAAAATTACTATTCCAACTCCAGAGAGTTCAACAGTAGAGAAAGCGTTGGATAGCGTAGGTGAAAAAATTACTATTCCCACTCCAGAGAGTTCAACAGTAGGGAAAGCATTGGATAGCGTAGAGGAAAAAATTACTATTCCCACTCCAGAGAGTGCAACAGTAAAGAAAACATTGGATAGCGTAGGGGTAAAAATTACTATTCACATTCCAGTGAGTGCAAGAGTAGGGAAAGTAAATACTTCATATATTAATTAAAATTAATTAAATATTAATACCGATTACAAAATAATTAAAAATAATTACCAATTTAATATAATAGAATAATTAATCAATTAAAAATACAAATAAAAATTATTTATCAAAAATCATTACCTAATTTTACACATTAATTACCAATTTACAATGAATTAATTAGCAATTGAAAAATAATTAACAATTCATGAAAAATATATACCAATAAATAAATTAAATTTTTTAATTAACATACTTATCAATTAATCAATTAATAAAAATTAATTACTAATTATAATTTAATTAATTACCAATTAAAAATTAATTGCCAAATAATTCAAGATAAATACCAATAAATAAACTAAAACATTTAATCAATTACAATTAAATTACTTCCCACCCTATTCCTCTATAAACCCACAACCCGCTACAAAAAATAAAGTAATAAAATTAACATAAATATCAATTAAGCAATTAATAAAAATTAATGACCAATTATAATTTAATTAATTACCAATTAAAAATTAATTAACAATTATTTCAAGATAAATACCAATAAATAAATTAAAACATTTAAATAAATTTAATTAAACTACTTACCACCCTATTCCCCTATAAACCCACAACCCACTACAGAATTAAATTATGCAAAAATTAAATACCATAAAATGAATTACTTAAAATAAATTATAACATAAATGTACACTTTTCACACATATACTAACATTAAAAAAACTTAAAAAAATTCGATATTATTAAAAAATCGATATTTTTAATATCTATATTATATACTTCGATATTTTGACTTTCTATATTTATGTAAATCGATATTAACTTACTTACCACAAATTCAATATTTTTGTTGTCTATATTCTGTCTATTCGATATTATTTAGTAGTGTGGCTCACTGGTTAGAGGCGGCAGACCCGAGAGCAGAGGACGGCCCGGGACCAGGGTTCGATTCCCGACGCGGCAGGTTTCTGGACCAGGGTCAGCGGACTCGATAATTCTCTCGCCTCGGTGCCCACTCTGATCAGCGATCACACTCGGCAACTCTGGGCACTAGCTTGCCTCATCTTCACTAACGGCCCCACCAGACCGCCGGGGATGCCTGGTCTCACCCTGGAGATACCCATTAAGGGACCATCTCTCAGGGAAGCCAGGAAGGGTTTCGCAGCGGTCGAAGCGCGGAGGTACCCCTTCGGGAGTGATTCCAGCGCTATATAAGCACATAATTAATTAATTAATTAATTAATTAATTTTGTCCATTAAATTCAATATTTTTGTTGTCTATATTCTGTCCATTCGATATTTTGTCCACTCTATATTTTCAACTCAATATTACTGCCATTCTATATTTTCTACTCGATATTTTGACTGTATACCGTCTAGGAGGATGAGGGCGGTTGTTTCCCCGTTGTCAAGCAGGGTCCTGATGTCATCGGTGGCTGCAAAGAGGGCGGTCTTGGTGCTGTGTTTGGCTCGAAATACGGACTGGGATGGGTCGAGGGAGTCGTTTGCCTCGAGGAAAGCGGTCAGCTGTTTATTGACAGTCTTCTCGATGACTTTTGCTGGGAAGGAAGAAGAGAGATGGGACGGAAGTTCTTGAGGCCTTCAGGGTCCGCTGTGTGTTTCTTCAGAAGGGCGTTGATCTCTGCGTGCTTCCAGCTCTCTGGGAAGGTGGCGGACGTGAAGGAGTTGTTTATGACGTTCCGGAGGTGGGGTGCGATGATGGTGTTGGCTTTGTTGAAGATGTGGTGAGGGCATGGGTCCGAGGGAGAGCCGGAGTGGATGGTGTTTATGACGTGGATGGTGTCTTCAGTGCTGATGGGGGTCCAGGCGCTGAGGGTGGTGGTAGGGGGCGTTGTTTTGATGATTGGATGCGGAGTCTGGGCACCGAAGATGTCGTGTATGTCGGCGGTGGAAGAACGTGGCGAGGGAGTCGCAGAGGTCTTGCGACGGTGGGATGTCGTTGCTGCTGGCGCTGGGATTGGAGAGCTCTTTTATGATGCTGAAGAGTTCCTTGCTGTTGTATGTGTTGTAGTCCAGCCGCTCTTTGAACGATGTCCTTTTGGTGGTGCGAATCAGCTGGTGTTGTTTGCGAGAGGCGTTCTTGAGAGCTGTCAGGTTTTCTGTCGTCTGTTCGTGGTTCCAGGTTTTCTCAAGAGATCGGCAGGATTTCTTCGATACTTTGAGGGCGTCGGTGAACCATGTGGCTTTCCTGTTGTTGGTCTTGCCTGGGGGGTTCTTCAGTGGGGCAAGGGCGTCGACGCAGTTGGTGATCCACTGTGTGAGGTTGCGGGCTGATTTGTTGGTGTCAGTGGTGTCGGTTGTTGGGTTCTGGCTCAGTGACGTGATTAGCTGGTCTGTAGTGACTTCACTCCAGCCTCTGTGGGGGATCCGTTGCGGGCGGTCGTGGGATGTAGTCTTCTTGAAGTTGAAATGGATGCAGCTGTGGTCGGTCCAGTGTAGTCCGGTGGAGTGGCTGAAGGAGATGTGGTTGCTGGCGGAGAAGATGGGGTTGAGCGTGTGGCCGGCGTAGTGGATGGGAGTGTTCACCAGTTGCTTGAGTCCGAAGTTGGCAAGGTTGTCGAGCAGGGTGGTGGTGTTGTTATCGTTATTGTTCTCCTGGTGGAAGTTCAGGTCCCCTAGGAGGATGTAGTCTGATGAGGCGAGGGCATGCGGGCTGATGAAATCGGCGATGGTTTCACTGAATTGTCTGCGTGGGCCCGGGGGTCTGTGGATGAGGGTTCCTCTGAGGGTGGTCTTGGGGTCGGTGTGGATCTGGAAGTGTAGGTTTTCGGCGGCGGTGAGGGTATCTCCAGTGTTGGTCGTGACGCTGATGGTGTTCCTGTAAATGATGGTGATTCCTCCTCCGGTTTGGTTGACGCGGTCCTTATGGGTGATCTTGTAGCTGTCTGAGATGGCTATGGCGATGTCGGGGGCTGAGGAGGTGTTCATCCAGGTTTCCGTGAGGAAGGCGACGTCCGGCGCTGTTGTGTCGAGGAGGTCCCAGAGTTCGACGGCGTGCTTGTGGATGGAGCGGGTGTTGAGTAAGATGCACTTGAGGCGGTTGTGGTTGTTGCTTGGTCCGGAGGGTGGGGTGTAGGTACGGAGGCAGGTGAATTTGCAAGCTTGGCATAAGAAGGGTCCGTGGGTGCGCCTCGGGGTGGCTCGGTAGCAGGTGGATGGTCAGCCGGTGTTGAGTGCGTGGAGGGCGGAGGTGTCGTATCTCAGTCGGGTTTCCTGGCTTTGGCGGGGGCCAGGGGTCCTGGCACTGGGCGGGGGCCAGGGGTCCTGGCGCTGGGCGGGGTCCAGGCGCGGACGGGCGCAGACGGGCTTGCCTTAGGCGCGACTTCGGCACGCCCGCCGGCGTGGCTGCTGCGCGCCCTCCATATGAGGGGAAGAAGGAGGGAGGAGCAGCTGGGAGGCTGGAGCGGGTGGCGAATTGGGGACCTGGGGGGCGGGGCCGCAGGGGACGCAGCGGCGGGAGAGAGCATGGGGGAAGTGGGAGGGTGGCACAGAAGGCAAAAGGGCACAAAATACGGAGGGGCAGGCAAAAAGACAGGCAGCAATAATGGGCACACAGTAAACCAATGAACAAAAATGAAATAAACGCGGAGGAAACCAAAGGACGAACCGGTGCACAGCGAGTTGCAGCAGCAGGGGTAGCGTCACACAGGAGGACCGTGTGGTGGCTGAGGGGGCAACCTACCTCGTGACAGGGTCAAGGGTCAATTGGTTGGAGTTCAAGGCATGCTAATGCAAGCTTTGGAGTATTAACTTATATGCTTTTTGAAACTTACATCTGGTAAGAGAAACTTTCTGACCTGTAGCAATTGGATTCTGCAACATCTAATGTTGCAATGACATTGTGCTTTCACAGAAGTTTTACCGCTACTGATCGTAGCAGTACTTTGTTTTGATGAAGAAGCACCTAGTCACGCTCCGTCACGCTGGAACTTGATGATAGGTGATAGGCGTTTAGGGTGTGTCTGACTTGGGTGTGGTTAGTCTATAAAAGCCACACCCACCTTCCAGAAGGCGCTTAGCCTTCCGTTCGTTTCCAAGGCAGGAGTCGCGTGTAGAAGCTCTTCAACTTACCTGATCTGCAGCGCAGCAAAGGCTTCAGATCCCGGCTTGGAATCTTCTTGCTTCGGTGACACCAGGATCTGCAATGAATACAAGAGGAAAAGATAAGCACTTAGAAACCTTTGGCGTCCTACGCAAGAAAGTTTAATTGAAATATTAATTTTTGGAACACTTCTGTTTTTTAAAGAAGAAATACTTGGACTATTCAAAACTTTAAATGTAACCCCTTATATGATTTCTTGGAACTTTGAATTGCGAAAAGATTGAAGAAGTGTTAAACAAGACTCTAAGATATTTTAATGTTTAATGCCTCTTAAGCCTGAATTATGTAAGAATCTAAATTAAAATTCATAATCACTTTGGATGTTGTCTTTTTGTATATATCTTTTCTCCATCTTGTAGCAACAGTGCGGAGGAGTTTTCAAGATAACGTTTAGTAAGTTAAGTTTAGTAATTTATTAAGAGGAAAGTAGGGTACTAGATTTATAAAGCTTCAGAGGTTTTATTTCTATTATTTCCCTTTCAGCTGTTCACTACTATATCACACAAGACTTTGCCTGTACTCAAGTTCCCCTCAACAAAACAAGGCCAGAGAATCACTGCTCGCAGGTAGGCTTATATTCCTAATATAGAGTACATTTTAAATTAAGGTAAAGAAGTAATGCAAAAACTCTAAAACGCTACCTTAAAGCAAATGATTAAAAGTTCCTCTTGTTGCCTCGCAGGTCGACAGCAAGTCTCCTCAAACTACGTCCATTTGAATATCTTGCAAATGGGTTTATTCGACACTCAAAGTCCCCAGTCTCATCCCCTTTATTTTTATACCAAAGAAAGGGGGGAGCTACACTCATGCATAGACTACAGAGCTTTAAACAACATGACAATAAAAAATAGATACCCCTTGCCACTCATTCCTACATTATTGGACCAAATTAAACAAGCAACCATTTATACCAAACTGGACTTGCGCAGAGCATACCATCTTGTACGAGTGGGCGACAAATGGAAAACAGCGTTTCGCACAAAATTCTTCCTCTATGAATATCAAGTAATGCATTTCAGGCTCTGTAATGCTCCTGCCGCTTTCCATTTTTTTATAAATGAAGTTTTGCATGAGTTCATTGATATCTGTTGCGTAGTTTATATTGATGATATTCTCATATATTCAAATTCTGTACAAGATCATGTAAAACAAGTACGTGCCATCCTTCAAAAATTGCTTCAAAATTCTCTTTATGTCAAATTAGAGAAAAGCATTTTTTATGTTTCAAAAATTGACTTTTTAGGATATGTCATCAGTCCTTCTGGAATAGAAATGGATCCAAAGAAAATAGAGGCAGTAAGTACTTGGCCCAGTCCTTCAGCCGTAAAACAAGTACAGAGCTTTTTAGGCGTTGCAAACTTTTATTGGCGCTTTATTCAGAACTTCTCCCAAACAATAACTCCCATCACCAAACTCCTCCGAAAAGGGGACCAATTTGAATGGACAGAGACGGCTGAAAAGGCTTTTCAAGTTTTAAAGGAAAGATTTACCACAGCTCCTATTGTAAGTCATCCTGATCCTACACAACCTTATATTGTGGAAGCCGATGCTTCTCAGTTCGCCGTGGGGGAATTTTGTCACAAAGATATAGAGACACTGGACAAATGCATCCCATCGCTTACTACTCAAGGAAATTATCAGCAGATGAACAAAATTATGCTATTGCAGATAAAGAATTGCTGGCAATTATTGAAGAATGGAGCCATTACTTGTTAGGGGCATGCCATCCTATTATCATCTATACTGACCATAGAAATTTACAATCTTTACGATCAGTCAAAGCTTTATCCGCTAGACAACTCTGATGGTAACTATTTTTTAATGATTATAATTCTGTCATCACTTTCCGACCAGGAAAAGAGAACCATAAGGCAGATGCATTATTACGTATCGGAGAAACTGAAAATGAAACTAATACATAAGTAAAACCAGTATTACCTACCACTTGTTTTCAAGCTAGTCTTACAATCTGTGATGTAATTACTAACATTAAAAAATAAATCAAGAAAAAAGACATAAGTAATTGGAAAAAGAATTATCCATTCTTACAAGAAAGAGAAAATCTTTTATTATTGAATTATCAAATCATAGTACCTTCACCAGAGATTCAAACGTCCATTATGCAGCTACATCATGATACTCTTTTGTCAGCCCATCCTGGAATTCTAAAAATGTATCAAGTAATCAAGAGGAAATTTTGGTGGCCTTCCATGTTCAATGATATTACAAATTTTGTTGAGACTTGTAGTATATGTAGCATCGCACCAGGCTCCTAGTGGGCTGTTACAACCCTTACCCTTTCCACCTCAACCGTAGCATACAATCTCTCTAGATTTCATTGTCGAATTTCCTCAAACAAAAGATGGTTTCACTACCATTCTAACTGTAGTGGATCAATTTTCACGTATGGCCCATTTCATTCCATTAAAACAACTTCCAACCACTATGGAATTAGCACAGATCCTTATGACAAACATACGTTTACATGGAATTCCGTCTATTGTTATTTCTGATCAGGGTTCCCAATTTATCTCACACGTCTGGCAAAATATAAGTCAATTATTGAATATGGAAGTGCGATTGTCATCAAGTTATCACCCACAAACGGATGGTTTAACAGAACATACCAACCAAACCATAGAACAATATTTACGATGCATGTTACAGATCCTTGATGAGGAATGGCCAGATATTTTGTGGGCATTAGAGTTTGCATATAATGATGTAGATCATTCTTCTACCAAAATGTCTACGTTCTTTTGTAATTATGGGTATCACCCAAAACATATTCCTGATCACATGGTTTCAACCAATTTGGTTCCTTCTATACATGATCATGTCTCTAAGTTAACATTTATTTATCGTGATGCTCACTTTAATTTGGCCCAAGCAAAAGAAACTTAAAAGATCACAGCTGATCAACATTGTTTTATTCAACCCTCTTATGCTGTAGGGGACAAAGTCTGGTTGGCCACTAAAAAGTTATGATTAAAAGGAAATAAGAGATGCAACCCTCGCTTTATAGGACCATTTCCGGTAAATAGAGTAATAAATCCTGTCAGTGTGGAATTGACACTCCCAAGATGCTATCGAATCCACCCAGTTTTCCACGTGTCATTATTGAAACCTTACAATCCCAAGACTCGGCTAATCAAAGCGCCTCCTACTATTGAAATTGAAGGAGTTCCTGAATTCGAAGTCAAAACTATTTTGGATGCTAAGAGAGTTCGTGGAAAACTTTTTTAATTTATAGATTGGAAAGGTTATGGCCCGGAAGAACGGTCCTGGGAACCTTTAGTTCATCTAAAAAAGGCGCCACAATTAGTAAAAGCCTTTTATGCCCGATATCCAACAAAGCCTAAGCCCATTCCAACGGTTTTAGGGGGATCTTGAGGGGGGAGTACTGTCTTAAATAACGATCCCACATGCTCAGGACGGTTTTGTGCCGTATTTGAGGCAGGGGAATAAGTATTTTCTAGTGACAGGAAAAAACCCACCCTTCCCCATGCACCAGCACTCCATATATTATATGTATGAACCAGCATTTCATGTATTATATGTATTGTTTATTTCCATAGTGTTTGGTAAAATAGTGCATTGGTTGGAGTTCAACGCATGCTAATGCAAGCTTAGGAGTAGTAACTTATATGCTCTTTGAAACTCACATCTGGTAAGAGAAACGTTCTGACCTCGGAATTGAAGTCTGTAGCAATTGGATTCTGCAACATATAAATTTGCAAGGACATCGTGCTTTCATGAACGTTTTACCGCTTCTGATCGTAGCTGTACTTTGTTTTGATGAAGAAGCGCCTATTCACGCACCATCACGCTGGAACGTGACGATGCGTGATAGGCGTTTAGGATGTGTCTGACTTGGGTGTGACAAGTCTATAAAAGCCACACCCACCTTCCAGATGTTGCTTAGCCTTCCGTTTGTTTCCAAGGCAGGAGTTGTGTGTAAAAGCTCTTCAACTTACCTGATCTGTAGCGCAGCAAAGGCTTCGGATCCCGGCTTGGTACTTCTTGCTTCGGTGACAGCAGGATCTGCAATGAATACAAGAGGAAGAAGATAAGTACTTAAAAAGCTTCGGCGCCCTACGCAAGAAAGTTTAATTGAAAGACTAATTTTTGGAACACTTCTGTTTTTTAAAGAAGAAATACTTGGACTATTCAAAACTTTAAATGTAACCCCTCATTTGATTTCCTGGAACTTTGAATTGCGTAAAGATTGAAGAAGTGTTAAACAAGATTCTAAGATATTTGAATATTTAATGCCTCTTAAGCCTGAGTTCTGTAAGAATCTAAAAATAAATTCAGAAACATGTTGGATGTTGTCTTTTTGTATCTATCTTTTCTCCATCTAGTAGGAACAGTGCGGAAGAGTTTTCAAGATAACGTTTAGTAAGTTAAGTGTAGTAATTTATTAAGAGGCAGGAAGGGTACTAGATTTATAAAGCTTCAGTGGTTTTATTTCTATTATTTCCATTAAAGCTGTTCACTACTCCATCACACAGGACTTTGCCTGTACCCAAGGTCCCCTCAACAAAACCACGGAACAAGAAATACTGAGATATAGGCCAGACAATCACTGCTTGCAGGTAGTCTTATATTCCTAATATAGAGTACATTTTAAATTAAGGTAAAGAAGTAATGCAGAAACTCTAAAATGCTACCTTAAAGCAAATGATTAAAAGTTCCTCTTGTTGCCTTGCAGGTCGACAGTAAGACTCCTCAAACTACGTCCAGTATCCGGCCCTCCTCCCAATATTTCTAACTTTTAACTTGATTGTGAGTAAAATCACAAGTTATTATTAGTAATTTGGGAAGTTGGTCCCTTGCGTCCCTGCGAAACCCTTTCTAGGTCAGCACAAGCAAGATAAGGTAGGAGACTGCGTAGTTGTCTGACATTCCTTCATATCTTGATGGTCGATTGCTGTTCGGGGTTTGGTTCATTCAGTTGGACTGATTTGGTGGTGAATATATATTTACCACTATTACAGTCCAACTGTAATGCTCACTGTTTCACAGCTGGTGCCAGCATCGTAAATGAACCAAACCCCGAACATATATATATATATATATATATTACCAATTTCTCAGTTTGTACACACTTCCCTTCCCACGGGGAAAGAACGAAGAGCGGACTGCATGTAAAGTGATATAATCCAATATTTATTTTGCCTTCTCTAACACCATGACAGTCATATATATATTTGTATACATACATCTATATGTATAGATGAAAAGTCTTCTTCAACCCTTCTCGTTCAGGAAATGACAAAGCGAACCCAAATATGGTGCAATTAATTTATTTTCAATCCCGTACACCCAGCCATAACGCGTATCAGCCCTCGTGGGGCCCTGATCACATACATCTATATGTATGCACTTATATAAATACAGTCAGCAATATTTGACGTAGTTATGTTTCATATGCACTTCGCCCTGAAAAGGAATATTTTGCTTTGCTAACAACATTGACACTGTTTAGCGAATCTAGGTAACATTTGTCACTTGCTGAGCACACAGTTACATTTAGGCATGCCAAGTTTTGTGCAGATTCTTTCAGTGAGGGGAAAAGGTAATGGGACAAGGAGATAAAACAGTGGTTTCCATTTCAGTTCCTTTAAGAAATGTTGCACTCTGATACAGAAAAAACAATGAATGTTTCTACACAAATTCTGGAAGGAAAACAGAACTTCACTCAGCAACTGTGCTTTTTGTGGTTTAGAGTAAATCTAGTTTTTGAGACATCGGTATTTGAAAAAAGGGCTTGATAGGTGTTGAAATATTAATTCTTTATGGATCTGTTGTCTACTGAGTCCAAGGACCTTGGCAAAGTCCACAAACTAGAGTAGCAATTTGATGTGCAAGCAACACATAAAAGTTATTGTTACCGTAACTATAACAGGATGCTGTGTACTAAAGCCTTGCATATTAAAAAGAAGTGTCATGGGTGGGGTTGGGGAGAAGGGAAAACATACCCTTGTTCCTGTGGAGGATGTATGGGGAATCCAGGGCAAAGCTTCAGTGAGATGTTGGAGGGGGGACATCCCCCAAATAAATGCATTATTGGTGTGGCAGTGAGTCAGGTCTACTATGCCTGTGTCATTTTTCATGAGACCAGAATAAAGGACAATACAGTGACTTTTGCTGTAAACGGAGGAAGAGAGACAGAGATATCCATCTGGTGGCTGAATTTCAAAATATGAAATCAAATAACCTGGAATGTATATTGTCTTCCATGCTTGTGATCCTACACAAATATTTTAATTCACATAGCCTTCGCTTTTCTCAATAGCACACATGGGGGTATTTTAAATACTTTCGTTCAGGATGCGTGCTGTACCAGCACCTCTTATGTATAATGTCATAAACTATAATGTTGCTCCATCTATAACAAGCATCTAGGCTGCCTTTAGGGGTTACATGACTATTGACTTAACTCTGAGTTCCCTAATGACATTGTCATGGGGGGGGGGGGGGGGGGGAGCAAGGCATAAATGTTTCTAAAAACTATCACTTTTATTAAATGTCTGTCTATGCAGTTATATAATTTGATGTATTAAGGTGAAACGCTTCAGAATATTAAAGAAGTCTATTTTTTTTATTTTTGAAAGGATTGCATCAAATGTTTACATTATGTTTTGTTGAAAGATATACACACCAAATGTTTTTATAACTCAGTTCATGCACGGACTCTTACAGCCAAGACACATGGCTCGGCTCTAGCACGGCCTGCCCTATTAAAATGCCTGAGCATCCTCCACTATTTGTGACTTTGACTTTGTATGTGTGGATGTAAGTCACTTAATAGAATGATTAGTAAAAGATGAGCACTGAAACATGGACCAGTGCCCACAAGCACTCATTTGACAAATCTACCATCAAGACTTCTTGTAGCAGAGGCAAAGCGAAGTGGGTGCAGTAAAAATATACTTAAATTAAGCGATTAGAGGGCACAGACTCAAGGCCATTGTGTTGTACCTGACCACAGTCATGAGTTCCCAGGAAGAACTAGCAGATCCTTGTGGGACAGGCAGGGGCGTAGCTTCATTGTTGGTATTTGGAGTGTGACACTGCTACAATACATTTTAGGTTTGGAAGTTGGGTCTGGGGATCTCAGTCTTTATTTCTCATCATTCTCATTTCACTAATATATAGTGACAAGTTTACCAAACAAAGAGTCAATCAGTACTGAAACAGTAACTCAGTGAATAGGTACAAATGCACTACTTTTTGTAATTCATAAACATTGGCAGTAGCAAGGCTAGAAAAGGTGTACGAGTCTCAAAATTCCAGGCAGACTACTGGCAATCAAACATCCAAAATGTAATGGAGTTATGTGGTCACCTTATAGGCCCGGGTAGAAACATCTTCATTTTCAATGCTCACATTGTTAAGTTGCCTTCTTCCTTAAACACAGTGACATTTGACACACATTTGTTTGTAAGCTTGTGCAGGATAATATTCTCTAAATTGAGCTTTGCTTACATTTCCACTTCGTAGGCACATTATCAAATAACTTGACCATTCTGTAGAAGGGCTAAGTTCACTACGTAAAATGTTATTTGTTTTGCCTGTACGGCTGAAGAGCTAGCACAACAGCTGAAACAATTATTATATAAACAACATCACTGCCTTGCTTAGCCAGAGGAGCATTTTGCGGGCATTGAGAGGCTAACCCATGCTGAAAGTGCAGCCCAACTAATTCCTGTTTTCTCCTGTGAGGGATGCTGTCTAGCTCTCCACCAAGATGAGCATGCTTGATGACACTAACACACAGGTAAGGGGAAGTTAGGTCACCCTACAGGGATTTGGCAGATTCACTCACCCTAAACACACTAGGTTATGTAGCGCTAGGTAGGAGTACAATATATTACAGTACTTGTATGCAAGCATATATTCTCTGTAATCAGCAAAATGGTTGAACTGTTTATCTCTTGGTATACTAATAACATTATTCTGTTTCCTCCTATTGATTATTGCAGCACACATATTTTACTCATGAATCACGAAGCTTGAATAAATATTGAAACTGCATGTTGTGTATTTCTTGTGTATCTCTTTGGGTATGCATGAGTAACTAAATGAAAAGGTTTCTAGATTGTTACCACGATTTCCTTGGGAGTCAAGGTTGTTGTGTTCTGAGGTTGCGCAATCCATTTGTTAGCTTGTCAGGTTAGGGGTACAGATGGTGCACTGTGAGCTAGCAGGACTAAGGTCAACATATCTGGATGGTGTGCGTGGAGTCAGTCTCACACAGTCCTGATTTTGATATTGTCCAACAAACACATATTTTTTTCTGAGACTGTATAAGCTGTATGACATGGCACCCCCAATGTTCTAGCTTGGTTTCTTATTTAATCTACCACCTGAGTAGTTTTCTTTTGCATACCCAAAGATCCCTACTCACCTCTTAACCAGAGACATCCGTGGTGTTAGAGAAAAATCCTCCTCAGCTGAGTAGATAAATCCTATGTATTGGCTGTAGGTTGTTCAAGCCTGAACCTTTCAAAGGATCACCCCATAGAGGTACCCTCTCTGAATTCCACATGTTCATATGGTTAACGATGACGCGGCAACTCATATCCCAGTGAACTGCAGAAATGCATTAACACAGATGCTGTTACAACGTAGACTACCCCTTACGAGTGGGGACGTTACCTTCGAGGTAGAGGCCCATGATGAATTCAAGACAGAGGTATTCTATTCATGGGTTAAATTACCAGATTCAGAAGCATGAACAAGATAGTTTCAAACATACATTGAGGCTGCAGTTGCTAACAACTACATAGCTTATGAAGCACTAGAAATACCACTAACTTACCAATAACACCAAAATGGATTTGAAGGTGCCCTACCACACACACACAACAATGTTAGACTAGGTCCCCTTAGCAATGAGTGAGTAACATGGCCAGTTTTAACCGGTTACACACCCTAATACAGATATAGAAAATCTGGCAGTTCCAGGCATACGTATGCTATATACAGATCTTGTTAAAACATATAGGGCCAGATGTAGGTAAATCCTGAATACCGTTTCTTAAATACCGAATTTTAACGAATTTTACTGATTTGGTAATAAGAAATCGGTATTTGGGATGTAGGTAAAAATTTGGTGATACAATACATTTTAGGTAAATACCGATCCGGTAACATCCAAATCTGTATATTCCGAATCGGATGTTACTGAATCGGCAATTCAAAAAAAGAGAAATGAGGGAATCATCCAATCAGGTGCAACCACCCCTCCTCCCAACCAGGAAGTGGCCACACCGATGCAGGTGCAATCAATCTGAAGCTGCTGGAGAGGCTGGGAGAACAGAGCAGAGCCCTTGAGCCACTGGAAAACTTTCTCATTGCAAATTGAAAAATGGCAAGCAAAGATACTGAAAGGGAATGAGCAGAGAGAAAGAGGAAGCTGAAATTCAGCACCATGGAGCTGCAGGTCCTTGTGGAGGAGGTAGTGAGGGAACACCACAAGTTGTTTAGAAAGCAGTCCCTGCAGGTGGCAGAATCTGCCAAAAGGAAGATTTGGCATGCAATACAAACAAAGGTCAATGCCATTGGAGTGACCCCACGGGACATTGACGACCTGAAGAAGAGGTGGTATGACCTCCGGAGTGTGACAAAGCGGAAAATGGCAGAGCTCCACAAACAAGCGAACCTGACAGGAGGAGGGAGGAACAGGGCACCTGCCCTGACTGAGCTTGAGGAGCTGGTGGAGTCCACCATTGAACCAGACAGCGTCTGTGGGATTGGGGATGAAGACAGCTCAGCCAGAGCTGCCACCAAAAAAGGTAAGAAGCATGCACAGCACTCACCCCCACTCCTTCCCCTTCCCTTTCCCCAATGTGGTAGTGTGAAGCCCACTCCAGTACATGTTTTAGTATACACCAGCAATGCATTATGGGAGATGTAGTCAGTGAAACACATACCATGCCAGACAACACACCAAACAACTAGGCATGCGACACACATCAGTGATGAGCAAGCTGAGGCAATGGCTATAGTGTGTCAGAGTTGAGAATGTATTAGGATAAGCAGGGTTGTAGGACCACATAGTAAATGTATGATTTTCAGTCCACAGGCGAGCCATCTCGCAGGCGTCCCAAGGACAAGGAAGCTAGTGCACCACGGAGGGAAGACACACAGGAGGCGAGAACCAGCGCAGGGCAAACCACACAAGCTACAGTGGCATCTCCGACACTGCCAGCCTCCCAAGACCTGCCAGCGTCACCACAGCTGCTGGCCTCCCCAGAGCAGTTGGCTTCACCACTACTCATGTCCTGAACTGGTAACATCACCGGCTGCAACAACACCTGCAGTGCAAAAAAGCAAGAGGCATGTCGTAGCCACACTCATGGAAATGGAGTCTTCCGCAGGAGACACAATGGGGGGTGACACACCAACCGTGGAAGTTGAGCACAGCAGTGCTATTCAGCAGTTCACCGCTGAGGGGGCACACACAGGTGCCAGACACAGCAGGGTCAGGGACAACAGTGAAAACCAAAATGCCGAGGGTGCAGGTGTCTTCTGCGGACTGGAGACCCCTATGGTGAAGGTGCAGCACATGCAAGGGAAGGCCATCCAGTCAGTCCAAAGGCAGGTGAAGTACCTAAATGAACATATGACAAACATTGACAAGGGCATCAGCTCAATGGCGGAGGGAAGTAGAGAAATGGCTGTGGGCATGAGAGAGAGATGGCTGCGGGCATGCGGGACATGTCCCAATCAGTGATGCAACTGTGCAGCAAGCTGGACGAGGAAACGGCAACAAGAGGCAACGGTCAGAAACACACAAGGGCAATGAACCGGTTAGCCACTGCCAGTGCTCTGCTTTGCAGGCGCTGCGTTAACATGCAGGAGGGACTAGTACACAGCAGCAATGAAGTCTCCAGGGGCCTTGTGAGGGTGACAAGTGCTGTTGAGGTGCTGCTGACTAATCAGTTGGCAACTACTGTTGCTCTGGATGTGGTGGAGAGCGAGGAGACCACCAGTAGAAGCAGCAATGTGACGACCCCCCTGTCACTGACACCCGGAGGAGCAGCAGTCGCCATGGGGCTGGCACAGCCCACACAGCCAGCGAGGACAGCCAGTCAATGGCCTCCAGCACCGGTGGGCGTGCCCGCAAACACTGATTCTGCCCACACTCCCTGACCTGGAATGGGTGAAGTAACCCAGTACTTCCATAATGGATGGCAACAATAGGACTGGCACATTTGGGACATTGTGTACTGGCGTAGTGCCTAAATATTAAAACTATGTCATGTACATACTACAACTGGCTGTGTCTCCTTACTTACTTAGAAATAGTTGCGTGTGATCTCTGCCTGTCTCTGTCTCCCATCTGTTGCTGGCACCACTCCTGCTGTGTTGGGCCCAGGGTGTTCAAATTCATCACCATCATCCTCAATGTCTGTTAATTCCACTGCTGTTCCTTTCTTAGTGGCAAGGTTGTGCAGCATTGCTCACGTTGCTATGATTTTACAGCAGATGAGGGGTGAGTACTGACGTACGCCTCCGCTTTTGTGGAGGCAGCGGAACCTGCTTTTTAACAGCCCAAAGGTGCACTCCACAACGTTATGTGTAGATTTTTGTGTCACGTTGTATCGTCTCTCACTCGGGGTTGATGGGTTCAGGTAGGGTGTCAGGATGAACGAGCTGATGGCATATGCGCTATCGCCTATGTGGAAAAGAGAGAGCCATTAATCACATGCACAACAACATCTACATCTGCGGTATCTATCAGAGTGTGTCACAGTGTGTTACCTAGCAGGTATCCTTCTCCGAATTCCCCCGCTGCCAGGCGTGTGTAGATCCCACTGTTCTGGAAGATGTAGGAGTCGTGGGTGCTTTCTGGGAATTAGGCCACGATGTCTGTGATTATGATGGCAGCATCACTGATGACCTGCACATTTATGGAGTGGGTGGACTTTCTGTTCCTGTAGATGTACTCTGTTGCTGCAGGTGGGCAGATTGTGATGTGTGTCCCATCAATACAGCCAATGACATGTGGGAACTGTGCCAGTTGATAAAAGTCAGTCTTGGTCTTCAGCAGTTCCGCATGTGTGTCAGGGAAGTTGATGTAAGGATGCATTCTCTGCATCATGGCCTCCAGGAACTTCCTGAAGAAATGGGACATGCATCTCTGGGACACCCCACCTATTGCAGCTATCACCCCCTGGTAACTCCCAGATGCAAGCAGGTGTAGGCTACAGAGCACCTGCACATGTGGTGGTATGGCGTGCGCCCTTGCTGTTGGGTGCTCCAGGAGTGGGTGCAGGTCCCTAATCAAGTCGTGGTGTGGGGGTGTAGCCTGTACCTTTGCAAGATCTCTGCCTCAGTAAGTTGGAAGAGTGTGATCCGCTGTCTGTAGACGTGCTCCTCCCGTCTCCAGATCCTTTCTCCTGCTGCCTATAGCAGTAGCAGCCTTGCTATCACATAGAATGCCGCCATTCTGATCACACTGTTGCATTTTGGGGCCTTTTTTATGGCCTGTACCTGGTTACCACCTGCTTTCAATCCATGGTAATTACCGACTCTTAAATACCGAATTTCATGTAATTCTGTATTTTAGAAGTTACCTACATCTCTATTCTCATTTTTACCATTTCTTATTTACTGATTCAGTAAATAAGAATTCGGTAACTACCGAATCGGTAATTTCAGATTTGGTAATGATGAATCGGTATTTACCGATTCATATTTACCGAATCCTTACTTTTGGCCTCCTACATCTCAATTGCCTAAATACCGGTCGGTAACTGCATATTTACTGCATTTCGGCCATTACCAACCGGTATTTACCTACCTACATCTGGCCCATAGATGTTTAACACAATTTGTCATGCGAACAATGACAATAAATCCTGCAAAGGCTGCTCAAGCTGTACATCCACAATTGGGTATGCATGGAATTAGTCCATAAAGCAAACAACAATATCTCAACTGGTATAGTTAAGGAGGACAGTTAGGCATGCAAGTGCAAAACTTTACACAAAATTACAAACCAGGAGACTCTTGGTTGATTTTTTAGAATGTGCATTCAGCATCATGTATTTGATGGCAAAAAATAAACATAAATAAACATACAGTTATGACAGCACTGTAAGCTAAAATGCGTGAACAACCCAAATTGAACTTGGTGCTTGAATCTGAAGGTTACACAATAAGTGGTGACGCAAGTGAAAATTGGTGATCAGCGGAGGAGAATGGCGCAATGTGCTAATATGAGTAATTGTATACAGTGAATAAAGTGGTTCCAGACATAAATGAACAGTTGGAAGAAGAATTGATAATGATTTTGTGGAACCACAGAGGCTGCACTTTTAGTTGCACTGAAGGGTCGACGACGTTTCGATCCAATTACTACGGATCATCATCAGGACAGGGTTGTATAATTGTCTGAGTGCTGTATAAGAAAAAAGGGAGAGGGGTCGGAGTTAGAGGGGATGAGGGATTGGGCGGATAGGCGGTTAAGGAGCCACAAGCAAAGAGATAAAAAGGTACCGAGCGGGAAGCATCCCAGACCTGCTGTACAGACAGGCTTTTTGGCCCTAGTGGGCAGTGATATAGACTTTAATCTTGCTCACATCTAGGATATGTATTCTTAGCTTGTGTTGGCCCTTTTAAGCCCTTTCTTCCAGACCTAGAAGAAGCCATCTATTGCCTATTGGCTTTGGCCTGTCATTTTTGCTTATAGTAGAGGTTGGATCCTGTGGTCCTGACTTTATATTACACATTGGTATGGTTTATGTAGGTACTCTGACAGAGCTAAGGGTTATTTCATCCTTCTCAGGCGTACAGGCCCAGAACTAGAGGGACTCCATGTTGATGGAGCTGAGAGGCTTCAGGGGTAAAGGTAAAGTTTATAGTTAAGGCTGTTTTCTGCTAGAGGAAAACCAGTCAGGACTGCTTCTTATCCGAGAAATGTGTTTGTCTCTTGGGCCCAGACGTAACAAGCAGCTGGCCACTGCGGTTGAGAAAAGAGCTCTGGAGCTGGCACAGGAATTCGGTGGGAGGCAGCCCTTTGTTGGAAATTTCCATGAGGGGAGAGGAATCCATAATAGCGAGCTGCAGGAGAGGAGGAGTGTTCAGTCCAGCTTGTGTGCAGTTCAGCTTGGAGGTCAGTTCAGCTTGGAGTCAGAGCAGTCTGGTTCTTGCAGAGGAGAGAAGAGAACAGGATGTCTGCTGGAGCTGCAGAATGCAGTGCAGTTCTGGAATGGAGAAAGAAGGCAGATGATTGCTGAAGCTGACGAGAGAGAGCAGTGCAGAGAGCATCAAAGAAGGCTGTCAGCTGGAGCAATTGAACCAGAGGCGTGGTGATGTGGTGACGGAGGGAGAGACAGAGAGAGCCCTGATCCCACCAGAGTCAGAGAGAAATCTTCCTTCTAATAGGTGAGGTAGTCTGAACTAGTCCCCTTTACAATTACACCTTAATCTTGTCCTTATTCCCTAGGCTATTGTATGTCTAATTCTTTTCTTTCAGCGGTGTGTTAAAGTTACTGCTAGTCATAGAGACCCCATAGATTTATGTATGTGTATTTCATCATTGTTATAATAAAACTTCCCCAGTTCTTAGTGAACTAGTGTGCATGAGTTTTTTTTATGATAAAGCTAGCCTGTCTTCTAACCAGTTGCTGTTGAGCAACTGATGGATCAAAAGGGAGTAGGAGCGCTTAAATCAAGGAATAACTCAATCACATAGTGTGTATATCTTTTGTCCCCATACAGTGGAGGTAACCTTGTCTCCTAGTCAGGTATTACTGTTTGAACAGATGTTACCCCTGATCAGGTAAGTAATAGTAAATAATTAGGGAGATAGGAAACCTGTAACTAAGGGATAAAGTTTATACATATTGCAATTTGGAAAGCCATACCAATTTCTATTATTGTAGTAGCAAGCCCTTAGTGAATAGAGAGAGAGACTTCCCAACATAGAGAGACAGAGAGCTGAAGGTATTCATAGGAAAGTGGTCGTCATTGGTAAGTGGCGTTAGTGAGAGCACTGATTGTGGTCAGTGTGGAGGCCTGCCGGATTGCGGGCCGTGTGTAAGTGAGAGCACCTAAGATAGAGGGGTGTGTAGGTCTGCCGGATTGCAGACCGGCTATAAATGAGAGCACTGGGACTGCAGGCCCATGTGTGTAGGAGCGCCGGATTGCGTGTCGAGTGAGCACTGAGGGTGAGCAGTGTGTATACCCGCAAGATTGCGGCTTGAGTGAGCACTGAGAGTAATCAGTGCGTAATGGTAGATAATCAGAACTGCCCCAGGGTAGATTAGTCTGGACCCATGAGGTCGCGAGACTATGAGGTATGAGTGTGGTGTAGGGCATGGATGTCCTTAGTAATCAGTGAGTATTCTTAGTATCCCTATAGATTTAGTGGTGTTTCTGATAATATGAGCTTGTATATTGTGAGTTCCCCATCCTCAGGTAGGTACCCAGGTGCCTGGATAGATGGTCCTGAGGAGGGAGGTGGTTACGTTCCGACTGGGTTAGAGGGGCTCTCAGGAGCTGATCCCATCTGGTCCGAAAATCCTGTCAGTACATCTGGCGTAGTCGTCTGTTTACGAAGCCTGTGTGACCTGGCCATGTGCTTGGATAGTTTCCCATGTGTTGTGAGGGAGTGCCCTGAGCGCCAGTTCCATCTGGCGTAGTCTTGCAGTTTATGAAGCCTGTGTGACCTATGGGCTTGAACAGTTGCAGTGTGAGGAGATTGCAGTACATCATGGCATTTGGCTCATTCAGGGTGGAGGAAATGGTTTTCATTTTGGTATTTGACCTGTTAGGGTTGAATGGTGACATTACATGAGGGAGCCAGTAACATCTTTGTGATGGTCCAATTGTACAAATGTGTGTGAAAAATGCTTTTAAATTGCCCAATAAATTGCTTGCTGCATCTGCTTATGCTGTGCAATGTGAAATGTGTTCAATGTAATATGACTTTCTTGTACATATGGCTTGTGAATAGCGCCATGTGGTTATGGCTTGGACAGTGCATGTTATTGTTGCGTTAGGTAGGAGAGAGCTGGTTCTCTTTCAAATGCTTGGGGGATTTGTTTTGCAAATGTGCGTATGTGTTATGTGAAAATGTGGAGTGATAAGTTCTTGAATTTCCCATGTACTGCAGTCATTGGGGAATGATTGTGCTTGAGCTGCCAAAGGGTTAATATCTTGAATTGAGACGGCAGTATTTATTTTAACATGCTGTTTAACATGCATGGTTATTTGAGCTGACACTAAAAGTCAGTGAGTGTTTAGATGAATGATGGTTTGATTTGACTTTCATTGGTTTCTGGGGTCTGCCTATGTGCTTTGTCAGCTTCTTGACGGAAAGGTAACATCTTGTGCTGAGCGTAGGGCTCTGTTCATTTAACATTCTTTTTGAATTGCGTCTACGATTTTGTGTGGGTTTGCCTTGGAACTGATGTTTCATGTGTCTGACTCTTAGAGGTCGGTAAGTTATAAATCAACCAGTCGGATTGAGATAAGGGTTTGCACGGAGGGAGCTGTGTTCTTTTAAATGTGCTACTTAATATGCATCCACAGACGTGTGGAGAATTATTTTTGAATGCATGATTTAAAATGAGTGAATGATTAAGGAGATGGCCCGGTTAGAATGCATGCTACGGGCTGTTTTCATGAATTATTTCTTTGAGGGTTTTCCAACTAGACCGGTGTTTTGGAATGATCACAGATTGTGAATAATTACTCTTGCCCAACAGTGCATGGTAACATGTGCTTTTAATTAGTGAAATGCAACCGTGTGCTTTTAAAACAAATGTGTTCTCATTATTATTTTTCCAAATGCAAGCTGAACCTTTTTTCAAATGCAAATGTTTCTGATATGTAGCAGATCATTGTGTGTTTTTTACCCACTCAGTTAGAAAAATGACTATTTGAAAAAACTGATGAATCTGGCCTGCAATGCAAAATTATGGTGTTTTACATGTTATTTTCCAACACTTAACTGTAATAAGTTTCTGCTAATATTTTTTCCTTTGCAGCTGGGAGATTATTTTTGAAATGCTTGCATGTCACTTAATTACAAAAAATATATGCCCTTATTACTTATTCAAGTTTTCAAGTTAATTTAGTTAGTTTGAGAACAGTGGTTCTCGTGGGAACAGAGTTGTTTTGGCTTCCAGGGAATGTGTTTCTGACCTTGAATTTGCCTGGCTCAGACAAAAGCTGTTTTGTGAAGGGAGGGCCTTTCCCTCTAGGAGCACTGCCTGTCTTGTTATTATTGGCCAACATCCAATTTTGTTCTGCGCAAGAAATGTTTATGTAAGGGAGGGGTCAACTCGCTCTTCCTTGCTGTCGGCGCAGACAGCTTCATTGCCTTCAGATAAGGGATCCTTGTACATGCAGAGTAGTTGGCAGACGCTTGGCCCTTGGAGTTAGTTAGATACAGTAGGCCTGGGTAGGCTTCCCTGATTAGAGACTAGAGATGCTTGAACCGAGTGCTGGCAGCACCTTGCTCCTGCAATGAGATCAGCACTTGGCAGTGATTCAAATTACTTCACACTGTAGCATGGCTTGTGCGTATTTTTTGGAACGCATTCAAAACTCTGAGCACGAACATCTTTCTGAAGGGAGGGGCTGTCTCACAGAGGATTAGGGTATTATTAGGCCCCAGCCCTTCTGGCTGTGTATGAAAAAATTTGATTTTGCCCAAACAAATTTCAAAGTATATGATTTTAATTATTTCTTGACTTCAGAATAATGTTTTTAATTAATTAAGATATTTTTCGACAATGAAAAGCACTTGGGGTGCTTTTTAAATGGAAAAATGTTATCTTGCTAGATTAATGATACTGGTTTTCTCGTTCTAGGTTGCTGGGTTGTGGTTTTTTTTTGCGTGCGTCGGCCCACCCCCCTCCCACTCCCTTTATTATTTTACTTTTTTATTTTCATTTTTTTATGTTAGTTTGTTATTTTTGGAAGATGGAACCAGACCAGACCAGACCGAATTGGTGGTGGATGAACGGCGGAGGAAGTGCTTCCTTGGTACCGGATACAGATGAAGATGCTGGGTGGTGTCCTACACTGATGTCCCACAATTGACTGCCTTGAACCCCAAATTTCCCCTGTGCTGAACATTGACAATTAGCTGAGCTCGTCATGAGCATGGAAGGGGTTAACTGTACTCTTTAGTTGGCTGCCTCAGCGGTCAGGTTTAAACCCCATACAATATCTTTGGATATATTTTTGACAAAGCCAATAGTCATCGTTTGAAAATATTTTCTTCTAAAAGAACTCATTATGATAATATTTCCCGCAAAAGGATTTTGTTATGTAATTCCTTGGCCTGCATTATTCCCATGTTTTTCTTTGCAATCACCACGAACAGGCCCCATACGAAATGATTCCCGTCCTGTTCATGTTTTAATGTTTATGCAGTGCCACATAACTGAAATGTTTTATATATATTTAGTTTAGGCTGCTGTGCTACTTTACACTAGTTTATCTTTCACCTATTATAGTTTTCCTGTTTTCTGCAAAACAGTCTTGCCAATGGAGGAACGAAGAAAAAAAATGGTGGTGTACACATGTGTTCCACAGTGTGATATAGTGAGAAACTAGGTGCTAACTGTTTTGTGCTTTTATATATGCACCACATTTATATATATTTCTATGCATAGTGCTACACCAGCTATTTTGTAGGAATGGGGTTATCTTTATTTTCCTGTTATTACACTTTCACTTTGATTGATCCAAGGGTGGTTACCCTAGACTTTCAGTTGTCCTGGGAGGTGTGTCTTTTAGTATGGTTATGTCCTACATTTATTATTAATGTTTGCCCAGACCTTGAGAACCGTTTCTCATGTTTATTTCTCAGATTTCACCAAATTTTTCCTTAAGTTGACCAATGTCAGTAGGCCTCATTTAGGCCCATTGTTATTTTTATTCCACAAACATGGCCCTACACCAATAGATTTCATGAGTTATCCTTAGCTTAAGTTATCCATAGTAGGTAGGCCTCATTTAGGCCCTTTGTTGTTTTATCATTAGAAGTTGAAGCACATTTAGTTCTTAAGTTGTCCGAAGTAGGTAGGCCCCATTTAGGCCCCTTGCTGTTTTCATTCAACAAATAAGTTCCTATATCACTAGATTTCACCAGTTATCACTAGAAGTTGAGGCACATTTAGTTTGAGGATGCTTTGGTTAGTTTCTGTTGTTATCAGATCAAATCTTAGATATGTTTCAGCATTCAAGTCAAGGGTGCTTTGCTTTGTTTTCAGTTGGTTGTTAGTTTTGTATTCCCTACATTAAGTTTCAGGTGGTATTTCCTTCAGTTGTCATTTATTTTAGAGAGTTTTTTTGGTTTTGTTGATAGATTATGTTGATGTTTGTTTATATGGATGTTGTTGTTTATAGATGTTCACAAAATAAAGTCTAAGGGTGGAATGTACAGACAGGCTTTTTGGCCCTAGTGGGCAGTGATATAGACTCTAATCTTGCTCACATCTAGGATATGTATTCTTAGCTTGTGTTGGCCCTTTTAAGCCCTTTCTTCCAGACCTAGAAGAAGCCATCTATTGCCTATTGGCTTTGGCCTGTCATTTTTGCTTATAGTAGAGGTTGGATCCTGTGGTCCTGACTTTATATTACACATTGGTATGGTTTATGTAGGTACTCTGACAGAGCTAAGGGTTATTTCATCCTTCTCAGGTGTACAGGCCCAGAACTAGAGGGACTCCATTTTGATGGAGCTGAGAGGCTTCAGGGGTAAAGGTAAAGTTTATAGTTAAGGCTGTTTTCTGCTAGAGGAAAACCAGTCAGGACTGCTTCTTATCCGAGAAATGTGTTTGTCTCTTGGGCCCAGACGTAACAAGCAGCTGGCCACTGCGGTTGCGTAAAGAGCTCTGGAGCTGGCACAGGAATTCGGTGGGAGGCAGCCCTTTGTTGGAAATTTCCATGAGGGGAGAGGAATCCATAATAGCGAGCTGCAGGAGAGGAGGAGTGTTCAGTCCAGCTTGTGTGCAGTTCAGCTTGGAGGTCAGTTCAGCTTGGAGTCAGAGCAGTCTGGTTCTTGCAGAGGAGAGGAGAGAACAGGATGTCTGCTGGAGCTGCAGAATGCAGTGCAGTTCTGGAATGGAGAAAGAAGGCAGATGATTGCTGAAGCTGACGAGAGAGAGCAGTGCAGAGAGCATCAAAGAAGGCTGTCAGCTGGAGCAATTGAACCAGAGGCATGGTGATGTGGTGACGGAGGGAGAGACAGAGAGAGCCCTGATCCCACCAGAGTCAGAGAGAAATCTTCCTTCTAATAGGTGAGGTAGTCTGAACTAGTCCCCTTTACAATTACACCTTAATCTTGTCCTTATTCCCTAGGCTATTGTATGTCTAATTCTTTTCTTTCAGCGGTGTGTTAAAGTTACTGCTAGTCATAGAGACCCCATAGATTTATGTATGTGTATTTCATCATTGTTATAATAAAACTTCCCCAGTTCTTAGTGAACTAGTGTGCATGAGTTTTTTTTATGATAAAGCTAGCCTGTCTTCTGACCAGTTGCTGTTGAGCAACTGATGGATCAAAAGGGAGTAGGAGCGCTTAAATCAAGGAATAACTCAATCACATAGTGTGTATATCTTTTGTCCCCATACAGTGGAGGTAACCTTGTCTCCTAGTCAGGTATTACTGTTTGAACAGATGTTACCCCTGATCAGGTAAGTAATAGTGAATAATTAGGGAGATAGGAAACCTGTAACTAAGGGATAAAGTGTATACATATTGCAATTTGGAAAGCCATACCAATTTCTATTATTGTAGTAGCAAGCCCTTAGTGAATAGAGAGAGAGACTTCCCAACATAGAGAGACAGAGAGCTGAAGGTATTCATAGGAAAGTGGTCGTCATTGGTAAGTGGCGTTAGTGAGAGCACTGATTGTGGTCAGTGTGGAGGCCTGCCGGATTGCGGGCCGTGTGTAAGTGAGAGCACCTAAGATAGAGGGGTGTGTAGGTCTGCCGGATTGCAGACCGGGTATAAATGAGAGCACTGGGACTGCAGGCCCATGTGTGTAGGCGCGCCGGATTGCGTGTCGAGTGAGCACTGAGGGTGAGCAGTGTGTATACCCGCAAGATTGCGGCTTGAGTGAGCACTGAGAGTAATCAGTGCGTAATGGTAGATAATCAGAACTGCCCCAGGGTAGATTAGTCTGGACCCATGAGGTCGCGAGACTATGAGGTATGAGTGTGGTGTAGGGCATGGATGTCCTTAGTAATCAGTGAGTATTCTTAGTATCCCTATAGATTTAGTGGTGTTTCTGATAATATGAGCTTGTATATTGTGAGTTCCCCATCCTCAGGTAGGTACCCAGGTGCCTGGATAGATGGTCCTGAGGAGGGAGGTGGTTACGTTCCGACTGGGTTAGAGGGGCTCTCAGGAGCTGATCCCATCTGGTCCGAAAATCCTGTCGGTACACCTGCCTAGTGAATCTGTGTGGCGAGGGGGTCGGATCAAGGGAGGAAGACTTACATTAGGTACAGACCCGTGTGAATTACAGAAGTGTGGGGGGCTGTCAAATGAAGTGATGAGGTGAACAGGTCAGGAAAGACTTGCATTTGGTACGGAGCCAGTGTGAATTACAGAATTAGCGTGGGCTATCAAAGGAAGTGATGTGGTGAACTCGTAAGGAAAGGTCTAGTGAGGCAGGTTCCAATTGTTATCTAGCCGGAGTGGGGGAAAAAAAGGAGAATAAGTGGGCTCTTAATTTCGGCAGTAGGGAAGAAAACTAAGGGGCGGTATGGCGAGTGGGAAGCCTAATTTTACCTTTAGGGGGCGGGGTCCTGACTTCAAGAGTGGCGTCGAGGGACGGGGTGCAATGGCATTAGGAAGGTCTGTTGTGTCCTATGGAGAGGGTGGGGAACGGAATCATGTGAGGCCATGCCAAGGAGGCAAAACTTTAGAGGAACGAGTGCCTGGGGCAACCATTACTTTGGATTAAACAGTGGTATCAAAGCAGGCCGTGTCCGGGCGGAGCATCGGCAGCGACAATAACTTTTGACGGAGTCCTTACTTCGGGCTGAAAAGGGAATGATTAATGACAGTAGGGTGTGGGGCCAACAAGTTAGAAGGCATGGCCCTGCAGTGGCTTACCTTAGTGAAGCAGGTTCAGCGAGGCAATGAATGCGGCACTGCCACTGTCGTGTGCGGTGTACCGGTGTTGTAATCACGGGGAGACCGCCACGTTCGTGTGTGGTTCATCAGCCGGACCCGGTGAGAAGGATCTGGGATATCCCTTCCGGGGAGGAGGCGTCTCGGGGAGGGGAGCCCTGATTGGATGGCGGAGCGTGACGTGGGGTGATTTGGGGAGGGTGTGCCAGGAACGGGAACCCTGAAGGGATTGGTGGGTTCAGGAGAGTGGGCATAATGAATACGCAGTGCTCAAGCAGTCGGCGTGAGCAAGAGTAAGTGGAGACTGTATATACAACAATCACAGCTGTAACATTAATTATATATAATAAATATAAAAAAGGGTGCGCACGAGGGATGTAAACACAAAATTAATTTGAAGTCAAAGGAAGCCACAGCGACAACACTATGTACAATTGTGCAAGAGCATCAACCGATTACATCAATGGATTTTCAGTGAGAACAAGTGTCAAAAGAAGCATACAGTACGATGTGCAAGGGTAACAATTATACTGTACAGAAGATACTTTTTGAGATATGTGATAAGTAGTAACCTGAAACAGGATAAGGCTGTATAACCATGGTCAGTGACAGGACAATGTAATGAGGAGCTAGTGGAGGGAACGCAGGAACCGGGGGGGGGGGGAGGGGAAATGAAAGGGGGGGGTAAAAAGAAAGAAGGATAGGCTACCCAATTATATAGATGGAGTAAGCCATGGTCAAAGGAAGCATGAGTCTCTGTGGCAAGGAAGGAAGGGGAAATGAAAGGGGGGAAAGGTAGAAGGACTGGCTACCCAAATATACAGATGGACTAAGCCATGATCAAAGGAAGCATGAGTTTCTGTGGCATCCGGGAGGGGGGTTTTGTTTGTTCCGGGGGCGCCACGGGGTAGAGGGTGCCGAGATAGTTCAAAAAGACCTCAGATGTTTCCCAGCAGTTCACAGGAGGATGGTGGTATTCCATTCATCAATTGTGTTTAACCCGGAGTTTACTGAGTCACAGAAGGAAATCCATTTGCATTCACATTTATTAAGAAGGGCTTTGATGTCACCGCCCCTGATTGGTAGAGTAGGTTGGTCCACCACTTGCCAGGTGATGTCAGTCTCACAGTGGTTCTTCTTGATGTAGTGTGCAACCAGTGGTGCTGTGAGGACTTTGCAGTGGATCCTGCTCTTGTGCTGGATAATTAGCTGTTTAAACATAGAAGGGGTTTAGCCGATATAGATGAGGTCACAGGGGCAGCGTATTGTGTAGATGACATTCTTTGATCTGCAGTTTATGTGGGTTTTGCGCTTATAGGTTTTATTTTGGGTTTTGAATTCCTTAGTGTTCAATGTGAGGTTACATACTGCACAGGTTTGGCATTTATAGTGTGCCACAATAAGGGGGAGACCCCAGGCTGCGGTGATTGTGTTGTTGGCTGTTATGTTGGTGAGCCAGGTGATGGCATGTACAAGATGGTTGGCCAGGTTGTTGCCGCGTTGGTACGAGAAGAGGGGTGGTTCTTTAAATGATTCAAATATTCGTAGTATCAGCCAGTTGCGTTTAATGATTCTGTTGACTTTGTGGCTGCAGGGGCTGAACTTGGAAACAAATGGTATCTTGGTCATGCTTTTTTTAGGTTGTGGTACGAGGAGCTGTTCACGATGGCTGTACCAGGCTCTCTTGCAAGCTCATGTCACCAAACGTTTGGAGTATCCCCGGTCAGTGAGTTTTTGGATGAGGATATCTGATTCCCTTAGGAAATCCTTTCGCCATTTGCAATTTCTCAGAATCCATAAGTTCTGGCCATATGGTAGGCCATCTCGCAGCCCTCGGGGGTGGTAACTTGTGTATTGTAACAGGGTGTTTCTTTCTGTTGGTTTACGGTAGAGGCAAGTCCCAATTTTGTCATCTTCAGCATGTATAATGACATCCAGGAATGGGAGGTCATTGGGTTTGGAGTCACAGGTGAATGTCAGGTGGTTTTGGGATTGATTACGCCAGGTGATAAATGGGTTCAGAGTCTGTGTGGTGCCTTTCCACAATACCAGAAAATCGTCAATGTAGTGACGCCACAGTGAGATGTGGTTTAGGAAGGGATTGTTGGTGGTGAATGCTGATTTTTTTCGAGGTTGTGAACGAAGAGGAGAGCAAAGTTTGGGGCAAAGCAAGCCCCCATGGAGACACCTTTGACTTGGAGGTAAAAATTATCACGATATAAAAAATAATGGTTCTCCAGGGCAATATGCAACAAGTCCATGATGAATTTACTGGGAATCCATGTGGGTCTGGGTTTAGACTGTAGCAGAGTCTCTCTGACTTTTAATCCTTCATTGTGCGGAATATGAGTATACAACGATTCAATATCCAGTCGACTATGAGGTCTAACCGTCCTCCTTAAGTATACCAGTTGAGATATTGTTGTTTGCTTTACATATTTCATAATCTCAAGTCGGTTTATGGGTTACACTCCTGTTGTTATAGACAAAAATGGAATTAGTCCAGTCACTATTAACGCGGTCATGGGTAAAATTCCTATCAGACGGCAGGAAATCCCGTTCTGGATTGCAACACAAAACAAAGCAGCTTGAAGTAGTGTTTTCCCATACGGGACTTCAGGAAAAACACAGACTTCTCATTATATGTCTGCCAATTGGGATTGACTGCCCCAGTGAAGGACTGTGCCACTTGGAGGACAGTCTGTGCTGCAGTATATATCAGAACACATGGTACACCCTCATTAGCTGTTTTGCCAGAGGTGCTCAAACAGATCCAAAATAGGTACGGGGCAGCCCCTGCCTTGGATTTGGGGATGAAACTGGTGGGCAACTTTGCAGCAGTATCTGGTATAATCTTAAATACAATTAAAGGGGAATCAGCAGTGTTGACTATACGCCACTAACTCACATGTTTGGCTCTGGGAGAACAGGAGCACAAATTATCAAAAAGTATTGAGGAAACCTACACACAATAGGCAGAGATAATTTGGGAGTCAGGCCTCCCAAACCACAAATTAAGATTAATTCTGAAGATGATAACTCGAAGCGGGCATCAGACTCTTCTACTAAGAAGAAGTGGGATAATAAGAAAATAAATAATAGAGTAAAACACGGGGTGGATCTCCCCAACAGTCCACTGGAAAACGCTATCATTTGAGTAACTGTTATAATTTTAAAATGTCTGACAGCTATCAGGATACAGATACATGTTCCTCTTGTTCCTTTCAGGATTCAGTCGAAAAATGCTCAAAGGGGGGACAATCGGAGCACAGATCAGAGGAGAACTTGATACAGAAGAAGGATTCATAACGCTGATTAATTTGATAAAACAGGAAGACAAACCTAAACAGTCCCAAGCCTCAATTCAAAAAGAAAAAGGTGGCTGGCCTTAAAATCAAACATGCCACCTATATTTAGGACACTGCTTTTAAGCAGGGAGTGGGCTCTGACCATGCTGGACAGCATGGCAGACATCACAATAGGTTGCCAGAATCTTTTAGCGTGTCTGGAGGTGGTAGCAACGAGTGAATATATCCAGGTTGAAACATCAGATGGGAGAGTGAGTGTCCCACATCAACTATATGAGGTGCAACTCCAGATAGACAGGGATATACAATGTCCCATTAATGTTCTCTTTTGGGAGAACTTGTCATTCTGCCATAACATTCTCCTGACTGAAAAGGATTGGCCACCAGAGTTTGTTATGGGCTGCCCTGAGGTAGAAATGTAGAGTTTACCTGCTTTTTCTGACCTCGGCCCAGATGAGGAAAAACATTCATAGGTCAAGGAATGGCATCAAGGAATGGGATTTAGCGCAAGCTCTTTCATTATACTGCAAACATGCAGGGTTGGATGACAGTTCCCGTTATCACATCATTCCAGTGAGATCAACCGCAAACTCAAAGACAATACTACATTAAAAATTAGTCTAAAAAACAAGTCAGAGAGATACTCTCACAACTTGAATATCAAAGTGTAAAAGAAAGTTGCACCTCCCCTATGTTTCCAGTAATGAAACCAGACCATTCATATTGTTTAGTGTTATATTATAGACACTTAAACACCACTACATGCACATTTGCTGTACAAAATGCACTAATGAACAATATAGTGCGAAAAAGATATAAAACAACATTAGACATTTTCAAGGGATTTGTCTGCCGAAACATAGCACTGAAAGCAGGTACTTCACTGCATTCAGTGTGCTTGTTTCTGAGAAGCAGTTCTGTTGATTGCCCCAAGGGTATAAGAACAGCCCATAGTGTTTTTCAGCCCGGGTTACAAAAGATTTACAGCAATTTGATGATCATGTCCTATGCCAGTGACATATATCTGACGGATGATGACCTTTCAACTCAGTTGGCTAGAGTAGATCACATAGTTTTAGGCTTTTGTTCACATGGGCTACAAATTAAATTAGAATTTCTTGAGAAGTGTGCACTTCTACAACCATCAAACACATTGAAGAAACTCCAGTTAATATTGGGTTTCCTAAACTTTGGCAGAACATACAATCCAGACTATGCGGAGTGGGTAAAACAATTCTACAATTTGATTTTTCCAGACTTTTCAAGTATACATTGGACAACTGAACACACACAAATTTTACTTTCAATACACGCTGACATACTAGCTTCAAAATACGTAGACACATGTGTTAACACCACAAAACTGGTAATACGTATAATTGCAGGTGCATCAGGGTACACATATATCCCATTCAATGAAGCAGACACTATACCAATTGCATATACATCGCAATTATATACCAATGCAGAAATGCGTTTTGCACAGAGAAGATTCTGGCGGACGTACAGACTCCTGTAGTGAGAGAAAGATCATTGGCTCTGGGAAAACATATAATTGTCTTGACTCCGGTTCCAGCCTTAGATGCTGTCACCAACCCTGATAGATACAGTCATGCTTTCTCTTACTGCAACAGATGTAGATTACAAATTTGACCCTACACTACAAACACAAACATATCTGCAATATGACAATGAATATCCTCTGCCTAATGAGGTCATACCTCTAGATCAGCATGATTACATTATCTATGCTGACGATTCTGCATATCTGCTGTAGGGACAAAACACCAATGCTATGCAGTGTGTGCAGCTGTGAAGGGTAGAAAGAAGGATGATAAATTCCGCCCTCACAAATCCTATATGCATTCACTAGGTGATTGCACAGCACAGCTGGCTAAACTAAAAGCTCTAATTCTGGCTTTTGAAAATACTGATCCCAGATTCCCCAAACTTATTGTGTGTGATTTGTATTATTGTGTCCAGTCTTACAATGAGTACTTTCACTACTGGGGCCAGAATTGATTCAGGGATTCCAAAGGGTACACTATAAAGCACAAGCTGCTTTTGATACAGATGGTTAAACTCAAAGCATGTTTGCCAAAGGCTCATGCAATACAAACACTGAATCATCAGTGTGTAGAGATACATGTTCTAGGGAATTCCATGGGTGATGAAGCCACAAAAGCAATAGTGCAAACTACTGCAGTGAGGGTATTTACTCGTTCAAGTACGAGGAGAGACAGAGACATCTTAGTGGCTGTCAGCGCTGCGAGCAAAGGCACCTAATTCTCAAAAGGCTTTTAAACAAAATGTTCCTACTAGTTAAGTGTGAAAAACATTCTATTTGCTCAGATTCCCTTAGTGGGGGATCGAGTAATACCAAACTAAAAATCAGAGGTTATGGTTAATCCTAGAAGCACATGAGGGGCCATGCAGGGATAGCAGCTACAATTTAATTTTTGCAGCAACGCTATTGGTAGGCAGGTCTATACAGACTATGGATTTCGTTCTTAAATGTGACATTTGACATCATTGAATATTTGGATGTTTTACAGGATCTGAACAACTTTCGAGAATTTCAGAGCAATGTACAGCAGAAATGTTATGACATTGGTGAAGTAAAGGATTCACCAGCAACCCCTAGTTGGATTCCACAGATCGGTGATCTGGTCCGGGAGAAGATTGTGGACAAAAAGGAAATCAGGCCATCCTACAGCGCGCCTGTACCTGTCCTGGAAGTTGAAGGTACCAGAACTGTACTTTTACCACCACTTGCTGGATGCAAAAAAAAATTTGTGGCAATAGATCTCATCAAACCACATCATGTGGACAGTTCTACACAGTAGGCCAAGAGGGCTCCTGGATAGTTACCGGTCTCCTCTCACTACCCTACAAGAAGTCCTGATGGAAGCTTTGATCAGAGATAAAGCTTCTTCTCCCCGTTGGGACAGCTAACACTAAAGTATCACTTTGTCCTGTTACATCAACAACCTCCTTACAGACAACATGTACTGAAACATAGATTTCCATTAAGCTAACAAGGATTGTCTACAGAAAGTTGCTACCAATCGAAATCAACTCCCAGTTCTACACACTCCCAGAGCTGCCTAAAATATTGATTAGCCTCCAGCTACTTAATCTACTTTGTGGTATCATTTTGTATTAGCATTTCATAAATACGGTACAAGAAATATTATGACTTCCCTTCTGACTAATCTGACCCACCAGCACTACCACCTCAAGGTAGGCAGCATATATTTTACATTTGGCTGAAAAAGACATACTTTATCCCTCTATGAATATACATTTGGATTACAATTGAATCACTTTTCCTGTTCATTTGGTTTTAGTTACTGTCTTTTTTCTGTTTTTGAACGGACACTATCTCTGAGAACACTCTGCTGTTGACCTGATGAACTTGGTTTTAACATCCCATTCTTCATCACACAAAGTGTGAAGAGATATTTCCATGGTGAACATTTCTGATGTTCCGATTCCGAATGAAATTGTTTGGGACAAGGTATCCTATGATATATTTGGACCTACAGAAGTAATTCAGATTCCACATGTTTTCAAAACTTCTTTGCATGATGTTATCACACCTTGTAATATCTTTATTGATTGGGACATTGATACAGTGTATGAAATGTAGATGATCTGCAGCATTCACATGTTTTTTAACAACAATGAGTTGCATGATAGCACAGGTAATTATGTTTAAATGTTTTGGTTTCACCGTTATGGTCACCACTTTCTGCATAAAGCAAGTATTTCATGTACAGTATTCACTTACACACAATGGGAACACTGCCCTACACCACCACATAGTAGCTCAAAACCATTTGCACAGAAGTTTGCATATTGTTCTGGTCACAATCCAGCTCATCCAGAGTCTTATCATTAAAAACTCACACCCTAAAGATCTAAGAAAACTATGCTTACTGACACTAAGTCAATTTATTCTGCATCTTTCATTTGTCAGCAGTCTGTATAAAGGTTTGACTTTTGGAAGGACAATGTCGATTTAAATGCTATACGGGGAAGAAAAGATTAGCAGGTTCAGAGAAAATAGGTTTTACTTAGAGCATGCCTTATGCCACAACAAATGATTTTCCTGAACAAAACTATGCAGCAAACATACTGTTTTGACCTGGCCAAGATTAAAGATTTAAATGCACCAAACATTTCCACAGTTGCACGATTTGCAAACTGGCAACAATTTACAAATTGCGCGGAGGAAACTTTAGACACCATGCTTTGCAAAGGCTGATACAATTCTGCAAATACCGATCAAGAGGGATGGTTAGTGTGGCTATTAGATACTAACGTATACCAGGCACATTTTATTGACAACGACAAAGGGTTTAGGATCAATTAATAGGCCATACACATGTTACATGCAGACGCAATTCTAAGGTGGTAACAACTTATAGTGTTGGCAAGATGTGCCTCTATTAGCTTAAACGATCCATGTTGTCTCTGGTGAAACAACACTTGTCCTTTCTTTCTGATGATTTGGGACTACAGTACTTTTTGTAAGGTCTTCGAAAACCACATCAAAAGTGCTTTCTGTATGCAATATGCAATGAAGTGTAGAAAATGTCCCAGCTGGAAGCAGCTGAGAGATGGCTTGAAATTGACAGGGCAAATCTAGAAAGGACTCTGGCAGTAGTTGAAATGGTATGACTCTATCCACCAGGATTTACTTTTGAGTAACATTGTCTAATCTACAGTTGACATCATACAGTGTGACATGTCTTCGTTACAACATGGGCAGTCGCAGTTTTGAGCGATCATGTTACTGAGTTGGACACTACAGACACTTTGTCCTGGTCACATTCCATGGATGCACCTTAATGCGTGTAGTTTGTTTTTACCATACAATCTTACAAAACAACAGACATTAAGGATAAATAGAATAGTTCTTACACCATGTTACATATGGAGAAGTCAGAGAAGCTGCCATTCACTGTTGTGGAAATACCATCTGTGGATTGGATAATCCACATGTTTTCTTTGCCAATTTTGACTTTTCACTTCCAAAACTGCTTATAATACCATCAAGTTGGCAGATATATAGCACTAGGAGGATCTTACTTTCCAGATACCATTGTAGGAATGGTGAGACCAGGTTTGTTTTAGCGGATCTGACTGCGAAGGAACCTTACATCTTTACTTAGTTTGCAGGGAAGTTTCTCTTCATGGTACATGCAATGGGTCCAAGGCAAACTTGATGTGTTATCTGAGGGGTTCTCCGGCTGTTGTGATCCATCCAGCTTTCAGATTATTCTCTAATGGAGTTATTTGATACTAAATGATTAAGGATGCTGTGCAATGAAATCGGGAATTGACTATCTGGTAATAGTTTCTGAGGTTGTGACCTGTTTTACACAAGTACTGTTTCCACCTACCTGCACACTTAAGGATGCAACACTTTGGCCTTCGATTAAGCTTTTGAATGTGCACTTCAATACTTTAAGCAGAGTAAAAGTCTTATTGTTGGAGAAGGAAGTGGCTTTAACATCTGCAAGGGGGACGTTTGATCTTCAAGTTGGAAAGTCTTCTTCTGAGATACAATCGCTACTCTGCACTAATTTTCCAAACCATTTCGGGGAGCACGTGCACAGCATTTTTAACATGCTTAGTACTGCGAGGGCAGTGCACTTTTTTAAAACAATTGGCTCCAGGTTGGCTAACCACTTCCAGATGTTCTTCAGATTTATTTCCTCATTTATCCACTCTGTGTTCGGAAGCATTTTTGGAGGCTACTGCTTGTCCTGTTCCTAGTTGTCAGGACTGTGCTTTTAATTTTTCTGCTCCACAATGGATGTCGCATCATGAGGCCAAACGGGGATGGCACTACCACATGTGCTCCAGTGTCATGCACAAATAATACAGTAGTTTGGCGCACCCTTACTTCAAGAACTAAATGACAATTGGTTCTTGTCCTTCCGGCCTTTCCGCTTTGCACTTTCAAGTGTGGCGTGGACATATGCCCGGGAACGCACTGGTTCAATCTCTGGACATGGACCTGCTGGTGGGTCACCTCAAGACCCACTTGTGCCGTTTTCACTTGCGCCTGCTTTTCAACACAAAGTATGATCCTTGGTGAATTGCTTTGGCTCTTGGCGATCTGGATCCAGGCTCATCTTCTATGGACTCAGCACTGACTAATCCTCCCTTGGTGCCTGCTGAGGGGGGCGGACTGGAACATGTTTGCTCTATGGACCTGCTGCATCAGGTGCCTCTGGGAATATCGTCTGCGGCTCCTGGGAACAGAAATGTTTTGTCTACTCCTCAGAACACATAAACAATCTGGCAGTTTAGAGTAGTGAGAACTTTTAATTCGGCTATGTTTCTAACATCCTAAATTGTTTTTAAATTGCAGCACTACTTAACATGCTTTATATTGACTTTTTAAATAGGGATTTCTGAATGCTTTTATTTTCAAAATAGCACAAAGACTTTTATGATTTTAAGGTTTTATGCCTTTTACTTATATTGTTAGCAGTGTTTTAGGAAGCTTTTTAATCGTCTCACGTCCAAGGAGTGGGTTTTATGTGGTCACATAATAGGCCCGGTAGAAACACCACCATGTTACATGCTCACAGGGTAAAGTTGACTTCTTTCTTAAACACAGTGACATTTGACACACATTTATTTGTGTGCCTGAGCAGGATAATATTCTCTGAACTGAACTTTGCTTACTTCATACTTTCCACTTCATAGGCACATTATCAAATACCTTGAATATTCTGTTAAAGGGCTAATTTCATTACGCAAAATGTTATTTGTTTTGCCCATTCAGAGATAAAGCTATCACAATAGCAAAAACAAAAGTGGCCTGGCTGAGACATCGGCATGGCAACATGGATGGCATTTATTATACAAATGACATCACTTCCTTGTTTAGGCAGAGGAGCACTTCACTGGGACTGAGAGGTGGACCCATGCTGGAATTCAAGCCCATCTAATTCCTGTTTAACTCATGCGTGGGATGCTGCCCAGTTCTCCACCTAGATGGGCAGCCTGCTGACATTTACACACAGGTAACAGGAGTTAGATCCCTCTATGGGGATTTGACAGATTCACTCACCGTAGACACACCAGGTTAGTGGCGTTAAGGATGAGTACAGTAAATTACAGTACTTATATGCAAGCCTATATTCCTTGTTATCAGAAAAATGGTTGAACTGTTTATCTTCTTCACCATTCTTGTTATGCTGATAACATTATTCTGTTTTCTTCTATTGATTATTGCAGCGCACATATTTTACTCAAGAGTCACAATGCTGCAATAAATATTGAAACTGCATGTTGTGTATTTTTTGTGTATTTCTTTGGGTACTGCTAAAGAGTACGGCATTGAGTTGATGCCTTTTCGTCCC
Organism: Lissotriton vulgaris; assembly: GCF_964263255.1. NCBI lineage: Eukaryota > Metazoa > Chordata > Amphibia > Caudata > Salamandridae > Lissotriton > Lissotriton vulgaris. Next base: position 1,309,451,599 of record NC_141687.1, read on the forward strand.
ATTAAATCTGCCTGGGGGAGTTATATGTTTTAAGAATGACTGTTTTTTAATTGGAGATTTTACTTTTTATGCTGCACTGAAGTTGAAAATTTTGGTTTTTTAGATGTTTTTAAAAAGCTGTCTAAATCTACTGCTATACCGTTTGGGGAATTTCTGTTGGCAAATCCATTAATAATTACTTTTTAAGAGCTATTTACCATGTCGGAGGTCTAAGGGTCAGACTGCCTGCTGGGACACAGAGTGACGCCATCTTTTGCCGGGCGCACTCTAGTGTTACACAGTCAAGTAGGAGGAGGCTTTTCACTTTTGGTGTACAATCATGGCTGCAGCGCCCGCCCACATCCCAACCTTGGCCAGCACCAGCCATTATGCTTTTTGTACAGCAGAGGGTCGGCCTTGTTGGCCCTACTCATCAGAGGAGCTTGTAGGTATGAAGGTGGGATTTGCTGGGGTGGAGTTTAGTGTAAGCCATAGGCCCTGTTTCATGTGGCAATTGTAAGCATAGCCTCTTCCCCCTGAACAACCCAGTCATTAATAATGCAGTCCTCAGAAAGGGTCAAATGGAAGTTAAGGTAGCACTGATGAACGTTCGTTCCTTGCACAAACATGCTTTAGACGTATATGATTTGTTAAATGAGGAGACTTCGGACATACTCTTTATGACTGAAATGTGGACGAATGAGGACACTTATCCTGATTTACACTTTGCTACCCCAGAGGCTTATGTATGTGTACATGGGGACAGGGTGGGTAGGAGAGGAAGTGGGGTGGCAATGGTCTTCAAAAGGTCATATGAGTGTAAGACATTTAAGCCAGATGGGAAAATAGGAGCTAAAACCTTGGCCTTTAGCTTAGCCATTAGCGGACAGCATTGTCTGTCTGGGATATTAGTCTACCGCTGCACTGGTTCTCACAGGAATTCTTTCATGAAAGAGCAGCATGCAAGAAAGAGTGTGGTGGCTTGTGTATTTGGACTCTGGCAAAGTCCATTGCAAATTGGCCCTGAAAGCCTACCATAGAAATATTAACTCACATCACCTTCTATACAATGTATCAGGGAGGCAAAGAATGATGCGAGGGAGATTTTTTAAATTGTAGCCAGGTTTACGGATTCTAAAGTTACATCATCCCTGCTGGAAACCATATAGCTTTGCTCTTGATTGACTGACTTCTCTGAGAAGAAAATTCTCAGAATTCAGTCTAACTTGTCAGGGGGAATGATACTTGGGGAGAATCTGAGCTAGGAGATTCAGCAGGTCGAAAACACCATTCAACATTATTTCCTTGTTTGGTGCCACCCTTGGTGGACATGACTGCCTCTTTTTTTGAATTGCAGGTAAGGGTCACCAATGGATCCCATACTCCCTCACATATTGAAGTCTATCTCAGACATTATTGCTCCGATGTACCAGAAAAGACTTGCTATCTCCCTCCACTTAGGCGTAATACCTGATGACTGGGAAAAGAGCTAGGCTGATCTCTTTAGTAAAAAAAGGCAAACGCTGATTCTGAATCTTTGGCTAACTTTAGGCCCGTCTCGCCGCTGCCAGCTGCCTCAAATGTGCTGGAGAGGTTGGTAACCCTGCACCTCACCACTTTTTTGACAGAAAACAACTTACTTCACCCCTCTCAATCAGGGTTCAGAGCCCGCCACAGCTCCGAGACCACACTATTAGAGGTCGCTGAGTCCATCAAGTTCTCGCAGTGCCTCAATGTGGCTTTGGTGCTGTTGGACCTGTCCTCAGCATTTGACACTGTGGACATTAACATCTTGCTCCACAGGTTATAGCACCTAGGAGTAGCAGGCTCTGCACTGAGCTAGCTTGGGTCCTTCCTTGAAGAATGTGAGTAGGTGGTATGGATGAAGCAGTATGCCTCAGGAAGAAGAGTGTTGAAGTTGGGGGTTGCCTCACGGTTCCTACCTCAGTCCCACACTCTTCGACATTTACATGTCTCTTTTGGCATACTTGGTAGAATCCTTTAACATCAAAATCATCTCATATGCTGATGATACTCAAGTCTTGCTCACAGAAGATGGGGATCCTGCAAGTGTGAGGGCTGCTTTTTCCAGCTGTCTGGTGGTACTGCTAGATTGGCTGAAGACCAACAGATTACAGTGCAATCCAGACAAGATGGGAGCATAGCTGCCAAGGTTTCAGATTGCTATGTGTAGCATTTTCATAATTTCATTTTAATTATGAGTGACATTTCAATGACTATGAGTGACACTTTCTCGTTGGCAAAAGGAAGACGAGCGGGAAACATAAATATCAGAAATGACACCCATTTGAGCAACTGTAAACTCTAAGGACATCTTAAAACTGCTGTAAAGCACCAGAAATGGAAGGGCAGCAGTTACCTGGCTCGCTGAGTCTACAGCAAGCCCACCAGACAGCACGGCATTGAGCAAGCCTCAGGAGAGTGAGGCTGGTACACACACAGCGATCACAGACAGGCTGCATATATTCAAAAACAAATTGTCTCATTATCTTCAACCCTGTAAAAATCATTAGAGTGGTCCGCCGAACCGCACACTACCTGTTCAGCCCCACTGGCAGCAGCAGAGATCTTATGAGCCGCAGCCTGTCACAGAGCTGTACACTCCAAAGTCTGCTGACTTAGTGATGCTCAGCACGCTAAGTTCAAATGCTAAAGTTGCACCATAGAAGGTGGCTCTCATCGAGCCAGTACCAAGACAAGTATAGTGCAACTAACTTCCACAGTTGAAAATTGAGCAGACTCCCTGACCCTGCCTGTCGGCGTGAGACATGCATGCACTCATGCAGTCAGAATAAGAGATCTACAGACAATCCACAACTCTAAGTGAACATTCTTTCCTTGGCCTCTTTGCTATAATCATACATAAGTACCATTAAAAATACCTTCAAGGTCTCCTTTGCTAACATGAGGCACAATTGGGTCTGATGGTAGACCGCTTCATCCAGACCAAACACTTTGAATCCAGTTCTGGACTTTGTTGTTGTAAATGATTACCAGATGTATTAGTTAATTGAAGCAAACGTAGACTACAACTCACAGAATGCTTTAATTTCTTAAGAGAACACACACGAGTAAAAACACAGTGCTTGCCATACCTAAAGCAAATGAGCAGTAACTTTCTTATTTTCACTTTCCTGCTTTCAAAGCATTTAGAATATTCTATTTGACTACAAGATGTAAACATGTTGAAAATAATATACTTTTAGTCATTTTTGTGTCACTGTAATTTGTGGGTGGGGGGGTGACATTCGTATGTCTGTCTTAGCTAACATGACACACACCTGCCTCGAATTACACCCTAATCAAATTACACTTTGTTTTTGTCAGTAAACCACGAATAAAAGCAACTGATATTTCAACCAAACAAGCAGCAGCAATTCTAAAAGCAATCTCCGAGGCTCGTTGTGCAAGTTATATGCAACAATTTACCATAAATAGTGAAAACGCCATTCACACCCCTGTGCAGAATTTTTTGTTGGAAGCCTGATTTTTACATATTAATGGTTAGACTCAGGGCCGGCACTAGGCATGGGCAGCGTGGGCAGCTGCCCAGGGCCTCGCACTCAGCCCACCAGCATGGGGCCACGCACTGGTGATGTGTCCTGTCGGTTCCCTGGCGATCCATTTCAAAGAAAGGTGTCACCTTTCTTTGAAATGGAGGGGTCCCCCTCCCTGGGCCTCTTAGGGATGGTATCTGGATACATAAGGGAGAGAGACGCTCCCTTCAATTGAAAGGAGACACATTCACAGACACTGTCGGAGGCCCATTGTCCATCATTTTGACGCCCCCATATTTTTAACTTTTAGACCACAAGCAATTCTCACACCTATCGGACTGAAGTTAAAACTGTGGGGGGGCGACAAAATGCTGGACAATGAATGAGCCTCCCACAGTGTCTGTGAATGGTCTCCTTGCAAGGGGCCACTTATCTACATTAGAGGGGCCTCGCACATTCCCTTTTAGCCCAGGGCCTTGCAAATCCTAGAACCGGCCCTGGTTAGACTTCTCAGTGCGTTGAGCACCTGCTGCAGCAATCTGTAAGCAGTCTGCGGGTCACGTCACCAGATTCTAGCAGCTAACGAACTCCTATTCCCCCCTTTGCATTCTGGTACTTAACGTTATGCATTTCTAATGGGTGAAATAAAGCCACATGCTACAGAGAGAAATAAGGGGTAAATTAAGTTCTCAATTTGAGGACCTGATAGCTCTATCTTTTATCCCTACGATGGGACTACAAAAGATTAATATTAATCAGCTGGGAAAGAAAGTCTACCAAGTTTAGTTTTCTAAGCATAATAAGTTAGGCCACAGCGTTTTTTTTACTCAGAATTCTGGAACTTGTAGACTTTGTTTTATGCTGGGTATTCCCAGATTCCAAGAAAAAAGCCCAAACTGGCCTAAATCGCCGCTCATGGACCTACGAAACTTAGCAGCTGACGGTCACCTTCAATGCAGGTTATTTAGTCTGTGGTCTGTAGGTTAGTTAATATTGTTATTAATTTAAAATTGTATGCGACTGCCGCCTTGGCTTGCCTCGCCAACCCCCCCTCACTGGAAATGGTCGCCATCGAAGCACAATCACAAGCAGAAACTGAAAGAACAAATCCGAAGCCGACTGCAGAATACGAAAGAAAAACAAATTGAAGCTGGAGAAAGAGGGGGGCCCTGAAAGCCGGAACTCCACACCAGTGCAACCTGGAACAACAAGGAGCCAGCCTGAAAGAAACAACTCGGTGCCGCCACAAAAACTGGAAGCAGCAGAGGGACTGGGACATTTCATTTAACATATTAGAACTAATACATTAGAACTAAATCACTTTTAGGGAGACTGTCAGGACCTGCGACCGCACAGCTGCAGTGCAGCACCCTGCAAGCACTCGCCAGTCTTCTCCCAGACTGAGTCACTGACTCATCCCCCGCCCGGCCGCTCCACTTTGCGCCCGCAAAGGATCCACATCACCACGCTGTCCATGCCTCTGATGCGCAGAGGCCATTAGTGTCTCTGTGTCTGACAAAATTTAATCAGTCACTGACACTCACACTGGTCGCCCTTGCTGGTCCAGCAATGCGGGGGGGGGGGAGCGGGGGGGTGTTCTATTGCGCGGCAGACAGCAGTGCACTGAGGACTTGACTCTTAGATTGAGTCCCCTGCCATTTCTGTTCTGACCTACCTCACTTCCCGACCCCTTCCTTGAGGACGTGAGGAGGCACTACCGCGGCGGTCACATCCAGATTTTATTCTGGGCCCCCTCGTGGGCCAGAGCCAGTAGCAACCACTGCTGAGGGCAAGCCGGGAGCCCCCGGGGGTCTTGGTAATTGCTGGAGCGCAGTCAGTGAGTCATGACTGTCTCAGTGTGGTGTGCGTCTGAAAGCCGTGCGGCGCCATGGGGCTGGCGCCCGTGCAGATTTGTTACAATGTAGCACCTCAGCCACTCTAGAGCTGATCGCAAACATTTAACTATTAACTTACTGAGCCCAGCTGCTGGCAGCACGTCTTCGGGGAGCAGCAGAGCCTGTGGCACGCGCTGGCACCCTTCGCAGCATAGAGTTTCAGAGTGGCATTAAATGCGTGACAATGCATTTCAGTGCGGTGATGCGGAACACCGCACTGAAATGCGTGCGTGTCACACAGTGGTCAGGTCACTGATTTTATCTAGGCTGTGTTATGCCAATGTTCTATACCTTGGACTCCCAAAATATCTGATCCATCGGCTACAGGCCATGCAGAATATGGCAGTCTGTCTATTATTAAAAATCTCAAAATGTACCACGGTGTCATCATTTCGGGACAAATTTCACTGGCTGCCAGTTCATCAATGCATTAGGTACAACGTTTTGACCTTAACACACCAAGCCTTCCATATTAGGGGTCCTATGTACCTAAATTAACACATTGAAGCATATTGCCCTGGGAGGCTTCTACGTTCTAGTTCGGCGGGCCTTACTGTGCACAAGTCAACAGTTCTTTGGCACTGAGGCTGGTGCAATGTCTGCCAAGCAGCCAGTCCCTTACCTAGACTACAATACACATAGCCAAAGCTTTGTGCAGGGCAAAGTAGCACAGGTTCTGTCGTACAGCTGACATTGCATCAAGGCACTGTGCATCAGCTTCAGTGACATGGGGTATGGGAAAATGCCTGGGTGCTACCCAGGCCCTACATCGCAAGTCAGTTGCACTTATAATTATAGGCTGTGCACAACAGGGGTTAAACACCTGTGTAGTAGGAGGCAGGGCCTTGACTCCCTCCCTTAGGTGACATGAATGGGTGGATGCAACCTATGCCCAATGGTTGTGTGGCACAATATTTAGTACAATAATATTGAACTGCAAAAATATTGTTACATTAATATTGGAGACCAAAACATCCCCGTTCTATAGACAGAATACAATGTTCTAAACTATCAACTACAAAGATATTGACTAACTTAAATATCCTAAAACAACAAGAAACAGAAAAAATAGTACATTTCTTATAAACAAATGTTTACTTGATTACAAAAGTAAACAAATAATCAATCACATTGAAAGATTATCAATGTACACTTAATTGAATAAAACCCCATAAATTAAGTAAATTGCCTTTCTCAACACAAACTTTCAGCAGTTGCACAAAAATTTTAATTGACCTACCAACACTATAGGGGAGGTAAAACTGAACTTCCTATTGCTATCTTACCTATCTATCCACAATGAGCACAAGGTTCTGCAACACAGAAGCAAATACATCAAATTTAAAAGAGTACATTTATTTTATTAAAATATATACTCAGCTTAAAATATAAATACATTCTCACGCCCATTTTTATATTATTAAAACAGATTAAACCAGGCCTTCCAAGTATCACGCTTCAGGTGTGACACGCACGCATTTCAGTGCGGTGTTCCTCATCACCGCACTGAAATGCATTGTCACGCATTTAATGCCACTCTGAAACTCTATGCTGCTTAGGGTGCCAGCGTGTGCCACAGGCTCTGCTGCTCCCCGAAGACGTGCTGCCAGCAGCTGGGCTCAGTAAGTTAATAGTTAAATGTTTGCGATCAGCTCTAGAGTGGCTGAGGTGCTACATTGTAACAAATCTGCACGGGCACCGCACGGCTTTCAGACGCACACCACACTGAGACAGTCATGACTCACTGACTGCGCTCCGGAAATTACCAAGAACCCCGGGGGCTCCCGGCTTGCCCTCAGCAGTGGTTGCTACTGGCTCTGGCACACGAGGAGGCCCAGGATCAAATTTGGATGTGACCGCCGCGGTAGTGCCTCCTCACGTCTTCAAGGAAGGGGTCGGGAAGTGAGGTAAGTCAGAACAGAAAAAGAGTCAAGTCCTCAGTGCGCTGCTGTCTGCCGCGCAAAAGAACACCCCTCTGCCCCCCCCCCGCATTGCTGGACCAGCGAGGGCGACCAGTGTGAGTGTCAGTGACTGATTAATTTTTGTCAGACACAGAGACACTAATGGCCTCTGTGCATCAGAGGCATGGACAGCGTGGTGATGTGGATCATTTGCGGGCGCAAAGTGGAGGGGCCGGGCGGGGGACGAGTCAGTGACTCAGTCTGGGAGAAGACTGTCGAGTGCTTGCAGGGTGCTGCACAGCAGCTGTGCGGTCACGGGTCCTGACAGTCTCCCTTAAAGTGATTTAGTTCTAATGTATTAGTTCTAATGTGTTAAATGACATGTCCCAGTCCCTCTGCTGCTTCCAATTTTTGTGGCGGCACCGAGTTGTTTCTTTCAGGCTGGCTCCTTGTTGTTCCAGGTTGTGCTGGTGTGGAGTTCCGGCTTTCAGTGCCCCCCTCTCTCTCCAGCTTCAATTTGTTTTTCTTTCGTATTCTGCAGTCGGCTTCGGATTTGTTATTTCAGTCTCTGCTTGTGATTGTGCTTCGATGGTGACCATTTCCAGTGGGCAGGGGGAGGGTGGCGAGGCAAGCCCAGGCGGCAGTCGCATACAATTTTAAATTAATAACAATATTAACTATCCTGCAGACTACAGACTAAATAACCTGCATTGAAGGTGCCAGTCAGCTGCCGAGTTTCCTAGGCCCATGAGTGGCTATTTAGGCCAGTTTGGGCTTTTTTCTTGGAATCTGGGAATACCCAGCATAAAACAAAGTCTACAAGTTCCAGAATTCTGAGTAAAAAAAAACGCTGTGCCCTAACTAGTTATGCTTAGAAAACTAAACTAGGTAGACTTTCTTTCCCAGCTGATTAGTATTAATCTTTTGTAGTCCCATCGTGGGGGTAAAAGATAGAGCTATCAGGTCCTCAAATTGAGAACTTAATTTACCCTTTATTTCTCTCTGTAGCATGTGGTTTTATTTCACCCATTAGAAATGCATAACGTTAAGTACCAGAATGCAAAGGGGGAAATAGGAGTTCGTTAGCTGCTAGAATCTGGTGACGTGACCCGCAGACTGCTTACAGATTGCTGCAGCAGGTGCTCAACGCACTGAGAAGTGTAACCAGTGCCGGTTCTAGGATTTGCAAGGACCTGGGCTAAAAGGGAATGTGCGAGGCCCCTCTAATGTAGATAAGTGGCCCCTTGCAAGGAGACCATTCACAGACACTGTGGGAGGCCCATTGTCCAGCATTTTGTCAACCCCACAGTTTTAACTTTGAGCCCACAAGCATTTCTCATACCTTCAGTCCAATAGGTGTGAGAATTGTTTGTGGTCTAAAAGTTAAAACTATGGGGGCGTCAAAATGATGGACAATGGGCCTCCCACAGTGTCTGTGAATGGGTCTCCTTTCAATTGAAAGGAGTGTCTCCCTCCATTATGTATCCAGATACCATCCCTGAGAGGCCCGGGGAGGGGGACCCCTCCATTTTAAAGAAAGTGACACCTTTCTTTGAAATGGATCGCCAGGGAACCGACAGGACACATCACCAGTGCGTGGCCCCATGCTGGTGGGCTGAGTGCGAGGCCCTGGGCAGCTGCCCACGCTGCCCATGCCTAGCGCCGGCCCTGAGTCTAACCATTAATATGTAAAAATCAGGCTTCCATCAAAAAATTCTGCACAGGGTGTGAATGGCGTTTTCACTATTTATGGTAAATTGTGCCATATAACTTGCACGAGGAGCCTCGGACGAGCCTCGGAGATTGCTTTTAGAATTGCTGCTGCTTGTTTGGTTGAAATATCAGTTGCTTTTATTCGTGGTTTACTGACAAAAACAAAGTGTAATTTGATTAGGGTGTAGTTCGAGGCAGGTGTGTGTCATGGTAGCTAAGTCAGACATAAGAATGTCAGCCCCCCACCCGCAAATTACAGTGACACCCAAATGACTAAAAGTATATTATTTTCAACATGTTTACATCTTGTAGTCAAATAGAATATTCTAAATGCTTTGAAAGCAGGAAAGTGAAAATAAGAAAGTTACTGCTCATTTGCTTCAGGTATGGCAAGCACTGTGTTTTTACTCGTGTGTGTTCCCTTAAGAAATTAAAGCATTCTGTGAGTTGTAGTCTACGTTTGCTTCGATTAACTAATACATCTGGTAATCATTTACAACAACAAAGTCCAGAACTGGATTCAAAGTGTTTGGTCTGGATGAAGCGGTCTACCATCAGACCCAATTGTGCCTCATGTTAGCAAAGGAGACCTTGAAGGTATTTGTAATGGTACTTATGTGTGATTATAGCAAAGAGGCCAAGGATAGAATGTTCACATAGAGTTGTGGATTGTCTGTAGATCTCTTATTTTGACAGCATGAGTGCATGCATGTCTCACTCCGACAGGCAGGGTCAGGGAGTCTGCTCAATTTTCAACTGTGGAAGTTAGTTGCACTATACTCGTCTTGGGACTGGCTCGGTGGGAGCCACCTTCTGTGGTGCAACTTTAGCGTTTGAACTCAGCGTGCTGAGCATCACTAAGTCAGCAGACTTTGGAGTGTACAGCTCTGTGACAGGCTGCGGGTCATATGATCTCTGCTGCTGCCAGTGAGGCTGGACAGGTAGTGTGCGATGCGGTGGACCACTCTAGTGATTTTTACAGGGTTGAAGATAATGAGACAATTTGTTTTTGAATATATGCAGCCTGTCTGTGATCGCTGTGTGTGCATCAGCCTCACTCTCCTGAGGCTTGCTCAATGCTGTGCTGTCTGGTGGGCTTGCTGTAGACTCAGCGAGCCAGGTAACTGCTGCCCTTCCATTTCCGGTGCTTTACAGCAGTTTTAAGATGTCCTTAGAGTTTACAGTTGCTCAAATGGGTGTAATTTCTGATATTTATGTTTCCCGCTCGTCTTTCTTTTTCCAACGAGAAAGTGTCACTCATAGTCATTGAAATGTCACTCATAATTACAATGAAATTATGAAAATGTCACACATAGCAATCTGAAACCTTGGCAGCTATGTTAAACATCTCAAAATTCTCACAAATGAGCAAACCAAGAAAAGGAAAATCTATTCAATAAAACTATATAAACATCAGCAGCAAAGAGCAACAATCTAGTATACATACAAATAAAAATGTATAGCAACATTTTTTAATTATTAAAATATTACTAGCTATAATGTTAAAAATAAGCCAATGAAGTAACTATATATTTACATAATATATCTTACATTTGAAATATATCAAAACAACAGTCCAAGCTACACTGCTTGCCTAAACGGTAATCCTTTACCGAAATTCAAAGTAAAATTAAACAATGAACATACACAAAAAAATATTCAGAATACTATTGAAGCCAGTGCTGAAAACATGAGCGAGCATAATAACTCATAGAATTTAGAGATGTTGCACATGATTTAAAAGAAATTGTCTTTTCTTCTTCTTCCGCACCAGGATGGACCATCCTAAAAGAGCATGCCCCCGTAAACCCAACTACTTGTCAGGACAAATGTCATAATTACAAAACTTAAAATGTAAAATGTGAATTGAAAAAGGTCACTAGAGAAGTAAGACACATCTGCACCAAATACATTGTTGGAAAAAATAGATATTAGCCCATCCTATACTCAAACTCATATTGAACAGAATTTTAATTTATATGATAATGTAAACAATAATGGAAAAAGGATTCCTGTGTTTTCAACAGCAATCAATTGACAAACTTTGACCAAGGGCACCATGTGGTTGATGCGTAAGACTTTCAACTTTTGTTCACAACCACTTACCAAAATGTATATTTTTTAAGGAGACTATGTGAAAAACAGCATGCTCCTCATTTAAGCCCTACTCCCAAACTACAATATACATTGAACATGTATCAGTGATTCACCAGAAAACTATCAATTACTCGCATGCTAAAATAATTTTAGATTTTGAGTGTGCTATGATGGGACTAATAGACAAGGTTCTACCGAAAGACTCAAATCCAAGAGTGCTATTTTCATTTCAATCAGACAATTTGGAAAACATTACCAAAATCACCCATAGTAATACAGTATTCTGCAAATACCTAAACCTCATCTTGAAAATAACAAAAAACTCATAGCCCTAACATATGTGCCCCAATCAAAGTTATCAAACACTATGACCTACTAACTGAATAGGAATACTACAAGACCCGGAAGGATACCATTTCATTACAGCTAGCCTATTTCGAGAGCACCTGGGAAGGTTGAATGCACCCTTCAGGGCAGAGACAAAAACCCAAGTTCCACATACACTGGTAAAATGTGTAAGAAAGTGCAAAAAATAAAGAACAAAAAACTAACAATGCAGCTTAATGATGGCATAATTCCTATCAGGGCATACTAGGAAAATACAATCTCACTGTCTGTCAAGTTATTGACTTATTATAAAAAGAACACAAATAGCAGGAACTCAGAATTACACAAATCTTAGCCCAACTACTAATCTCTATGGTTCTAGAGAAGTCACAGAAATGCACATTATGCTTTCAGATAAAATTCTTCTCTTACAAAATGTTTAAGGCCTCACTTACTTAGAAAATATTACCCATACCCTAATATAAATAAACAAATTGAACTCTTAAAACATAGCCACTAAATACCCTACTAAACAACCCACAAAATAACTTAAATGGTACAATGTAATAATCATGAAAAATATACATGTAGAAATTAATACGAAATGTTTATTTTCCTTGCTTTGGACCTTCAAAGCCATTATAATTAAATACAAATTACAGTATGGGTCCCAAAATCGAAGTTAAAAAATTCCCTTCAATATAAATGTAGCCACACAGCATAATAGAATTACTACAAACACTGAAAAATCATTTGAAATATGAAAACACACATATAGAACATTTCAAAGAAATATCACACTTATTAAGACAAGCTCTTAACACCCAAAATCCATAAAACCTAAACTCATATAGCGCACAACATAATGCCTACATATTTAACAACTAAAATAATGAATCATATTACAATTTGAAAACACATCTTAAAAGGTGCTTTATATGCACTAAAACACCTTACATTCAATGCAATTGAAATAAAAATAAAGTAAAATATAACAATGACATTAGTAACTAAGAAATCCTAAGCGTACTTACAGCTTTGTTGGCTTCTTAGTTTATGACTCCAAATAAATTCTAAAAAGAGTGATTACAAATATTCAATGTTCAAAAATCTGTAAAATCAGGAAAAAAATCCATATCAATCCAATCAATCAAAAGTCTTTATTTTAGTTTTACAGTACCATAAAAGAAGTAAGCACATGAATCTTGTATGGCAATGAACAGGGTAAAAGGTACTATAAAATACTTCCTATACAGACTCTTAGAAATTTAAGAAAGAAGAATAAGAATTGGCAAAAAACTTGACACAAAGATACAAATACATAAAGGGTACAAAAATAAATGAATTTCAACATTTAAATGATTTGTCCTATCAAAACAGAGCTAAAGTACTAGTGCCTATATACATTTTGTTTTTATCTCAAATTAGCAAATATGCAGCCCGGTTACGCAACAACATCCATTTTAAAACCTGTGCCCCAAATGACCAGTAAAAGGATAAAAGTAAAAAAAAAACAGTTATTTACAAATTAAAGTGCTAGTGCAGAGTACGTGCCCGACTGGTCTAATCATTTAGATTGCAGTTTGTTTTATTCATGCCAGTCGGGAAGTAGATGGAGCAATTCGTTGAAACCCTGCAAAACCCAATTTAGCAAAAGTAGCCAAAACCATATTTTGAATGTATGATCACATGACACAGTGGATAAAAATAATGAAAATGTGATGCAGGGTAGCAATGGCCAAATGAGACATAATTAGCACTGCTGTTCACCTTCAGCAACCTTATTAGCATTTAACATGTCAGACAAGAAACACAATTACAAAAATATCAGATCGGATTTCAAATAATGGCAATGAGGAATTTGACTAACAAATGAGGTTTCCGGTTTGGGACAGGTTCGTCTGAAAAATTGAGAATCTAGATGACACTCTGATATTCAGCATGCTTTCTCAGTCTCTGATGTTCCACAGGACCACGGAAATTAATAATCCTCAAAACCGCAAACAGAATAGCTGCTATTAAGCCAGTTACAATTAAAACATCAGTATGACTGTGCATTTACTTAATGAGAGCACCCAAACTATCATCCTCTTTACAAGTGCTAAGCAAAATGCGACCATTCTAATTGCACTGGTTATATCGGCTGATGTATCTTGCAGCAGCAGTTAAAAACCAATTCTGACTTCAATCGACAGTGTTATTTTTTTAACAACTCTAACCAAATATTTTCATGAACCACCCCCTTTTCTTAACTACATAATTAAATAATGTGGTTTCCCCCTTTATCTACAGCAGGGGCCTCAAACTTTTTCTGGATAAGAGCTACTTATGTTCAATAAAAATCATCCCAAGCTACTAATATTAGTGATGTACTAACGACCACCTCATCCAAGGTTATCAGCAGTGATCACATCAGTGCATTAGGCAGCATTTCCAGCTGCAATGTAAAAATGGCTTTGACATTTTGAATTGAAATAAGGAATGGATAATACATAAAAGCCACGGTTGCAAACCCCCTGGCACAAAGGTACAAATATTAGTGATAAATCTCTCCGATTTAAATAATTGCTGTAAATACATTTTTAAAATGCAACCTTTTTTCTCTCCAAACATCAGCTTATGAGTTCTGAAAATACACGAAGTTTCGTCTTGAATACATTCTTTTAATTTTAGTATACATATAATAATTCAACCCAGCAAAAGCCTGTGTGTTAGAAGACTGGGCTGCACAGAGGAGAGCTACTCCTGTGTGCAGTCCAGTCTTCTAATAAATCAGAAGCTACTCATTGAAGAAACCTCATCTACAGACAAACAAATTGTCCAGTTCAGCATTTCTCTTCTTCTCTTCAATAAATATTTCCCCTAATGCCCAACGTAATATTGTCATTTGTTGCCATCTTGCGTTTCTGGTGACCTTCACAAAGCACCCGGCCTTCGGCTTTGTGGTTTATGTCAATATACGCTTTTGATGGCAATCGCAACTGTGCAATCATAATCCCTAGCAGCACCCTTGACATAATCAATTATCCACCATCTCACATGACTACCTTCCACCCTGTACTCCCTCCTATTCCCTTCACCATCGTAGAATGTTTACTTTCTGTTAAAACATGTATGTTACTCTATCCAGATCAATTTCCCAGGAGCCACCCATTCACCTAATGCCATTCAGGATTTGATCACTCTCTTCTAAGATTTATTTTCCTGTTGCCACCTCTTTAATCCCCAATTACTATCCCAACGTGGCTTGCCTGTGATCCTGTGACATTTTCAACACTTAAAGGTTGTGTTTTCTATGATTGCACTGCTCCTATGTACCTTACATACATACAAGTTTCACTATTTTGTGTTATCTTGCGTTTACCTCCTTTTGTTATAAAATATTTATAACAATAAAAAAAGACACTAGGGATCAATGAGGACCCCTGTGGCACCATACAAGAGTTGGTAACGGCTGTGGATTTAAAAGATGGGATATAAATGGCGTGAGTTCAGAATGCTAGGACATTTACAAACCAGTCTAGATCTTGCAAATGGATAATTATTTCCTGTTGCCTCTTAATCAGGACAGCTTTCATTTCTTTATCTCATTCATATGTTTTCCTCTTACTCTTACTTAACTTCACTCATCTTTTCTTACCCTTACTTCATCCACACCAGCTTCTCTCTTTCCCTCTTCATTCCCACCCTTTTTGCATACATATGACCTGTGTCACACTCTTCTAATTTTTCCCTCTCTTGCCTGCTCGATCTCTCACCTACCTCCCTTTTATTTCATGCTATTTCTCTCCACATAGTGCCAGAGCAAAAATATTTGGCCACACTAGGTCAAAGCATATCTTTCTGTACCACACCCTCTATCAGTGATGCCTCCTTTGCTGCTTGTACTGCTAATATGGTGCTGGTGGCAGCCTAAACATCCACCTAGTTTTCTCTTCCCCAAGGTTGCCACACAACCTATATTTTGCTCAAACACTGTCATCTATTTCTCAAATCAACTCCCTGGCTCTCTTTCCAATCATTCTCCCCCTTCTTAAATATTCGCTTCCACGTGACCTTTTCCACCCCATCATCTCCATTTCTCTAACGCACTGTCCCCCTTCTTTCTGATGCTTTTTATTCACATTTTCTTTTTTTCTTTTTTTAAATTCTTTTTATTCATTATAAATGAACAGTGGTGGTAGTCACTTTCATTCAATACAGTGAATTACAAATATTCCTGGAAAAACCCTTCATAACATATCTTAGGTGGTTAAAAGCAATTGTTTAAGTCATTCAATGAGCACTCGGTCTTACTGTTGGGTCGTCATCCGGGGCGACATGTGAGGGTTCGCAGATATGACCCCTGTACTCGTTCCAGTTAGTCCATACACCAATCCATTTCCGGGGACAGCCTCTGGCCACGTATACCGTCTTTTCCTGGAGCATACACCAGTCCATGTCAGTTTGCCATGAGGCCAATTTTGGATGAGTACCTGCCCCCCATTGCCTGGCAATGTTCCTTTTAGCAAATGCAAATCCCAGAGTGGCACATAGACTCCCATGTATATTTAGGTCATTAGGCTCCCAGATGTTTAAGAGACACCTTTTTTCCTCTACTCTCAATGCCACCTCCCACACCTCTTGCATGCACTGGTGAATGCGGCGCCAGTAGGTTTGGATCAGCGGACATTCCCACAGTATGTGGAAGAATGACCCCTCCGCCCCACACCCTCTCCTACAGAGCCCGTCTTCACTGCAGCCCATCAACCTCAGCCTAGTACCAGATATGTAGACTCTATGGAGAATCTTAAGTTGAATCAGCCGCAGTCTGGCCAATATGGCCACTTCCTTTGGGGATGCGAGGGCAGACCTCCATTCCTCCTCATCGATTTCCAACCCGTCCGCCTCCCACTTCCCTTTAAGTAGCTGGAGTAGGTCTGGGGAGTGGTTAACAATCTTCTTGTACGTAAGGGATATGGCATGTTCAGGCAGGTGGCCATCAAGGAGTCTATCCTCCAGGGGGAGGCAGCAGGGGGCATGGTTCCCTGGGGAATATTAGATTGCAATGAGTGTCTGACTTGCAAGTATCTAAAATGTTCCGTGTGTGTAAGCTCATATGTGCACTGTAGTGAATCAAAGGAGACGACCCCCCCCCGGGGCCCCACAGGTCACGGATATGGGAAATCCCAATGAGGTCCCAATTGGGAAACCCTTTCGTCCGACCAAGGGTACCTAACTTTTCGGACACCCACAGCGGGGTAGCCATCGTCAAGGTGTCAGCCCATCCCAGCTTTCGCTGGACGGTATGCCATAGTTTAACCGAGTGATTGGTGGGCCCCGTGAGGGGGTATCTGCCGGGCCTTGAGTATAGTGCAGCCTCAAAATTACCCCCCGGTAGCAGCCAGCGGTCCATTGCAAAGCCTAGATCGGCGCCGTCTGCATACATGCCTTGATTAATGGCCGAAAGGTGGGCGGCCCAGTAATATGCTCGAATGTCCGGCAGTGCAATTGCCCCGTCATACCAGC
The DNA here is from genome assembly GCF_964263255.1 of Lissotriton vulgaris. NCBI lineage: Eukaryota > Metazoa > Chordata > Amphibia > Caudata > Salamandridae > Lissotriton > Lissotriton vulgaris. The sequence goes on from NC_141687.1 coordinate 1,309,468,537, forward strand.
CCAGGGTGAGTTTCTTATGGGAAATGCGGGGCATCCCCATCCATAGCAGCTCTCGTAAAACGGATTCAATAGAAGCAAAATAAGATTGTGGGACCAGGATGGTTCTGTAGGGCGTATCAAAATCGTGGCAGCGCCATCATTTTAAAGAGGGATGCCCGTCCAAGGAGGGATATCGGCAACTTCCTCCATGACGCTGAGTCCCGCTGAAAGCGCTGCAGTGGGGGCAGGAGGTTATGTTCGTATCTGATGGTCTTCTCTTTGGAAATAAAAATTCCCAGATAGCGGAACCCATCCGTGGCGGTGGCAATGGGACAATTCCGAGGGGGCACGGGAGGGTCCCCATGGAGGACATACATCACTGATTTGCCCCAGTTAATAACATATCCTGAGTTCCTTCCGAAACTCATAAAAATATCCATGGCTACGTTAAGTGATTGGCGGGGTTGCATGAGGTAAAGCAGGATATCGTCCGCATAGAGCGAAATCCTGTCCTCCCAGCCATCCGTCCAACGGATACCCTTCAGTGACAGGTCCTGCCTGATCCAGGCCGCAAGAGGCTCCAGGGATAAGGCAAACAGTAGGGGGGACAGGGGGCACCCTTGTCTCGTCCCCCTCTCCAGATTGAAAACGTCAGAGAGCTAGTTATTGACTGTCACCTGGGCCAGAGGCTCAGCATAGAGGAGACGAACCCACCTCATAAACTCTGGGCCGAATCCCAGCTTCCGGAGGACCTCCATCATATATGGCCATTCCAAGGTATCAAACGCCATTGTGGCGTCTAGCGACACCACTACTGCGTCCTTCCCAAGAGTGTGACACCGCCCCAGGACTCCGTGTAATCGCCGAAGATGAAGTGCCGTGTTACGGCAGGGAATAAAGCCCGATTGCTCTGGATGGACCAGCGTGTGTAGGACAGGATGAAGTCGGTTAGCCAGCAGATTGGCCAACACCTTCGGCTCCGCGTTGAGCAGCGAGATGGGTCTATATGAGGCGCATGCGTCTCTAGGCTTGCCTTCTTTAGGGATGGCCACTATAGTGGCTATACGTTGGTCTTGCGGCAGTTGACCCCGATCTCTGCTTTCTTCGAACATCTGCTTTAGGTGAGGACTGACAGTATCAGCCTTGAGCTTGAAAAGCTCAATGGGCAGACCGTTCGGACCAAGAGCTTTCCCTGAGGGAAGGTCGCTGATGGCACGGCTCACCTCCTCGATAGTGAGTGGCGCCTCAAGGGCCTCACGGTCTTCCTCCGACAGGGCTGGTAGCCGGATGTCCTTCAAAAAGTCAGTGGAGTCTTCCTCCGGTCTATCTGACCCCCTGCTATACACCTTCCGGTAATGCAGTTCAAACTCATGGACAATATCAGCTGGGTCTGTGACCGTGACTCCTGAGTCAGTTCTGAGCTCCGTTGCTACTTTTTGCATCTGCTATTTCCAGTCCAGCCAGGCTGTAAGCTTGCCCGTCTTATCCCCTTGGTCGTATATCCTCCCTTCTTTGTCTCTGATGACTTTTTTAGTGGCATCAGTGGCTAGCGCTCTATATTCCGCGCTTTTAAGCTGCATCTGGTGGGTAGTTCTCGGATCGTCATGGGTCGGTGCTGCCGCCTCCAATGCCTGGAGATCTGTCTCAAGTTGGACCAATTGAGCCTCTCGCGCCTTGCGGCTACCAGCGATCGTCGAGAGGGCTTCCCCTCGGATCACCGTTTTGAAGGCCTCCCATAGTGCCACTGCGGAGTCTACTGTCCCAACATTTTCAGCGAAATAACGGGTGATGGCCAGAGTCAGTGTCTTCCTCGTGTCTTCATTGCGGAGGTACCACGCATTTATAGGTGCTATGCAGCCCACCCTTCTTATGCCCAAGGTGAAATGTACCAGCACTGGGGAATGGTCTGAAATGCCCCTCGCCAGGAGCGTGGCTTCTCGCACAGTGGTCCCCTGCTGTATAGGTGCTAAAATGTAGTCAATGCGGGAGAAGGATCGGTGTGGGCCCGAGAAAAAGTTGTATTGGGTGTCATGTGGGTGTTTAAGTCACCATAGGTCAGTAAGGCCGAATGTATCAGTGAAGTCCGCCAGCCATGTGTGTCCCGATGGCAGGATCCTAGGAGGGTGCCTATCCAGAGTGCCCGAGACCATCGCGTTGAAGTCTCCTCCCACTACTAGTTGCCCATCCGGAAGGAACAGAAGCAACTGTCCCAAGTCTTGGTACCTTTGTGTCTGCAGCCCGGGTGGTACATAGGTGGAAACCAGGCTCAGCCCACGGCCCTCCCACTTTCCTGAAATAGCAGCATAGCGACCTTGAGGGTCCAAGTCAGTGCGATCCACTACCAGCGGCAGATTACGACGCACCATGAGGCCCACCCCGCGTGACCCCGAGGTGAACCCAGCATGCGCCAAGAGCGAGTACCCACACCTGTTAAGAGCGTGGCAGGAGTTGCCCAGTAAGTGGGTCTCCTGGAGGAGAACAATGTCGGGTCCATGTCGTTTGACGAATTGCATCACAATAGTCCTCTTAAGCTTGTCCCCCAGCCCGTTGATGTTCCAACTCATGACCTTGAGGCTCTTATCCCACCTCATACTGGCAAGTATTCTTTCCTGCTACTGATTTCACCGGGTTCCAGGAAAAATGTAGTTCTAGAAGCACAGGGATTTGTAGTGACCTCACCAGGCAATTCCCGATACCCCCCTTCCCTTCCTCCCCCAACTCCCCACCCCCCCCCCAACAGCCCAACTCCCCAACTCGTCCCATCCCGCCCCCTCCCTGCTGCCCTGCTCCGTAGGTTCAAAACTACCCACATCCCCAATTAGCAGGGTGCCTATCGACCTACCCTAAGGAAGAAAAAACTAGCAAGAGAACACCCCCTGCCGTCCCTCCTCTCGGTACCTTCCCTGTTCGGTGCGCGGATCAGCCCCAACTCAAGCCGCCACCCTCCTCTCCTCCTTCCCATCCCAAGAAGTAATGAACATCGGATGAACCATCATCACTTGACACCCCCCCCACCCCCGCCCCCGCCCCACACTTCAACAGACTCCAATCTTCTCCCATCTTTGTTCCTGGGTCGGAACAGGCCATACTACCACCCTTGAGGGTATCGCCGGTCTGGAACACAGCATGGCCCGGACGGGGACATGTGAAACCGAGAAGGTACGTGCTCGCCCCCCCCCCATCTGGTTGCGAAGAAGAAGTGTCTGAGTTCTGCCCTAACAGCAGGACATTAAAGGCCAGTAGGCCCTTTCCCCTGAGTCATAAAACATAGTACTTTACTGTGTCAGTGTGAAGCAGCAGTGGTCTCTCCGCCGTCAGTTCTCCGTCGCCCCTCCAGAGGACCTGTGGCCAGGACTCGCCGATCTCGATCTCCGCGAGCGTTGGCTCTGCGTATCCATCTCCAGCCCTCCGATAGGTGATGCCGGTGAAGACGGTTGAGTGTCCCTCCAGTTTTTGCCCTCTGATCGGTCCCTGGCACGGGGCGACTGCCGATTGATCCAATCCTGCACTTCCGCCGGTGATGTAAAAAATAAGGACTTGCCATCAGAAAGGACTTTCCGTTTGGCCGGGAAGAACATCATGTATTTGATCCCTCTCTCACGTAGTCTCGCTTTCACCCCCAAAAAGGAACGTCTGTCTTTTTGCACCTGCATGGTGAAGTCCGGGAAGAAGCGTATTGAGGCATTTTCGTAAGGTAAGTCCCCAACCTGCCTGGCTGTCTGCAGGATGGCGTCCCTGTCCCTGTAGTTCAGGATTTTGGCTATGATTGCCCTCGGTGGGGCACCCGGCCTGGGTTTAGGGACAGGAGCTCGGTGAGCACGCTCTATGGTGAAGAATTTCGACAGACGCTTCGGCTTAAGGTGATTAAGGATTAGGTCTTCAAGAAAAAGTTCGGCACTGGGCCCCTCAAGTTCCTCCGGAACTCCTACCACACGTATGTTGCTCCTTCGGGCCCTCCCTTCTTGGTCCTCCAGCTGGATGGACATCTGACGGTGCTGGTGCACCAGTTCGTTGACACGCTGTTCCAGTGTCGTGGACACCGTCCGGAGCTCGCGGATGTCAGCCTCATTGGTCTTGGCTTTCTCGGAGGTCTTGTTGAGGTCTGCCCGCAGTAGATTCACCTCTATTGAGACCTTGTCAATCTTGGTTTCTAACGTGGCGCCAAGCGTCTGGATGGCAGACAAGATGGAGGTCAAGGAGGGTTCTTTAGTCCCAGGTTGCTCACCTGTGGCGGCGTCCGCTTGCGGTGCCCCCTTTTGCACCATGTATTTGTCCAGCTTGTTGGACTGTGAGGTCGTTGTCTGCTTCGGCCTCATGATTGCCGAAGGGGGTCTCCTCCCAGCTAGCCCCTGCTTCACTGGCCCTGCGTGGAGTCGGGCCGACGTATTGGCCCTTTAGTCTGTTCCTCGTTGTCTCACCGCTGAAGCCCCGCCGGGCAGATTGCTGTGCACCACTATGCAGAGACCCCAGAGAAAGGTGCGCTGTATGAGCGTCCTCAATGCGACCACTCTCCCTTTGGCGCTGCGAGAGGCCGTTCCTTAAATGATCTCCAGGGGAACGGCCAGTCGTTTACCCTCGCTGGGCTCCTTAGTTGTCCCTCTGGTTCCTCCTCAGGGTCGCTGGCTCATGACCCAGATACGGCCGCGGATAGGACTCACCACCGCAAGGAGGCCGTCACGATCGTGGCGCAAGATGGCGCCCGGGGCTACTGCCTTTACCTGGCCCCAGGCGAGCGCAATCAGTATGTCTCCCCACCGGCGTATTGGAGGCCAACAGGAGTTCACATCACCCCCTTTTGTACCGCTTTTGGCCGCCATTAGTGTGGCAGGGTATGCTCAGACGTGAGTCCCTTGCTCACTTTGCCACTGGATTCAAGCAAGCCGGGCTGAAGACGGCTGGAATGCCAGAAACCGGTCCTCGGAAGCTTGTTTCCGGCCCAGGGAAGACATGGCTTAGCAGTTCGGGCTGGACTGTTCCCATGAGGCACAGGGTCAGACTGATTTGCATATAGCCATGTCTGAACTGGGGTGGCAGAGTGGGCTAAAGAACGGTGATGGATTAAACCCAGATCTTTTGACTGGGTGTGAGTGTTTGATTGATTCAGATGCTCCGTCCATCACCACCCCCTTTTGTGTGCGCAGCGGCAGCAGAGTCGCTCCGGTGGATTTGCGGCCTCCCCGGGGAGGCCGTGGTTGAAGGTCGATCACCAGGTCCCGGCTCGACCAGGCCCAAGAGCCGGGGCCTCGATTTCAGGGCAGGGCCTCCCGAGGAGCACCAGCAGCGTCAGTCGGCAGCCGGCGCTCGGCCGGAGTCCCGCAGCTCCACCGCAGCCGGTCCAATTCGCCCGGGGCCAAGCCGCCGCTCTCCGCCTCAGTTCCGCAGTTCCATCAGGGTGCAGGGCTTGTGTGGGGCAGGCGATCAGCAGATCTTTACGGGATGGAAGGCTGCGGCTCCGGGGAGTTCCGGGTTAAGCAGCGATCTTCGTTGGCGCCTAGCCACGCCCCCGCCCTTTTATTCACATTTTCAATCTCTCCATCCTGATATTGCGATCTCTTTTTGATACCATTCCTCTCCCAATGGTCTGTCACCTCACACACACCTTACTCCTATCATCTCTCATACTTTTCTCACAACGTCCTTTTATATATTTTTTAAGCTTACCTTTTTCTTAAAATCCTCTGATCCCAAGATCTTCTGTTTTGTCTCACACACTCCACTTTGCATCTCACTCCCTCTCTCACACACACACACACATAGCCTTCTCTCCATAAAATTCTCCTCCATGCCCTCTTCCTTTTTCCTTCTTCATACACCTCTTTCTTTCCTACATTTTCTCACACAGATTTGCTTGTTACATTGTCTCACTTACACAGACATAAACACACTAATGGTGACTGTGTTTTTACTCCCTTTAACTAGTGGTGAATGCTGAATGATCATTTTCCAAACTTACTAACTCACTATTGAGGAGTATCTGTGTAACCTAACTGGTCAGTGTTATTAGCAGCAGCCCAGTCACCTTCTAAGTAGCTACACTGAAGTCAGGCACACATGGCGGTGAATAACATAAATCACAAAGGTTTGCGAATACAACAGTTAAAGTACTGAGTTAACCTTGAATCCCACCACTGTTATGACATCTTAATAACTTCACACATTGTTTACCACATACAGTATCGAATTACATTGTGTAAAATATGAGTACATTGTTGGACACATAGGGCAAGCTGCCTTTATTGATTAATGCCTGGTGACATTATTACAAAATAATGCATGGGGCATTGAGGCTCATTCTTGGTGGGGGACACTGTTCCTCATTAAAGCCAGGGCCCCTTGATGCCATGCGATTTGATGTGAATCCTCAACAAAGGAAATTCACAGGAAAACCCTTAGTTAGGGTTTAATTGAAGGGAACAAGAGTGAATGATGCCAACAAAACAAAACCTCAAACCCACAATAAAAACACCAGTTGAGGTACTCAATGTACCTTAACTTGCATCTCTGACTTCATGCAAGAGAGGTGGCAAGCATATGGCAGTAGGAGGCCAAGTATATCACTCTCTGCCAATCACTTTCAAGGATTCGCTTAGAAATTTGGAAGAGTAATGAAGAAATATAATTGGATAGATTACTGATTTTTCTTCTTGGTATATTTTGATATTTTCTGAAACAGTTTAATTTGACATCATGATGTGTAAATATTCTGCTAGCTTGTCATTCTATGATATTAATGACTTCTTAATACTGGATGATTGTAGTTTTGGAAGTGTAGGCTGTCGCTTCAGGCTTCATCTATTTCTCAGTGTATAAAATAGTCTTATGATTTTACTACATTCGCAGATTGTAATGTGGCATTGTATGTGGGGAAAAATGTGTGAGATTGTAAAGATTGCATGGCTAGACAAAAGTCAATGATAACGTACTACCTTAACTGTTGTACTTGCTGTCTTGAGGTTTAGGATTGCATGCGTTAATCACAAGCTATTAACATTAAATAAACCCCAAGCAAGGTTTTCTCCATGTTATATCATCTTACAAAGGAAAACAAATCGACCCTTTAATCAAACGGCTTATTTTGTCAATCAGATTTTCTCTCGCAGTTACAGATACAACAGTCTGTGCTCTGGGCCTAGTCAAATGTCTGTGTTTATCACTCGTATAAATTAAAAGAGAGCCTGGCGTAAACTAAACATGCTGATCCACCAAGAGCAATATGCCACTTATTTCCATTGCTGGTTGGGGAGGGTCCCCATGACCCACTCAGTGGCCATCCTCTCGAGAGAAACAGTCCCTTACCAACTCTCAATATAATAAGACAAGCATTTGCAATGCAATAGGTCTCGCATTAGGAAAGTTTGAGCTATTGGAATTGGAAATGACAATTTTTTATTTATTATATTGTATTGTAATTGCATTTATATATTATGTGTTGGTTTTGAAAATAGCGAAATTAATAGCTTTGTCATTTACAATGCCAATAGTTATAACTTTCGCAAATGTGACACCTATAGCATTTGTAATGCAGTATGTGTTGTATTTACGTGAGTTAGATGTATTGATATTACAAATAACATTTTTTTTTATAATTAATACTTATTGTAATTTATAATTGCAATAGCTTAAACTTTTGTAAATAACTTTTGTGAAGATTATGTTCAGTGTATTTTATTGTGCCGAAAATCCAAGAACAGAAGTGAAATATTAACATTTTTTTTTAACATTTGTAATAAAGCTTGAAACATTAAGAGAACACATTTGAACCAGTTGTTGTTGAATGGTTGCACAGATTGATGCTGCGGTGGCGCTGAGTGATGTTGTGGTGGCGACGAATGGGGGCTAATGTGTGAGGGGCAGTGTGTGAGGGCGCAGTGTAATGAGTGTGTGAAGGTGAGGGGGTGTGAGGGGGTGTGGAGGTATGAGGGTGAGTGAGGGTGAGAGGGTTGTGAGGGTGAGGGTGGGTGTGAGGGTGGGTGTGAGGGTGTGTGAAGGTGTGGGGTGTGAGGGTAAGAGGGTTGTGAGGATGAGGGGGGTGAGGGTGTGAGTGTGAGGGTGTGAGAGTGTGGGGGGTGAGGGGGGAGGGGGGAGGGGGAGGGTTGTGGGGGTGAGGGTGTGTGAGGGTGAGGGGGTATGAGGGTGAGGGTGTGTGTGTGAGTGAGGATGAGGGTGTGGGGGGTCTGGGGCGTGAGGGGGTGTGAGGGTGAGGGGGTGTGAGGGTAAGGGGGTGAGGGAGTGTGGGGGTGAGGGTGTGTGTGAGGGTGTGTGTGTGAGGGTGAGGGTTTGTGTGTGTGAGGGTGAGGGGGTGTGTGAGGGTGAGGGGGTGAGTGAGGGTGAGGGTGTGTGTGAGGGTGAGGGGTGTGAGGGTGTGGGGTGTGAGGGGGTGAGGGGATGTGTGAGGGGGTGTGAGGGTGAGGGTGTGTGTGAGGGTGAGGGGTGTGAGGGTGTGGGGGTGTGAGGGGTGAGGGGGTGTGTGAGGGGTGTGAGGGTGAGGGTGCGTGTGAGGGTGAGGGTGTCACTGAAAGGATTTTCTTGACAATGCACGCAGGTTCACGGCGCATTAAAACCCCATCATTACCTTGAACCAAGGTAATCTGTTGTCTGTAATGTAAACCAATGCCACAAACAGCCAAGTCTATTTTAACAGGCCGGGGACAAGCTTTAACTGCTATAGTCCACTGAGTACAGTGACCAAAAAGTATTTGCACAGGATCACACAATTTGGTTTGGTATTGGAGCAGAGATATCAGTTCAGTTTCAATATTGTGTATAGATTTATAGGAAAGAGCAATTTGTTGTCTTTGAAGAACTAAAATTGTAAATTGTATGCAATATGTTCAGTGAAACTGACTTGCAAAGTACAAAAGCTGCATAATATATATATATACATGGCACTAGCTTAGAATATATCTAAAAAGGAGGCAGGGAGAGTCCTCTCAGGTCGCAGGATGGCACAGGCTACAGTCTACTAGCCATGTCTTCATCTTCTTGTTCTGCATGAAATTAAAACTAGAATCTCAATACAAGTCGGGAAGGGGGGGGGGCATGGCCAGGATGGCTAAAATGGCGGACGCCATTTGAACGAGCTCCGACTGAGCCCCATAAAGCCATAAATATCCTGCTGTGAACTCAAGCCTAAAATGACTGCCTCCCCATACTGGGTTTGAGGCAAAGCTGTGGCGGCTCCCTGGGGTCCGAGGGTGGCTAGGAGTACGAAAAGTGACAAAGGACGGAGACTATGAAATCTGGGCCTACCTGTGTTCCTGTGCTCGAACGGCTGCCTTTCCTGAGGCGACCCGGCCAGGGAAGCGACAACGGCGACTGCTGGCGGACTTGCTGGGGTCCTGATGGCGTATTTCGGCAGAGTTGCTGTGCTCGCCTCCTGGAGTTGCTGACGGAGAGGCATGTGGCACCCGCCCGAGAATCCTGAAGGTGAGGCATGGCGATTCCTCCTGACCCAAGGCCAGACGACGGATGACTGAGGTGGCGCTGACCGGGAGCCCGGCTGGCCGGAGACTGTGCGGTGGATCGCCCTGGCGGGGGTTGTGCCTCTGATAGAACCCCCCCCCCACACTGGCGGGTGCATGGCAAAGAGCTGCGGACGCCAGCTCTGCAACAATGCAGGCCTGCCTCTGCTGGCCTGCGGAAAGACTCAGCGGCTGCCCTCCGGCGATAGAAGGTGGTGCACCTGGCCCAAGAGACATGAGGTGAGCGGGGAAGACCGCGAGTGCTGCACTTTACACTGGGCCCGACCGGTGCGGGTGGCGCGGAGTCACCACACTCGGAGGCACGCCGGAGAGCTGGAAGAACGAGCCAGCGCTGAGGGGCGCTCAGCCAATGGTGCGCTAGCAGGGCGGAGTCCCTAAGGCGGCCGAAGGGCAGGGGCTATGAATCCTGCGCAGCCGCCGTCCTGCCCCGCCCGTGCATCGCAGCCGCTGTTCCCGCAGCACACCGCAGGTCCCGCCGGAGCAGCAGAAAGTTAACAGGCTGGAAGTTGTCAGCCTGTCCCTGGTCTGAAGCCCCTGGCTGCGTCGCCCATGCCCGCCCATCCATCTGGAGCCGAGCGCTCCATGAATCATTGTCCCCACGAGCAGCGGTGAGGAGCGTGTGTGTGTGCCTGCGCGTGTGTGTGCCTGCGCGTGTGTGTGTGTGCCTGCGCGCGTGTGTGTGTGCCTGCGGGCGTGTGTGTGTATGTTTGTGCATGCGTGAGTGTGGCTGTTGCGTGCGTGTGTGTGAATGTGTGAGTGTGGATGTGTGTCTGTATGTGATATTCACTTGCTGTGAATGTTGAACAGGAGATGTGCAAGGCGCCGGGCTGGGCGTGCGCGCCCACGAGGTGAAATCGCCAAGGAAAAGCGCGTGCACATCCCCTGTCCAACATTCCCGGCAAGTCCACAACAATAGGTCTTTCGCTGGACGCAGCGCTTCGCGCTGCTAACACCAGCAAGACCTAAAAAAGTATACCACATACAGTACATCTGCATACGTGATATACATCCGCTTACCTCTGAAGCTTGCCTCTGATGATTGCCTTTGGTCACTCCTACATATGGTAACAAACCCAACTATCGACCAGACACCCTCAAACTACCGATGTACATTACAATTCCTGCTTATTAACTCACGCTCTTCAATATAACTAGAACACTTTTCTTAAAAGCCATCAGAACAATTTGCTAGCCAAAACCTGTAGGACCCTGGCTCTCCAAAGACTTCACTGACAACAAATGCTCTATTCATTGACAAGAAAGAAACAGAAGAATAATAGAATCCACAGTGACTTCACCCTACTGAAGTTCCTCCATGCAACAGGCATATAACTCATCACATCAGCAAAAGCAAAGTATTAAACCATCGCAATAAATTAAACTGCCAACCGATGCCGAATGCTCGTCAAGAGAATGAAGGACTGCATCAACTCACTCAAAATAAGGAAGATCTGGCAGCACACTGACAGAGATCCTGTTTCTCCTCTTAGACCCGCTACTTTTTTTGGCATACCTCAATGTTATCCTTCAAAGCCCAATCTCCCATAGATCTCTCTGACATATTCACTCCCTCATAGTCTCCTCCCTCACAGGTATCCAATACCTCAAACACCACCTGCAACTCATCCAGGCCTTGATATTCAGCACCTACTTCCTGCTACTTGCCAAGGACAACAAGCAAGAAATAGTACAAACCTAGCTCAATTACATGAATTGAGACTGCTTCATAAGCCAACTTTCACCTAATAGCAAGTCACATTGGCCCAGGACAACGGCAAAGCAGCAGAGGATTTTAAGCTCTGCATGGAGGACATGGCAAACTGGATGAAACACAGCTGCCTCAGGCTTAATGCTAGCAAAACAGACATTCTAGTGATAGGAAAACAACCCACCCTCTAGTCCTCAAGGTGGCGGCTTAAGTTTTTAGGATCTCCACCTACTCTGAGCTAGAAATTAAAAAATCTTGGAGTCTGGTTTGACTCCACCTTATCCTTTTCTTATCAAATTTCAGCTCATACAGGTACTTGTTTGGGACTTTAAAAATGCTGAAAAAAATCCTAGTACTTATCCTGGACGATGCTAGAAAGACAGTGATACAGGCGCTCATGACATTTAGACTGGACTATTGTATTGTCCTCTATCTGGGGTCACGAAAAAGGTGCCTACAGGTGTAAAAAGCCGCAGCTCGAATGCTTCGAACGCTTCTAAACATCCCTAGATTTTCCCTAACAGGGAATGCTCTGGAGATGCTCTATTGACTCCCTGTTGAGGCGAGGATCTCCTTCAAAGCCCTGTGCTATGTTCACAGAATACTGCAGAGCAATGGCCCGAAATATATCCGCCCTATGATACATCCCTACCACCCCACGCGCAGTCTGAGATCAGCTGGAACTGGACTGCCCTGTATTCCTAAATTCAACAGGAAACGTTTCGGAGGTATCTCTTTTAGGTACCTGTCAGCTAAAAGGTGGAATTCTCTACCTACACACCTAAGACAGGAGACATCAGAATTAGTTTTTAGGAAGCAACCCAAAACTTGGCTGTTTAAGAAACATCTTGATACCTAGAGTTTCATTACCCTCTCGTTCATTTATGATCTTAGCCTCTGAATGGAATCCAGGGCAGGGGACACTCCGTAATGGAGTAAACATTGCGCTATATAAACTGCCATAACATACCATAATTAGAAATAGACTGTCTATCTCAATTTAATCCAGTTTTAGTTAATTTATTGCATGTATAAATGGCATTTTTACTTGTTCTTAATCTTTGACACATTTGTATTGTCGATCTGCAGCTTTTATATGCATGTAATGCTTTCAAGATATAATTGCATATCGAAATAAAGCTTTCAACCAACCATAATTAGACTTTACTGTCAACACCAATCTCAACCCTGATGGAACACATGTGAGGGCGAATTATGGTGTTTATTAGAGGGGGGAAGTTATGGTTTGGGTAGCTACCTACAAATGGCCAATTACAGGGGGATGTTTCATTTCATTTTAACAGTGTTTTTTAAGGGACATTAATGTTTGTTCATACATACCTTATTTTGAGAATAATGCATCCTTAAAATATACCATTAATAAATACAGCATAAGCATTAAGTAACATGTGCCCCTCACCTTAGAGGCATTTACAAGTTCATATATTACGTCTACAAACCATGATGCATTAAAAACACAAACGAATGACTGGATAATCACCCCATTAAAAATTCTGTCTGCCCCACGCATATGATGAGTACATAGACATTCATAAAAGATCTTCATAATCCCTGCAGATTTGCAGAACTTCAGCCCAGCCTCCTGAGCACTGCACCTAAAAGCAGGGGTTTGGCCCACTTTTCCCGTAATAGAGCTATGTAGGACATTTGAGTGGTAATGCATATCAGCCTCTCCTATTGATTGAAAGCAACTTCAGCTTTGTAGCGATTTACACTATCTAGCTGTAAAGTTTCTCAATGGTAAACAACTTTAATGAGAGTCCATATTCAAAGTTCTTTCGAGTGGACTTTATTTGGTCAAAGTAAGCCTACAGGCCTAAGAACACTTTATGCTCAAATAAAAAAGGCCAAGTAAAATGTTCTGATATTACATCACCCTTCACTTTCTCCCAATACTTTTCTTTGAATTTAGTTATGGATGAGCTTGTACAGGACAGTGGCCCAACTTATAACTCGTTCAGGCCTAAATTGATCACTGTACCCTTTACATGAGCCTCACATGAAAGGTGCACAGTGCTTTCACTTTCCAACGAATCTTTCAATGTGTCGTGATCAACAGCTGCCTCCTTACCGATAACTTTGCCCATATTAAAGCAGGATTGATGGTGCCCCCATGCTATACATGTTATACTTCCAACTCCATCCTTTGTAGTGTAGATTCGGAGTAGATGGAGGGAAAGTGTTGATTTACTGGTGGAATGCAATTTGGCCTACTGACAAGATTCAACAATTAAATAACCCCATAATGCAGCTCTGTACAGGGATCCCACCATAGTATTTGTATAACTCTTCAAAAGGTTGATAGTTCTCCTCCTGATGGGTTTAAAGTCAGTGCAGCTATTACCTGACCATAATTAGCCACAATTTTGGCTCTCGTCCTTCCTTTTTTTGTGTAGCAGATAGGTCATTAAAACAAACACCAATGCCCAGATAGTGTAATTTTTCTTTCAGCCCCAAAAGAACTTTAACTAAGGTGAAATATCTCTTTGGCTGATATCTGTGGCCCAATATCAGGATTTTGCACTTATAGGGATTTACTTCAATCATCAAAATGGTATTTTCAGTATACGATAGACAATGGTTATATACAGCCTATACTTATAGGCAGTCAGTATTACACTTAAACATATAATTATTATTAACTTAAATGAAGATGTAACATAGTACAGGGGCTGGATGAAAACTCTGTCTGACTCCTATAGATACTAGAAAGTATTCAAATGTCGAGCCTCTTGTACCATAACGCTTTGCCATTCTATTTCTGCATTATAACAAAAAATAGTCCTCTAATCAACTCAATGGGGGAATTGGCTTTTGTAAAACTCTCTTATCAGCAGACCTCAATCAACATCATCAAATGGCACCTTAAATTTGAGAACTGACAGTAAAAGGTTTCCCCTCTTCAGAGAACGCATATTTGATGAAAAATCAATCAATATATTTATTTATTATTTATTTAGAAGTTTTCTATAGCGCTAACAAGACCCGAAGGTATCAGAGCGCTTCACAGTAGAGGGCATGAAAAAGAGAACAACATGAGACAAACCCAATAAAAGCAATCGGCGAGAGACAATTTGGAAAGAAGAAAAGTTCGGACAGCAGGGCTTCTTGGTGCTGGATTCAACATTACCGCATGGATTCTGAGACGTTTGCAGCTCCAAGTTATCCACAACCAAGGGAGCGGATAAGGCACAAGGATTTAAGTTGGCTCTTGAATTCTGCATAGGACGGTAGAGTTCTGATGTGCGGGGGGATGGCGTTCCATATTTTGGGGGCATTTCCTGAGAAAGAGCAGTCCGCAGTTCTCTTCCTTCTGGTTTTTGGTAGGATGAGCAGCAGGGAGTTAGAGCTTCTCAAATTTCTGGCTTGGCCTGCTTTTTTGAGCTTGTTAGCCAGGTATTCCGGTTTGCCGGTGTGGAGGGCCTTGTGGGTTAGGCAGGCCGTTCTGAAGGTACTTCGCATTTCCGCAGGGAGCCATTAGAGTTCTTTGAGTGCCGGGGAGATGTGGTCGTATTTTTTGCAGCCTGTGATCATTCTTGCTAACGCGTGAAGTGTTGATTTTAGTGGTGCCAGGTGCGATTTGGGGATGCCTGTTAGGATTGAGTTCCCATAGTCCAGTCTTGATAGAACTAGAGATTGCGTGGCTAGTTTGAGGTCCTTGTTGGGAATGTAAGGTTTAATTTTGTTCAAAAGTCTGAGGTTGAAGAATGCGCTTTTCGCCGAGTTCTTAATGTGGTTTGTCAGGGTTAGTTTGGGGTCTAGGGTGAAGCCCAGGGATTTAACGGAGTCGGCTAGCGTGAGGTTACCTTTGAGACATCGATCGACTTTAGCCACTCGGTGAGTTGAGGGTTATCTTCTTTGTTTGAGATGAGGAGTGTTTCTGTCTTATCGGGGTTGAGTTTCAGGTGATTCTTTGTCAGCCAGTCTTGAACTTCATTTAGGACATCGTTGAGTCTGTGGATGTCTTTGAGAGAGGAGGTTTCCAGGTAAATCTGCGTGTCATCCGCGTAAGTCTTAGACCTTACTCTACCTTCCCCAGTATGGGTCAAAATCTAGCCTGGCAGGCCAAAATTATAATATTTGCAGTTAGGAAACTTGAAGTTGTGTTTCCACAACCTTGCTAAAGTATGTAACCACACTATACTATTCAAAAGGTAGATCAATGTGTAGTTGTCTGGATGTGGCTTATCTCCATTTCCAGAGCTTGGCACAATTGTCACTAATTGCCAAGATGGGCGAGTCTTCCCTGCCTCAAACCCTTTACTAAATAAACATGCGTGTGGCAAGGCCCAGACATTTATATCAAAAGCAAAAGTCTCTAACCAGATCATGTCCGGGTCCGGGGTTTTGCCCTTTTTCTGAGCTTCAATGGCTACTACTACCACTATCTACTCTCAAAAGCGTAGTCCTAATATCAACAGAATTACCAGGGCTTCCACTAAATGGATGAGAAATTAGTGAACCAAACATCAGTGACACTCAGGACTCACATCACATTCTATTTATTCCCAGCTGACTAAGGCCAAAACTTATACAATCCTTTTAGGGTCGAGTCTATACAGCGCTTGAGCTGTTAGGTGATCTGTTGTAGGTGCTTTGTGGTAGTCTAACTCCTCCCATGCTTCATGTATGCTTTTGTGGGTGTTCTTAAAAAATCGTAGCCTGCAAATGATTAACGGTGGGTGTATGTCCCACATTTTTTAAACGCTCACTCTCACGGTCGTTGCTGTGGCAGGACGCGTGCTTTGCTCCGAGAGCTATCCTTTGCCCCATTAGTTCCACCTCCTCCCCGGCCTATCGCCCGCCCGTCACTTTCCTTAGTGTTTCCCCCTGTGGAACCGATCTTCTAAGTTCGAATTGTTTCTTTAAATAAAAAAAAAAAATTGTGAGCCCTGCATCTCTGGGTCATGCCGCAACTCTCTGGTGTGAGATGGAACATGGTGGCACAGCAGGGAGGAGCGATGTTAGGACTGAGTTTGAGTTTGCTGCTGAGAGGTGAGGAGAGAGCAAGAATGGACGGAGAGACATCTATGTATCATGGGAAAATGCCTGAGCTTGTCATCTGGGATCTGATTGCAGTTGTGGGTGTGCTTGATGGGTGTTAAGGAGAGTCATCCCTGTGAAAGGCTGAGAGATTGGGACAGATGGTAGCACTATCTGAGCCTGCACTCCTCTGACGTACTTCTGTGCTTCCAGACAGGGCAAGGATCGGACATATACAGCTAGATTGAGCACAACAGCTCTTCAAAACCCAGGCGCCCTAACCAGAGACATTCAAAGAACCAGACACTTTTTGGGGGAGGGTAAAGTCAGGGTTGGATTGGTAAAGCGGGCACTCGGGCAATTGCAGAGGGGCCGGCATCTGAGTTCCAGCTGTGGGCTGCTTTTTTGGGCAGCATCGGGTCCGATCTGGGCGGTGTCTGTGTTGTTTGGATGCTGCCAGTGGCCATAGTGGGTGCCTGAGTGGGCTTTCGGGAGGTAGATGGGCCTCCATTACCCCCCTTTCATCAAGGAGAGAGGTGTCACTCCCTTTCTCTCGCTAGGTCGGCCCATTCATGTATGCAGATTAAGCGGGGTCCGGAGGCCTGAGCAGAAGGGGCCTCACTTGTAGTCAGGTGTACTAACCCGTGCATTTTTAAAAATGTAAGTGTAGTTAAGAGAACATGACTGTCAGAGACACCCCTCCTTCTTTTCATAAAACTTCACCAAAGCAGGGTTTTGTGGAAAGGCAATCGCATATGTGGGCTACTTTTTTGCGTGCCCCTCGTTTCGCCCTCCTCGGGAGGGTAACTGTCATTATTTTTTGAATCATTCAAAAGGTGGAATGCCCTACCTTTTGAATTACAGAACATCCAAGACCTCAGGCTGTTTAGAAGCAACTAAAGACTTTCAGCCTGATTCATCAATCATATTTGCGCTCGCAAAGGGCCAGATTCTGAGAATCTGGCCCTTTGCGAGTGCAATTTTTGCATTTGGGATTCATCATCCCAAATGCAAAAATCGCTATTTAGAAACTCGCAAATTTGCGAAGAATAGCATTTAAGGAATCTATATTAGAGATTCCTTAAATGCTATTCTTGAAACATTTTGAAATAGCGAATTCGCAATTTTCGGCCGCTATTTACCGCGAGGTCAAACCTCGTGGTAAATAGCGAAAACTTAGAAAAATGCTTTTAAAAGCATTTTTCTAAGTTGCATGTTACACACACACATGTCCTTTGGACATGTGTGTGCGCAACACCTGTTGAAATGTGCATTTAAGGGGTGCTACAGGGTGTCCTTTGGACACCCCTGGCACCCTTCAACAGCCTTATTCATGAAGGCTAAATCGGCTCGCAAAGGGCCGGATTCTGAGAATCCGGCCCTTTGCGAGTGCGATTTTTGCATTTGGGATTCAGCATCCCAAATGCAAAAATCGGTAATTGCTAAATCGCTAAATTGCGAGGAATTACATTTAAGGAATCTCTATTTGAGATTCCTTAAATGCAATTCATGAAGCATTTGAAAATTGCGAAAATGCAATTTTGGGCCGCTATTTACCGAGAGGTCAGACCTCTCGGTAAATAGCAAAAACTTAGAAAAATGCTTTCAAAAGCATTTTTCTAAGTTGCATGTTGCACACACACATGTCCTTTGGACATGTGTGTGCGCAACACCTGTTTCAATTTGCATTTAAGGGGTGCTACAGGGTGTCCTTTGGACACCCCTGGCACCCTTTAAATCGCTATCTTATTTGCGAGTAGCAAATTGCTAATCGCAAATAAGGAATACTCCCCATGCATTCCTATGGGCCTTTTGGCCCATAGGAATGCATGGGGAGTTATTCCTTATTTGCGATTAGCAATTAGCTAATTGCAAATAAGGAATCAGTGAGAATCGCAATTAATATTGCGATTCCTACATGATTACCGTTTTGCGAGTCTCAAATAGCGATTCCTTATGATTCGCTATTTGAGCCTCGCAAAACGGCCCGATCATGAATCAGGCTGCAAATCTCTATCTTATTTGCGATTAGCAATTTGCTAATCGCAAATAAGGAATCTGTAGGAATCTCATTTAATTTTGCGATTCCTACATGATTACCGTTTTGCGAGTCTCAAATAGCGATTCCTTATGATTCGCTATTTGAGCCTCGCAAAACGGCCCGATCATGAATCAGGCTGCAAATCTCTATCTTATTTGCGATTAGCAATTTGCTAATCGCAAATAAGGAATCTGTAGGAATCGCATTTAATTTTGCGATTCCTACATGAATCCCGTTTTGCGAGTCTGTAATAGCGATTCCTTATGAATCGCTATTTCAGACTCGCAAAATGGGTCTTTCATGAATCTGGCCGTTTGTTTCTTAGTTAAGCTGCACCACTTTCAGTTTCACTGCTTTTCAGTTGGCTTCCGCCATAAAAAAATGAAATGACTGCATAGAATGGTTTGCTTTGAGTGCAGAAGACTAATCCCAAAAAAATAACAAACCGTAACCAATAACAATGAACTAACCATTCACCTTTGGTCTCGGAGCAGCGTGCTGCCCGCGTAAAGCGCTTTGATGCCTCGTATGAAGTATTAAGCACTATATAAATGCAATTACAATACAATACCGTCTTTTTATGACCCAGGTGTGTTAATTAGGCAGTTGGAAGTTCGGCCACAGATCTGTCCATTTCGACAGTTTTCTGGTTAATTGCGTTCGCATTGAAGATGTAGGGAGCAGAATGCAAAGCGTAGGTGATTGGATTTTTAACTTCTGTAGGTCGAGACGCAAATTAGGGGTGGCATATAAAACTGTCTGGGTGGTTTTGATGGGGATACGCGATGGGTGATTGTCTCTGGAATACAGTTTTAAAGCAGATTGACCTCCAGCAAGTCAATAGCTTCCGGATATCAAGCTTTAAATCAAATCCCAGGCAGTTGTGTCAATTAGTCCCTATGAGCGTTCAGTCATGACAGGGTTTTAATTGGGCAGGAATTTGCAAGTACAGAATACCTAAACTTAAAAGGGAAACCACCTGCACTTCTCAGCACAAGTGGGAGGGAACCGGCACTTCTTAGCAGCACTATAGATACCATATTATTGTATTTTTTCACTTTAAAGAACCATCACCAGTAAGGTTACTTACTTGATGACTTCACTTCGGCAGGGCAGTATACTCAAGTTCCGGGCTTTACTTTTACTGTTGATTGTTTTCAGGTGCGTTAGTCCAATTGTATACGTTGAAATGAGCCAGTACTACAGTTCTACAATGCCTGACACTAATAAAAGAAAGACCAGAGAAAACTGCCCCTGATAACACGAAGTCATCTCGCGCCATTTATCGATCCGATACTCTTAACAACAGGCACCAGGGTCATGTTGCTAATGTGGGCAGCAAAGCCAACAGCAGCCGGAGTCCCGTTAAATAGCAATGAAAAGCGTAGGAAATATGCAGGGGCGGCTTTAGGGAAGTGCGACTGGTGCCACCGTGTCCGTGCCCGTCGCTGACCTCAGGGTGTGGAATTTTAGTTTGCGATCTGAACATCATCTGCGCCAGCTTGTCACCTATGTATTACGTGCACGGCCGCCATTTTAGATATCATGGTCTCCCTGTCCACGACCGATCGCCAGCGCGCCCCTCTGACCCAGCAAGCATCCTCCGCGCACCCTGACTCCCCCCTCCCTCCTCCTTATGAGCATGACCCATCTGCATGACCCTGTCCTTGGGAGTCACGCTAGCGCCTGACCAACACCTCCTCTCTTCCCATGAATGCCCCTCTGTTGATAAACCTCCCCTCTGCGCTGGATTGTCCACGCAGCATGAATACCACTCCATTGATGGCCCCTCACCCGGTGTCCGACTGTCCACACAGGTCCGAGGCCATTGCCTAAGCCGAGAAATACCATTTACTGCCCTTATTGTATGAGGTCGCTCTCCTTCAAAGGACCCTCTATTGATCCAGGCCTCCCCACCCCCTGTGACATGATCAGGCGCACACATCCTAAGACTCGACGAAACACTCAGCTGCGTGATGACCCTCCCTCTTATCAGCAGGTTGAGGACCTCCATTGTGAATGTATATGGGGGTGGGATTATCACGAGGATTACGGGGATGTCTTTTCCCATGCCTTACAAAGTTGTGATTGTATTAAAAGAAGGTCACATGCCATAAACCAGTGTATAAGAGGCCAGGCCTCTGAGTGGCTGTTAGAGCACCTCGAGACGATACCTTGTTGTCTGATCTGATGTGTTCTGCTCCGTCGGAATAAACTTCTGTTTCCTGCCTTCTGGTCTCCGGCGCCTGCCTCATTGCTTGGTAAATTTGAATGGTACAAGGGCGGTTAGCGCCGGGCAAATCTTGAGAAAGGTCCTAGCCCTACCTTTTTCTACAATTTGGCGTCCCAAAGCGTGGGGCCCATCAGCGACACGTGGATCCAGTGGGAGAGGTCCCGATGACAGAGTGAACGACTGCAACGATCGGGAAGAGCTCATGTCCGATAGACCCTCGTCTGACAGCCGATCATCCGACCTTCACTAGTTCTGAACAGACCTCTCTCGAGTGATCTACGGTCCTGACTGGGAACCATCAGGAGTGCCGCGAACATCACGAAGGAGAGAGGACGATCGGGCGCTGGATCCAGAGGACAGGAAACCGTCCATGCGGTCCGGGTAAGGTCGTGTAAACACGACGAATTGAGGAAAATTGTTTTTGTTTGGATAATACTAGTATTACGCTTTGTTGAAACCTCTGGAGATTCGCTGTCTGCAAACGGGGAAAAACAAACAGGCTCTCTCTTTGCAAACAGTGAAGGATAGGTAACGCAGACTTTTGTCCCCATTGTAATCCGTCGTGCCTATCTTCCTCCCCCACTGTTTCCCGAACTGTCGTTCGTGGATTATTGTCTGGAGATTCTTTGTCTGCAAACAGGGAAGAACAAGGTCTCTCTTTGCAGGTAGAGAAAGAGTGGGTAGCGATAACTTTTCGTGCCCACTTATTCTCCCCACTGAATTGTTTGATTGGCCGATTATTCGGTATTGGTTCGTTTGAGGTATTCACCGCCGCCAAACAACGGAGAATAGAAATATTCTGCCTAGTCTTTGCCCGCTGTGATAAGATAGGTAGTGCAGACTTTTGTCCCCGGTGTAAACCGTCATGCCTATCTTCTCCCCACTGGTTGGTAGCCTGTTTAGCCCGGACCGCTTATTAGAGATGAACCATCCAGCTCCACTGGAGGGCACCCCTAATAAGGACATGTTCACTAAGTATGGACTAGTCGCTATAGCTTACACTAGACTATGGCATAAATATACGAAAAAGAACCCTGAAAGTCAGTGGCCACTGATAGGTTCCTTTAGTGAAAATAAAATAAAAACATTAGAAATAGCGCTCCAGAAGAATAAGACCACGCCCACTATGCTCGACAGTATCGGCATGTGGCGCAAAGAAACGGAACAACGAAAGAAAAGAGAAGAAGCAAAAGTAGGGAAAGAACTACGAAAGGCAGCCCACCTAGCCGCTAAGCAACTAGAAGAAGAAATAAAAGAGAGAAAAGAAGCTACACAAAACCAAGAATCAGGGTCAACAGGCCAATGTCCTGTTAGGACCCCCTCTGCGCTCTACCCTGAACTGCCCTCCAAACAACGGGCAAACGATGAGTTACTGCTAGGTCCCCCAATCATCTACATGCCCCCTCCATACGCTCCCAGCCAACAAAACCTGCAAGCCCCGAGTGTGAGTGAAAGTGACCCTAGTGCTAGTGCACCGGCCCTCACGGCCTCCGCACCAGCCACATTAACAACTTCGTCAGACGACCCCGAGGCTAGCAAACAATCATCAGCCAGGTTAAGTAGGTTAAGCAAAGATGAGCGGGATGGGATCAACGAAATAGCAAAGACATTGGTAGACCGAAGGGAGAGCGAAGAATACACAATGAGCGTATATAATTCACACGCCGACAGCCACAGACGGCATTTCATTTTGCGATTCAGCTACCACACCCTGAACGCGTATGAAGATAGGTATCAGAGTAAGGGTCCCGCTAAACTAACAACACTGTATAGGAAGGTTGATGTTGGAGATGGGACTGAACGTGAGGCGACGGAGCTCTTCATGCAAATGCTTGAGGTCTTCCGCCACCTCGCGGAACAGAAGCCAGAAGCCAAGGTTACGGTCCCCGAAACAACCTCGGCAGAAGTAGTCAATACTATGATGCCTATCAGAGAAGCGGCTCCTTACTGGATCCCGCCACGGGGCCAGGGGACGAGCGATGATATTAATAATGAACATGCAAAGGGAAGGGTTGTGTACAATTGGGTTTACCAACCATGGGACCGACAAGATATCCTAACCTTCAAACAAACCCTGCCCGACTTAAGAAAGAACCCAACGGCATTTTATACCGAATTAGGCACAGCTTTGGGTTCGACAATAATGACTTTAGCAGATATTGACTTGTTCTTTGGGTTATGCCTGCCAGCTGATGTGTGGAAGCAAATCCGGAAAGTCGACCACACGGATCTGTTTGGACATACCTGGGACCAAC
Source organism: Lissotriton vulgaris (assembly GCF_964263255.1). Lineage (NCBI taxonomy): Eukaryota > Metazoa > Chordata > Amphibia > Caudata > Salamandridae > Lissotriton > Lissotriton vulgaris. The sequence goes on from NC_141687.1 coordinate 1,309,491,239, forward strand.
TCGGTAAACTCGATAGACAGCGAGAGCCAGGGAGTAAACCAGTGAAGGACATACTAGAACTCCCAGACAAACTGGTTCAGAAGTTAAAAACCCTGGTCCCGGAAAGAAAAGTAGACTGGTCGATAGTCACGGCCTGTCGACAGAAACCCCAGGAGGATGTGTCAGAATACTTCTCCCGATTCGAGACAGTGTTCTCCGACTACAGTGGCCAAGACATGACCACCGCAACCGGACAACACCTGTTTGTGCAAAATTATGTAAAGGGACTAACACAAGAAGTCTCCCAAAAACTGCAGACGAGTGAGAGTAGTTGGGGAGCCTCCAAACCCGCAGCCATCCTTCAGATGGCTCAGTATTACGAGCACCAAAAGAATGAGAATGATAGGGCGTCCGAGAAAAAGAAGAAAGATTTAAAGGAAAGGGTAATGATAGCCCAGATACAAGGTATAGCGCTTGGACGGGAACACCAAAGAGGGAACTACCAATCAACCACCCCCAGAGATCTACCTCCTAAAGATCACACCCCAGCACCCCACACTGGACGTAGAGACGTTAGCAATGACCAATGCGCCTTCTGCAAAGGGCTCGGCCATTGGAAATTCCAGTGTCCAGTTCTGCTAGAAATGAACAGGAATAGGGATTCCAGGGATGTGACGGGTGGTCCGAGGAATAGAGTACAGGGACGAGGGAGCCCCAACGACACCAATAATGACAGATCAGGAAGACCGAACACATTTGACCGTCCCCGACAGAACCAATATCAGCTATCTGAAGGTGAACATGCCCCCGACTTTGCATAGGACTGCCAGGGGCAAGGGAGGGATCCAGTCGAGCTCTGTGTTGACCAGCAAGGTCCTTATGTCACCGCTAAGGTCTTGGGTACAGAGTCTCCATTCTTGGTAGACACTGGGGCGACACGTAGTGTGTTATCAAAACGACTGATTCCAAGGGCACCCTTGTCTGGCTCACACATAACGTCGATAGGTTTCGATGGGACGCCCTCCACTAACCCCCTGTCCGTACCTATTACCTTTGACCTAGAAAACAACACTACTGACGCGACATTTCTACTCTCCTCCAACTCCCCTGACGCCATTATGGGTATTGACTTACTGAAACATTTTCGAGCTACCATTAGGTGTTCCCCAGATGGAATACGAGTCATCCTGTACGACAACCCAGACATGCCCAGATCCCCTCCCCCACGACACATGTGCTCCGTAACTGACACTGACCTGTCCCTGCTTGACACCCTACCCCCGTACCTGTGGGCCAAAAATGACTCTGATGTGGGGCGAATGATGATTGATCCTATTCACATAACTGTACGACAGGACGCTATGCTCCCGAAACTCCCGCAGTATCGGATATCACCAGAGGGTGAGAAGGCACTGGTAGCGATTATTCAGTCTCTGGTAGATGCAGGAGTGGTTGAAGAGGTGGTTAGCAACGTCTGCAACAGCCCAATCCTACCTATTGTTAAGAAGCAAGGTGAAGGAGATGAGAAAGCGTACCGCTTCATCATCGACCTGCGAGAGATTAACAAAGTGGTTGTACCCCAATATCCTGTGGTCTCTGATATCACCACCATTCTGACCCTCATCCCGTCCACTGCCACCACCTTCACTGTTATCGACCTTAAGAACGCGTTTTTCTCTATCCCCATTCATCCAGATAGCCGTTATCTGTTCGGCTTCACCTTAAAATCCCGTTCGTACCGACTTTGTAGAGCTCCCCAGGGGTACACTGAAAGTCCCAGCATTTACAGCCAGGCCCTCAAAAGACAGCTGGATGCCTTCCAGCTACCGGAGGGAGTGGTGTTGATCCAATATGTTGATGATATCCTTTTGGCGGCCGACACCACCCCGCTTGCAACGACAGCCACCGTCCAACTCCTACACTTTCTTGCAGAGAATGGCCATAAAGTCTCCAAAAAGAAGTTACAGTTCTGCCAGCCACAAGTGACTTACCTAGGCCATCTTCTGTCCAAAGAAGGGAGGAAACTCACACCCGACCGAATCCAAACCATCCTAGATACCCCCATCCCGAAAACACAGAAGCAGGTCCGCTCTTTGGTAGGCCTAACCTCTTTTTGCAGACAGTGGTTGCCTAATTACAGCCTCATTGTGAAACCATTACTTGCCCTACTGACCAAAGATGTCCCCTCCCCGCTCCCTTGGACCATTGAGTGTCAAGCCTCCTTTAAAGAATTACGGGATGCACTCTGCTCAGCGCCTGTCCTAGGAACGCCGGATTACTCCAAACCCTTCTCCCTCTTCACCCACGAAAGGGAGGGATGCGCATTGTCTGTCCTAACTCAATCAATTGGTCCTAAGCAGCGCCCTTGTGCCTACTTCTCCGCCACTCTTGATCCTGTAGCCAGAGCCTTGCCTGCCTGCCTTCGAGCAGTAGCCGCCGCTGCTGTCTCTATCCGTCAGAGCGAGGGAATTGTACTTTCCAACTCCCTCACAGTGCTAGTACCCCATGCAGTTGACACCCTCTTGAATCAGACAAAGACCCAGCACCTGACTAGCGCACGACTGACAGGGTACGAGTTGACTCTACTTGCACCCCACATCACACTGAAGAGATGCACGACTTTGAATCCTGCCACATTACTGCCTCTGCCTGAAAATGACCCCGACGTGCCTCCCATACACGACTGTGTGACCCTCATGGACGAACAAACTAGGAGTAGGGTTGACCTCCGAGACACTGCTTTTCCCGACCCCGATGGAGAGCTATGGGTAGACGGCTCTTGCATCAAACTCCCAGATGGCACCACTTCAGCTGCCTATGCAGTAACGACAGCCCGAACAGTAGTCGAGACAGCCTGCATCACACAACGATCTGCCCAGGCAGCAGAGCTGATAGCCCTCACCCGAGCATGCATCATAGCCGCAGGGACCACCACGAACGTATATACGGACAGCCAGTATGCCTTCGGAGTGGTCCACCATTTTGGGCTCCTGTGGAGGGAGAGGGGATTCCTGACATCCCACGGCACCCCGATCCTCCACGGAGATCTAGTTTCCGCTCTGATTGAAGCAGTTCTCCTCCCCAAACGACTAGCGGTGATCAAATGTCAAGCACACAAAAGGGTGACAGACTTAGTTGGGCAAGGGAATGCATTGGCCGACGTCACTGCACGAACCACAGCTGAGAATAGGACGGTGACGCGCATGTACATGACCAGGTCACAAGCAGAAACATGGAGTGACACAAGGATAATGATTAGAGACATACAATCGGCCAGCACCCCTCACGAGCTGACTAAGTGGGCAAGGATGGGTTTGAAGGATGAGGAGGGCTGTTGGCGAACGAAGGATGCAAGCAAATGGTTGCTGCCCGACTCATACCTGATCCCCATACTGACAATGGCTCACTCCCCCGCACACATAGGATCTGCACCCATGATCGAACTCATTTCCAAAGTCTGGCACAATGACAAAATCCCTGACTCAGCCAGACGCCTAGTTCAGCAGTGCCTCATCTGTCTGCAACACAACCCCGGGAAAGGAACTGTAGTGCCCCGGGGAGGGTTTGGGACCCCCAATCACCCCTTTGAGGTCCTTCAGATGGATTACATCCAACTAGAGAGATGCCAAAGCCTGAAGTATGTACTAGTCATCGTATGTGCCTTCAGCAAATGGGTAGAAGCCTATCCAACCCGTGACAACACTGCCATGACTACTGCCAAAGTACTACTGAAGGAATTCTTCCCTCGCTATGGCCTTTGCCGAATTTTATGGAGTGACAATGGCCCCCACTTCATAGCTGAGGTTATCCAGCTAATCCTGAAAGGGTTAGGGGTGAAGCAACGATTCCATGCGGTCTTCCACCCCCAATCCGCTGGTCTAGTGGAACGCCACAATGCCACACTCAAGCTGAAACTGGCAAAAATAGTGGCCACCACTGGACTTAACTGGCCGGATGCCCTCCCACTGGCTTTGTTATCAATGCGCTCCACTCCCACCAAGCACCATTTGACCCCCTATGAGGTCGTGTTTGGGCGACCTATGAACCTCTGGACTGCTCCCAAACCGACCTCCATTCATGACGTCCCAGACGTCCTACTATCTGATTATTTGTGCAAGTTGACTAAAACGTTGTCTGTCATTCATCAACAGGTGCAGCAGGCCATCCCCGATGCTTCCAGGGGCCCCGGTCACGACATCCAACCGGGAAATTTTGTATTGATACGAAATTTCCAGCGAACCAAGAGTCTGGAACCTCGGTGGACGGGCCCCTGGCAAGTGCTGATCACCACCCGAACAGCACTCCGAGTGGAGGGGAAGAAGCACTGGCTGCACGCGCATCATTGTCGGAAGGTCCCTGCAAACCTGGCCACGACAGAAAACGTCAGCACCCAAGAAGAGCTCCTGACCAAAGACCGACCGATATTGGACTGTTATCCAGATACTGGGGCACTCGAACTTGCAAAATTCTCTGATCCTACTGTGCCATCCAGAGAAGGGTATTTCCTGCGTCGAAAGGAGGGAGTCTCGGCTAAGTAGGCCACGGACTAAGTTAAAATCTCAGAACGGTGACCTACACACAATCAATGGTTGCCGGGAGAGAAGCTAAACAAAGTCTGTGGTTCTGCCCACTACCGAGCCCCTTGAAGGTGATGGAAGCGCCAGATAAGAAGATGATGGAAGCACCAGATAAGAAGATGATGGAAGCAACGGGAAATACCCAGTATAGGAATCCAAAGACTGACAACCTGCACAAATCGAAGACAATTGCACTCTTCATTGTCTTCCTCTTCTGCCTCCTTCTCATGACCTCCCTCTGGATTCTGGAGGAGAGCACACCGGCTCATGAGACATTGCTACCTACTGCACAGCCAACACCCCTGAAAGAGCATCACCTAATCTCTCTGTCGCCTCAGCTCCGAGAAAGGCGCAGGGAATTCTGGAACAATTCCTTTGTGCAACTGTTGCACCAACATAACCTTGCTGCAAATGCTACGAACTGTTGGATCTGTGGGTTGCTCCCACATGCCACTGGACACTCCATCCCCTTCATCCCTTCACCCTTCTCAGTTCACGGCTCTTGCCTCGCCTGGTTGATCCTCATGCAAGAGAGCCACAGGGACAACGCCACCTCCGGCCGGACAGTGTCACTCTTCTACTCTGGGTTCTGGCTGAACAAAACAGGAAAGACTCCAGCTGCCCTGTGTCCAGCACTCGCAGGCACCACCTTCATCAAAGACATTCCAGCCAAAGAACGAGTCGAAGTACAGGTGCTCCACAATCCAGCCAGAACCACCTTCTCTCATCTGCAGAAACAAACTACCGCCACCCTGACTGTGGCTCTGTCCGTGATCAATGTCACTGGCCTTGTGTGCCTAGAAGGCCAAGGAACGCAGCTGGTGGGTTACAGCGCCTGCCGAGTCACCAGAACATTGGACTCAGCTGAACCCCCTTCTTTTGTTGCCTCTCCGAATATGTACTTTGTGTGTGGCACCAAGGCTTACACCTGGCTCCCGAAAGGATGGAAGGGCACCTGTTATATCGCCTTCGTTCTTCCACCCACATATGTAGCCCCTGCCAACCACCACCGGCAGAGGCGTGCAGACGACCTTGGGCAAGCCGACTCCACTGGAGCACAGTTCCTGGATGCAGCAAAGGGACTTGTTCCTCTGTGGGGCCCAATGGCTAACAGCCGTGCTATCCGACACCTGACCCAGGCAGTAGAAACAACGATCAATATCACGGCTGGCATCCTCGCCAACAATACTGCGGAGCTTCAGGCGGTCCGCCTCGTGACCCTCCAAAATCGTCTTGTCTTAGACGTGGTCCTAGCCGACCGAGGAGGAGCATGCCGCATCATCGGATCCAGCTGCTGCACCTACGTGCCTGACAACTCGCCTTCAGTCTACAAAGCCATTGAACACCTCCACAGACTGTCCTCAGAGGTTCACCAAGAGCAGGAAGGATGGTCGCTTGGGAGCTGGTTTTGGGACACTTTGAAAAATTGGGGTTGGAAGTTGTTTTCCTTCGTGCTGATACCTATTGTAATATTATGTGTGTGTTGCTTAGGTATCCAATGTCTGCCACCATTGTTCGGCCTTCTTTCTAGCTATATGTGCCCAAAGACTTTGGACTTCCGAAATGAGCACATGAGCCCCCTCTATGAAGTAGAAATACGTGGCCTTATGGGGATAAATCCGAACTGACAAGTTGGCGAGACATGTTAAAAGGGAGGACTGTGGAATTTTAGTTTGCGATCTGAACATCATCTGCGCCAGCTTGTCACCTATGTATTACGTGCACGGCCGCCATTTTAGATATCATGGTCTCCCTGTCCACGACCGATCGCCAGCGCGCCCCTCTGACCCAGCAAGCATCCTCCGCGCACCCTGACTCCCCCCTCCCTCCTCCTTATGAGCATGACCCATCTGCATGACCCTGTCCTTGGGAGTCACGCTAGCGCCTGACCAACACCTCCTCTCTTCCCATGAATGCCCCTCTGTTGATAAACCTCCCCTCTGCGCTGGATTGTCCACGCAGCATGAATACCACTCCATTGATGGCCCCTCACCCGGTGTCCGACTGTCCACACAGGTCCGAGGCCATTGCCTAAGCCGAGAAATACCATTTACTGCCCTTATTGTATGAGGTCGCTCTCCTTCAAAGGACCCTCTATTGATCCAGGCCTCCCCACCCCCTGTGACATGATCAGGCGCACACATCCTAAGACTCGACGAAACACTCAGCTGCGTGATGACCCTCCCTCTTATCAGCAGGTTGAGGACCTCCATTGTGAATGTATATGGGGGTGGGATTATCACGAGGATTACGGGGATGTCTTTTCCCATGCCTTACAAAGTTGTGATTGTATTAAAAGAAGGTCACATGCCATAAACCAGTGTATAAGAGGCCAGGCCTCTGAGTGGCTGTTAGAGCACCTCGAGACGATACCTTGTTGTCTGATCTGATGTGTTCTGCTCCGTCGGAATAAACTTCTGTTTCCTGCCTTCTGGTCTCCGGCGCCTGCCTCATTGCTTGGTAAATTTGAATGGTACAAGGGCGGTTAGCGCCGGCCAAATCTTGAGAAAGGTCCTAGCCCTACCTTTTTCTACAAGGGGGTGCCGAATATTCAAATATAATTTTGATGTAAATGCACCTGCTGCAGAGTTCCTTGCCTTCAGCTGGGGTGAGGCAACATAAAAATGGCAAGATGACTCTGGTGAATATTTGGCCAGCTGTAGAGAGATGGAATTCTGTCTAGTGGAAGTTTTAGCTCTTCATAAAGTAGTGCAGATATGCCTGCTGCAAATCACGTATACCATGCCGATCGCTACAGTGCATTTATTGTAGAAAGTTCAACGGGTTACTGCTTTTGTTACTTGTAGTTTATAAGTTTCAATCCTATAACATTACAGTTATCTATTAAATGCCAATAAAGAACTGCATGCAAACTGAAAGGTATTGCCAGGGCCACAGGATTCAAGCGGCAGCGGCGGGCTCAGTAAATTATGTAGCAGGCAAACTTTTGTGGCATAATACGGCACATATTGATTTAGTATTTATTATGATGTCATTTGTACACTTATTAACACCGTCTAGGCATTGTTTGCAGCAAAAAAGTACTGGCTTAATGCCCAAATATAGCAATTAACAACAGAAAGGTGACCACTCTACATTTGCTAAAGGCCTTCCTCTGCACCGCAATATGTGTTTTTTTAATTGTAAACTTAGGGCATCGTAAAATCACACATGTTACAATTTGCTCAACATCTCCAGGCATATATAGTTATGACATCACTGACATCAGTCTTACCCATGGCAATAGGAACGATCCCACAAATAATATATCAACTTCGGCCCACCCCCCATCTTCTTTAGTCGGACATCTGGTCAATCTCCACGCTTGGTGGCTCACATATATATCATCAGAATTTATTCCAGGCTCCCCAAACTCTTTCCCGTTTTTGAGGACACCCTCTGTGTACATATGCCGCCCTCTCCGCCACCATAGTTTCATCCATGTCTTTACAACACTCTTGCAATTTAGGTAACTCCCCTGAGCCCCACCTCCTCGCAATATTTCACTTAGCAAACATCAATCCCAACGTTACCCAATCCTGCGCCGGATGGTTCAGATCATTCGGTTCCCACATATTTAGTAAGCATTGTTTTGGTTCCGGAGTCAAAGACACCTCCACAGTTTGTGATACAGTCCTCATTATTTTAACCCAGTATGCCATAATCTTCGGTAACTCCCAGATAGTATGGTAGAAAATACCTTCCTCCCCACAACCTCTCAAACAGAACCGATGAGAAGCCGTTCCTATTTTGTAAAGGGTCACTCTAGTGTAGTATATACGATGAAGCATTTTTAGTTGTACCAACCTTAAATGTGAGGGTATTGCAACCTCACGAGGGGATGATAGTGCCCCTTTCCAATCTGAGTCATCAAATTCTCCCAAATTCACAACCATTTTTGTCTAAGTGTCAGCATGGGGTCCGGCAGGTTGTTAACTAACTTACGATAAGTGAAGGAGGTAACATTTTTTTGCATATATTCCATCAATAATCTATCTTCTAGTGGAGTAGCTTCCGTAAGGTGGTGTCTGAAGTCAAAACTGCCTGCGGTGCATGCCTAATCTGCGTGTACCTAAAGACCTCTGAGAAGACGAGTTCATACTGAGCCCTTAGATGTTCAAACTTGACCATTTCGCTTTTCTTCCAGAGATCACCCACCGTTGATATGCCTATGGCATCCCATTTACTAAAGCCCTTACTGTTTCTAAGTCTCCCTAGCCATTGTGAGGTCCATAGTGGTGTCATTTGCGTGATGACCCCCTGCCATCCTAACTTAGCATGCACATTGTACCATATACTAACTGTGTGTGCAGTTGGCCCAATTAGCAGTCTGGATCTGTTTCTATTGTAGAGTACGGACATGACCCCTTCCTCTCCCATTCCTTTCGGATCTGCCTGAAACGCTGGGTCAGTCTGTGGGGCATGTATCCAACAGTTAATTACTTTCAACTGAGCTGCCCAGTAGTACAATTGTATATTCGGACGGGCTATACCGCCATCATACCAGCTCCTGACTAACTTATCTTGTGCTAGGCGCGCAGGTTTATTCCCCCATAGCAAACTAGAGACTTCCGATGCTATTGTTTTGAAGTAGCTCAGTGGTACGCGAAACGGGGTATTCTCAAAAACATACAAGAAACGCGGGAGTGCCATCATTTTAAACAGCGTTGCCTTTCCCAGCAATGACAGTGGCAAGTTGCGCCAGATTGTTGTGTCTCGTCTAAACAGCTCCATGGGGGGGCCTAAGATTTCTCTGAAAAAAGTAGTCGGGCTTGGGTGAGACATAGATGCCCAAATATTTGAAGGTGACCTCAGTGATCTGCAGTGGGCAATTCTCTGGAATCACCGGTGGTGGGCCATGTAGTATAAATAAAATCAATTTGAACCAGTTAATGGTGTAACCAGACACCCAACCGAATATCTCGCAAATATTTAGCAACACCAGAATGGATCGTCTAGGGGTTGTTAGATACAACAGCCAATCATCCTCATATAGGGAGCTGCGGTCTTCCCAGTTCAGTGTCCGCCTGAGCCCTCGAATCATTGCCTCCCACCTCTTCCATGCCGCCAGCGGTTCCAACACGAGCGCAAAAAGTAATGGGGATAATGGACATCCCTGGTGGGTTCTACGCGTCATCAGGAAATCTCTTGAGATATGTCCGTTGGTCACCACGTGTGCCAGAGGTTTAGTGTATAATAACTGTATCCATGTACAGAATTTTGGGCCGAGGCATAAATGTCTAAGGGCTGCAAAAAGATACTGCCACTCTACCATGTCGAACGCCATCTGTGCATCGAGGAAAGGATAACCGCCGGTTCCTGAATATATGACATGCAAGCCAATATTCCATGCAGCCGACGTAAGTTGAGAGCAGTGCTCCTTTGAGGCATAAACCCGGACTGATCCAGGTGAATTAGGGCTGCAAGATGTGGGGTCAGTCATGTTGCTAAAAGTTTGGCTAATATTTTGGCTTCGGTATTAAGTAACAATATTGGGCGATAGGAAGTACATTCCTCAGGGGGCCTACCAGGTTTTGGGATCGTCACTATGGTGGCCATTCGTTGATCTTGCGGGAGCTCCCCTGCTTCTAGACTCTCATGATACATCCTTAATAGATAAGGGGCAATTGTGTTGGCAGTCTTTTTATATAGTTCAATGGAGAAACCATTAGGACCCACTGCTTTCCCCGACTGCAGGGAGCCAATAGCCACCTTCAGTTCCTTAATCGTCAGGTCAGCCTCCAGTGTGAGGGCCTCCTCTGGGGACAGCCTAGGCATATGGTTATCTTTAATATAAGTTTGAGCCTCATCCGTTTCTATGGTTATCTGTGATTCGTACACCCTTTCGGAATACCCTGCCAATATATTCAATATGTCCTCTGGCGCAGCCGTCAGGAAACCATTGGGAGTGCGCAGCTGCGCTATAGTTCTATGTGCATGCTCCTTCTTGTCAAGCCAGGCTAGAAGTTTACTTGCCTTATCCCCTATTTCATATATCTTGTGCTTCGTAGCCTGTAGCCGAGCCTTAACCATCTCTTGCTGATATTCCCTAACTTCACATTACTTATTACGTAGGGTGTGAGATGCTTCCAGGGGCGAGTTCTGCGCATGCTGAGCAGTAGCTCTTTCCAATTCTGATTCTATAGCTTCCAGCTCCGCTTGATTTTCCCTCCTATGACCTACAATGGAGGAGATGGCCTGACCACGGATCACCGTTTTATACGCCTCCCAAAGAATATCAGAGGACTGAATTGATGAGGCGTTTTTCTCAAAGTAGTGGCGTGTTGCCTTAACAATGCTTTTAGAAATTTCAGGAACACACAGATACCCAGGATACACAGGGTAGACACGTTGTTGTGCCTTGTGATGGTTCGTATATGTTAAGGGTATCGGGGAATGATCCAAAATACCTCTAGGACGGATCTCAACACTTACCACACCTGCAAGACTATCTGCAGTTGTAAAAAAATAATCTATTCGAGAGAGACTATTGTGCACCCCTGACTGAAACGTGTATTGCTGTGCTTCCGGATGTCTATACCTCCATGCATCCGTAAGCCCGAGGGCATCCAGAAATTCCTCCATGCGTGTGGTGCCTGCCACATTCAGTTTTGGAGGGTGCCGATCCTGGGTGCCATCAACTATTGTATTAAAGTCCCCACCAATTAGCATTTCCCCCATTGGGAGATTCAATAGAAAAGCACTAAGTGCTGGGAGGGCAACTGAGTGGAGGGCTGGAGGGATGTACACTGACACTATATTGAACATCTTCCCTTCCCATAGACAAGTGATAGCTGCAAATCGACCCTGGTCATCTGTCCGAGTTTGCTTTATTATTAGGGGAAAGTGTTTACGCACTAAAATACCAACACCCCTTGAACCCGAAGATAACTCAGAGTGCGCCACCATTTGAAACCCCCAGCGGTTCATTGCCTTACAGGCGGAGCCTACCAAATGTGTCTCTTGTATCAAGACTACCGCTGGCACACACCTCTTTAAGTATTGTAAGACCAAGCCCTGCTTAATCTTATCTCCCAGCCCATGAACATTCTATATAATCAGCGACAAAGGAGTTATGGGGGACATCCGGGGTGTCCGCGAACTAGACCCTTGTTGTGCCTGCATCAACCTTTTTTGCCACGGGTAACATGTATTGCCATAGTATCACTTCCGCTGCATATCAAACAAACAATCGTAGCTAAATAGCGTGCCATATATGCCCTCGTAAAAATCGCAACTAAGAACATAAAATACCACAGAACATTTCCCCCCTATCCACCCCCTTCCCTGCCTCCCTGCTTGACGGACTCAAAATGTGCAGAGTACCCATTACCCTTCCCATTTACCATTTGGCAGGGTGAGAGTAGACAACTTCCTCCGCACAGATCCCCTCCAAACCTGTAGTGAACATCGCCTTCCCCATTAGTTATGCGACCAAATCGGTCAAGTTATGCAAGGATACATTGTTCTCGTCATGGTTGGTCCCTGCCCTCATGGGTAGCCAGGCAAGTTCTGTCCGCTTTTGGACCTGTATCCCAGCACCTCGGCAGCCTCTGCTGGCAACGGCGTACCAATCCCAAAGGCCAGTTTTACATTTAGAGGCCAGCAAGGCCAATGCTGTGTTTCATTCTGTCTCTAATTCCTTTGAGCATAGTGCATGATCCGTTACATAGGCCTATTCCTGTTCGTTCCCATCTCATGATTTCTGGTTCGAGCGTCGTCTCCTCCTGATCTTCCCGTTAGGGTGGCCTTAAGCCATCCCTCCAGCCACTCCTGGACGTTTTCTGGCGACAGGAATACAATGCTTTACCTTCAGCTTCCACCTTCAATTTGGCCGGAAAAAGCATGGAATATTTGATTCCCGGTCACGGAGAACCATTTTGATTTCAAGAAATCTCCGGCATTGTTTCGTGACTACCGCAGTGTAGTCTGGAAATATTGTAATGGTTGCATTGTGCATCCGTATCGGAGGAGCAGTACGGGCAGCTTGTAATATCATGTCTCTGTCCCTGAAATTAAAAATGCGGGCCAATATTGGATGCGGTCTGGCCCCCGGCTTAGGTCTACCTCCGGAGACACGATGTGCTCTTTCTACGGAGAAGTAATTGGACAGACCACATGGCTGAAGGTGAGTTGTGATTAATTCTTCAACAAACAGGTCAAGGGCTGGGCCACTTGTCCATTCCGGCACACCAATAATGCAAATGTTGTCTTGTCGCGATCGCCCCTCCTGGTCCTCCAGCTTAGCCACCATTAATTTGTTGTCCGACATGAGCTGCTGCACTTGCTTTTTAAGGGTGGTCGTGTCGGTCGTCAATGTGGCCGTAGTAGCTTCAACCTCTGTCACTTTCGTGGACATTTTATTGAAGTCAACGCGAATTAAGGCAAGATCCACTGCCAAAGTGCCTATATGTGAATCTACTTCATTTAGGGTAGTCATAATGTCTTGCAAAGTCACTTCATGTTTGTCATCAGCACTAGCCCCATCTGGTGAAGGAGTATCCTTGGATGAAGGGTCTGTCTGTGCTTTCGCATAGGCGCATTTGTCCAGCTTTGACTGGTTGAGGCCCTTGGGATTTCTGGCGCTCATTGTGGCACCATGGCTTGCGTGCACTCAATGTCCGTGAGTAAGGGGTGGGGGGAGCCCAGGAGCACCAGTCACCACCACCTGCTTGCAGGCAACTATGGCCCGCGCGGCCTGTCAGTTCTCACACCCCTGCACCTGTCCCACAATCCCAACTCGCACCCCTATCCTCAAAAAAATCCCTCCTACACGCCACTGACACAGGCTCTGTAATATTAGGGCACCTTGGTTCACAATCTTTAATGTTACGCAGCAGCAGTGGCGCCAGACTGCACTTCTCCTCAACAGCCCTCACAGCAATGGATGTGAATTATTCCCATTATACCGACAGTTTAAGGGCACATATTGAAACAAAATAAGGAGTCAGTAACAGCGGGCAAAAGGATGATGAGTCACAGTTGGGAGGGGGAGAGCAACCGATGATATCTGTAAGGCCCGCCCGCACCCGGCAGCAGCATGATGTGCCTCTCCACTGGAGTCGGAGCCTGGAGACATTACAATGGGGATTTGGGGGGGTGGCCGACCAGCGGGAGGCTCGCCCCCCCGGGGAAGTTTGGGGCACCAGGGGAGGGGGGGAGGAAGCTTGGCACAAGGGGCTCGCCGTAGCTGGCGTTTTTGGGCGGTTTTGGGCTGGGTAATACAAAACCGGCCATTTTGTGTCACCGCACACTGTTTGTGGTGCGGTGACACAGCAGCCAGGTCATAGGCATTTTGGTGGTCAGGGATTGTGACTAACGGTGCTTTGTGGTGGCGGTGTGCGGTGTTCTGCGCCATTCGGTTGAGCGTTGCCTGGAGTGCAGTGGGCAGGCGGTGAGCGCGGTCGTGCGCAGTGTCAGCAGTAGGGGGCAAAGCTGTGCGCGATGGCGGCGTACACGGACCCGCGTTTATTGGAGGCGCTGAGGCTTTTGACGGAGGCGGGCCGCATGGACATAGTGCGGCCCGACCTCAAGGTAAGGCCGCCGCGGCGCGCTGCAATCGGCGCCGCGGCAGCTGTGGCGGCGTGCGACCCGCCTAGATCGCGGGCGGCTCAGCGGGGCGGGAGGGGGGCGGGGGTGCGAGGGGAGGGGGTCGGAGGACGGTGGAAGCTCCGCGCAAGGCGAAGGGTGGGGCTCGGAAGGCCGGGCAGAAGGGGAGGAAGAGGCCCCTGGTATTTGTGGAGGAGGGAGAGGGGGAGGTGGGTGGGGGCGCGAAGAGGTAGTGGCGGAGGTAGAGGCAGGGCCGGGTGGCCAGGGGGGCGTGGGGGAGGGGGGAGGGGCCCGGGTAGTTTTGCCTGGAGAGGGTGGGGGCAATGGAGGGGGGGGGCGGGAGGATGGGGGTGAAGCAGGGCCACCGGGGGGAAGGGCACAGTGGACGTGGGGAGCAGAGGGGGCTGGTGGGGGGAGGGTCGGGGGGGGCGGTTTCGCCGCTACTCATCGAGGAGACAGATTTGGAGGAAGAGGGGGAGGGGGCGGGGGGGAGGACACGGAGCTTGACTGGAGTGGGTCCTCGGCGGAGGAGGGGGGAGCAGGGGCGAGGGGGCGGGCTTCGCATGGACAGCGGGGGAGGGGCGTGGGGACGGGACGGGTGGGGGGGCACGGCGGACCAGAGGCGCTCGGGGGCGAGCGCGGAGGTGGCGGTGCGACGGGCGAGCGGGGTGGGTCGGTGGGGGTGGCGGGGGCGAGCCACGGGGCAGAGGGGGGCGGGGGGGCCGGGCGGGCATGAGGCGAGGTTTGGGGAGGGGGCAGGGGGCAGAGGCGCGGCCTGGGGGGACGCAGGGGGGATGGGGCGAGGGGCGGGGCCGAGTTGGTGTCCCGGGGGGTGGGGCGGCCCGGGGGGATGGGCGGGGGAAGGGGGTTGGGAGCTGGGGGGAGGGAGGGTACCGTCGCGGCGCGGAGGCCATTCGGCGGGTTGGGGGAGGGGAGCGGCGATGGGGTGGGGGTGTGGCGGAGGGGGCGGTGCGTGGGGGAGCGAGGGTGGTTGTTTTTACCCTGGCATGCTGGACTCCACCTTTTTTCCTTGGCAGGAGCTGTTGGTAAGGCGCTCGGGGGAGCAGCATGCGGCTCCCACCCACCGAGCTCCAGCGAGGGACCTGGCTCAGGGACTTGGTGATTGGAGGCGAGACGCGTCTCCGCCGGCCCCTCCCCGATGGGTCTCTACGGCCGCCGGGGGTGGGGGAGTGAGGATGGACACGAATATCTCTGATTTGCCTGCGAGTGTGGTGCGTGGTGGGGAGAGTGTGGACTTGATGGATTTGATGCAGGTTTGTCGTGAGAGAGCGGGTCTGAGCCGGCTGGAACCCCAAGTGGGGGGCCGGGGGGGTGTTGAGCCGGCGGATGGAGAGTCGGAGGAAGAGGGAGAGATTCGGGAGGATGGGGGGGCTGGTAACGTTGTTGGAAGTATATTGCAGGTGCCAGCAAGGCAGGAAGCGCCCAGAGTGACGGCCCCCTCAGCGCAACTGGTTAGGCGGCGGGATCCAGCAAGGACGCCGACCTTGACGCCAGGTAAGACTAGTGAAGGTGCGGGGAGTGGCAAGAGGCGTTGTGTGCAGGTTTCAGTGGGGTCGGGGGGCGATGGGGAGGATGGGTGGTGGCTGGTGCGGGGACGGTATGTCCAGGACGCGGGAGTCGGAACGGACGGCGCGGTGCCGGGCAGAGATGGGCCAAGCGCGGGCGGCGGGGCCGAGGCGGTGGGTGACAAGGCGGCGGGCGTGAAGGAGGCGGCGGGGGGAGGTAAGGAGAGTTGTGTGATTCCGGTGCGGAAGCTGCCGTACATGGGGCTGACCAAGCCGCTAGGGGCCCACCTTTCGGCGGCAACGTAGGAAAAGATCTGGAAGGGGGAATACATTGATATTTTGAAGCTGCTACATAGGGAATTGACATCCAAAGAGGGGTCAAAGGAGGAGGAGCAGGAGTTGGCAAGGCGCCCAAAGGTGCCCCTGACGCTGGACAATTGGTCAGCAGCGTTCCTCATTTACGCGAGCGTGTATTGCGAGAAATTCCCGGACCGGTGCGTCGCGCTGTTTAAATACATGGATGTGGTGCGGAGGGCGCAGGTGACTTACGGCGGGTACGCGTGGTCGCACTACGACGAGGAGTTCCGGGCGCGCATGGCGGGGGACCCGGAGGCACAGTGGGGAGAGCTAGATTCGGACCTATACCAGCAGACGATGGGAGGGGCCAAATTTGGCCGCACCATTTACACGGCCAGCGGTTTGCCGCTGGCGTCTCCCCCCTTTGCGGCACGCCCCACCCGTGGGGGGGTGGGACAGGGAGCCCCTGGTAGCCAGGCCGCAGTTGGGGCCTGCTGGGACTTTAATAGGGGAGCCTGCAGGCGGGCGGCATGCCGGTTCCGGCACGAGTGCTCGTTGTGCGGACGGAACCATCCAGTACTGCGGTGTTGGGGGCCCGGGGGCCCACCGGGGCAGCTGCCCGCGCAGGGAGGTGGTCCTGCCAGAGGGGGACCGGGCGGGGGGAGGGGAGGGGGTAGAGGGGGGGGGAGCCGGAGCTCTGGGAAAAGGCTCGTACGCCGGTTAGGATCGAGCGGATGGAGCCCTGGTTGGCGGCGTATCCG
This sequence comes from Lissotriton vulgaris, assembly GCF_964263255.1. Lineage (NCBI taxonomy): Eukaryota > Metazoa > Chordata > Amphibia > Caudata > Salamandridae > Lissotriton > Lissotriton vulgaris. Next base: position 1,309,507,928 of record NC_141687.1, read on the forward strand.
CGGGCGGAGGATGCTGCAGTGCTGCGCCGGGGTTTCCGGGAGGGTTTTCGGCTGGGGTACGAGGGCCCTCGGATTGCTCGCTGGGCGGACAATCTAAAATCAGTGAACGCGCACAAGGGCATGATAAGAGAGAAACTGTTCAAAGAGGTCAGAGAGGGGCGGATGGCGGGCCCCTTCACGGCGCCGCCGCTGCCGGGTTTGATCATTTCCCCCATCGGGGTGGTGCCTAAGAAGGAGGAAGGGCAGTTCCGACTGATACAGCACTTGTCCTGGCCGGAAGGGGAGTCGGTCAATGCGTACATTTCGGCGGAGTTAGCGTCGGTGACCTACTCGTCGGTGGACGTGGCGCGACGACTGGTGGCGGCGGCGGGACAGGGCGCGTTGATGGCAAAATGCGACGTCAAGTCGGCCTTCCGACTCCTTCCGGTGCACCCGGCGGATTACCAGTTGCTGGGGATCCAGTTTCAGGGTCTCATCTTTGTGGATAAGGCGCTGCCGATGGGGTGTTCCATTTCATGCGCACTGTTTGAGCGGTTCAGCTCATTCATTCAGTGGGTTTTTTCCAGGCGCACAGGCTCGGAGTCAGTGACGCACTATCTGGATGATTTCTTCCTGGTGGGGCGGCCCGGTGCGGCGGACTGTCAGCGGCTGCTGGATGGTTTGGCCGGGTTGATGGGGGAATTTGGGGTTCCCTTGGCGCCAGAGAAGACGTGCGGTCCCAGTACGGTGTTGTCCTTTTTCGGTATCGAGCTCGACTCGGTCGCCATGGAAGCACGCCTACCGGAGGAGAAAAGGGGGGCAATGTTGGCTTTGGTGGATGGCATGTTGGCACAGAGGAAGGTGACGGTGCGGGACGTGCAGGTGTTATTGGGGCATTTGCATTTTGCGTGCCGCGTGGTGCGGGCGGGCCGAACGTTTTGCCGGCGTCTGGGTTTGGCGTTGTCGGGTTTGCCGTTGCCGCATCACCATGTGCGCCTCTCGGCAGGGATGAAGGAGGACGTGCGCATTTGGCGGGCGTTCTTGGAGCGTTTCAATGGTGTGCCGATGGCGCCGGCGGAGGACTGGGAGTGGGACGTCACCATGTACTCGGATGCAGCGGGCGTCGGAGGTTTCGGGCTGTACTGGGAGGGAAAATGGTGTGCGGAGCAGTGGCCCGACCATTGGCAGGCGGGCGGGAGGAGCATTGCGTTCCTGGAGTTGTTCCCTTTGGTGGTGGCAGTCACGGTGTGGGCAGGGGCGTTGGCGCACAAGCGGGTGCTGTTTCGAGTGGACAACATGGCCGTCGTGCAGGTAGTGAACAGGCAGTCGGCTCGGGATCCGCAGGTGTTGAAATTGATGAGAGTGTTTGTCTTGCGCTGCTTGGAGAATGACATACTGTTTCAGGCGCGCCACGTTCCGGGAGTGGACAATGACATTGCTGATGCCTTGTCTCGTTCACAGTGGGAGAGGTTCCATGGGCTAGCCACGGCGGCAGAGGAAGTCAGGACGCCGGTGCCGGAGGATCTGTGGTCGGTGGGCGAGGCCGGGTCTTTCAGTTGGTGAAGACGTCGGTGGCAGTGTCCACGTGGAAGGCGTACGAGCTAGCATGGGAGGAATTCCTGCAGTCAGGTGCAGTGCGGCGCGGGGACAGGTGGCAGCGCGAGGAACAGGTGGTAAGATTCATGCTGGCGCTCATGGATAGAGGCTTGTCGCGGGTGTCGATTGCGGGCAAATTGTCGGCGGTGGCGTTCATGGGGAAGATGTGGTGGGGTTACCCTCCGTCGGCAGGGGAGCTGGGAACCAGGCTGCTGGAGGGGTGGGCAAGGGAGAAGGGGGCGAAGGTGCGGCTGCGCCATCCCATCACGGTGGACTTGTTGGCAGGAGTGATTGGTGCGCTCCCAGAGGTGTGCAGGGACGTTGGCGAGGCGGTGCGTTTCTCTACTTTGATGTCTTGGCTGTTCTTTGGGGCGTTTCGAGTGTCGGAGTTGCTGGGCGCGAAGGGGAGGTGGGTGGTGTTGTGGGGGGACGTGGAGGTACGAGCTCAGGAGGTGGCGGTGTGTTTGCGACGCTCGAAGACGGACCAGCGGGGGGTTGGTACTTGGGTGGTGCTGGGGCCGGGCGGCAGGGAGAGGGTGTGCCCGGCGGCGTGGGGTAGGAGGTTGATGGCTGAAGGTGGCGAGAAGGAGGGGGAGGTTTTTGGTCGGGGTGGGGGGGGACAGAGTGACGGCGTCGCAAGCGTTGTGGGTTCTGCGGCGTGCCCTGCGGTGCATGGGGGAGGATCCTCTGGCGTTCGGGACGCATTCGTTTCGGATCGGGGCGGCGACGGAGGCGGCACGGAGGGGTTGGGGTAAGGAAGAGATACAGAGGCTGGGTCGGTGGAAATCGGACTGTTACAGGACGTATGTGCGGTTGAGGGAGGCGGATGGGTTGTTGTCGCAGTGATTCCCGATTTTCATATGTGTGTCTTTGCAGGTGCTGTGGCGGGGCCGGAAGTGCCTGTTCTGAATGTATATATTGTGGGACATTCGTTCATCAAGAGGGCAGAACAAGCGGAGTGGGACAGGCATCGGGCACTCAATTTGGGATTGGATGCGGGGTTGTACAGGTGTCATTGGAGGGGGAAAGGGGGTAGGCGTTGGCATGAGTTATTGCCTCTGTTGAACACACTGGTGAGAGGAGGGGTGTGCCCGGATGTGGTAGTGATTCACCTGGGCAAGAACGATTTGGTGCAATGCAAGGGGTTGGCGCTACTCAAACAAATGAAGCAGGACCTGAGGGAAATCAAGAAGCAATGGGCGGGCTGCCATATCATCTGGTCAGAGTTTATTCCCAGGCGGGTGTGGAGGGGAGCTGAGCGCCCAGGGGCCATAGACAGGGCACGCCGGAAGATCAATCGCGAGATGCGTGAATTCTGTGCCAGGGAGGGGGTGGGGAGGATGGAGCACCCGGAGTTGCGCTACGGTGCAATCTATTTTTTCCGGGAGGACGGGGTTCACCTGTCCAGGTATGGCATGGAGCTGTATGTAGTGCAGCTGAAGGAGGCGTTGGATGGGGCTCTGGGGGTGATCAGGTATCCCAGGAGGCAGGAGTCCTAGGGGGGGGGGTCGAAAGTCGTAAACAACTTTCGAGTGGCGCTGTCCTAAGGAGATAGGGTGGTGTTGCTGGAGGCCTGGGACTGTATGGTAGCGGGGGTGGGGTCATGGAGGTCATTGGGGGCATTTAGTAGAGGGGCAGGTTGCTGAGCGGATGTTGTTGTATTACTGTTGCAATGTTCGGGGTTACATTTAGGGGTGGGGGTGGGGGGCTGTCAGGCAGTTGTTTATTTAGTGAGCAGTAGTTTTGTTCGGCACAGGCCAAGGGGGACGTGTTATATATGTGCACCTGATTCCAATAAAGCGGCCTTTTTCACACACTTTTGGTTGTCTGTGTCACTGCTTCCCCCCCCTCACCTACTGGTGTGCCCCAATGGGGATTTGGGGGGGTGGCCGACCAGCGTAGTGAACATCGCCTTCCCCATTAGTTATGCGACCAAATCGGTCAAGTTATGCAAGGATACATTGTTCTCGTCATGGTTGGTCCCTGCCCTCATGGGTAGCCAGGCAAGTTCTGTCCGCTTTTGGACCTGTATCCCAGCACCTCGGCAGCCTCTGCTGGCAACGGCGTACCAATCCCAAAGGCCAGTTTTACATTTAGAGGCCAGCAAGGCCAATGCTGTGTTTCATTCTGTCTCTAATTCCTTTGAGCATAGTGCATGATCCGTTACATAGGCCTATTCCTGTTCGTTCCCATCTCATGATTTCTGGTTCGAGCGTCGTCTCCTCCTGAACTTCCCGTTAGGGTGGCCTTAAGCCATCCCTCCAGCCACTCCTGGACGTCTTCTGGCGACAGGAATACAATGCTTTACCTTCAGCTTCCACCTTCAATTTGGCCGGAAAAAGCATGGAATATTTGATTCCAGGTCACGGAGAACCATTTTGATTTCAAGAAATCTCCGGCATTGTTTCGTGACTACCGCAGTGTAGTCTGGAAATATTGTAATGGTTGCATTGTGCATCCGTATCGGAGGAGCAGTACGGGCAGCTTGTAATATCATGTCTCTGTCCCTGAAATTAAAAATGCGGGCCAATATTGGATGCGGTCTGGCCCCCGGCTTAGGTTTACCTCCGGAGACCCGATGTGCTCTTTCTACGGAGAAGTAATTGGACAGACCACATGGCTGAAGGTGAGTTGTGATTAATTCTTCAACAAACAGGTCAAGGGCTGGGCCACTTGTCCATTCCGGCACACCAATAATGCAAATGTTGTCTTGTCGCGATCGCCCCTCCTGGTCCTCCAGCTTAGCCACCATTAATTTGTTGTCCGACATGAGCTGCTGCACTTGCTTTTTAAGGGTGGTCGTGTCGGTCGTCAATGTGGCCGTAGTAGCTTCAACCTCTGTCACTTTCGTGGACATTTTATTGAAGTCAACGCGAATTAAGGCAAGATCCACTGCCAAAGTACCTATATGTGAATCTACTTTATTTAGGGTAGTCATAATGTCTTGCAAAGTCACTTCATGTTTGTCATCAGCACTAGCCCCATCTGGTGAAGGAGTATCCTTGGATGAAGGGTCTGTCTGTGCTTTCGCATAGGCGCATTTGTCCAGCTTTGACTGGTTGAGGCCCTTGGGATTTCTGGCGCTCATTGTGGCACCATGGCTTGCGTGCACTCAATGTCCGTGAGTAAGGGGTGGGGGGAGCCCAGGAGCACCAGTCACCACCACCTGCTTGCAGGCAACTATGGCCCGCGCGGCCTGTCAGTTCTCACACCCCTGCACCTGTCCCACAATCCCAACTCGCACCCCTATCCTCAAAAAAGTCCCTCCTACACGCCACTGACACAGGCTCTGTAATATTAGGGCACCTTGGTTCACAATCTTTAATGTTACGCAGCAGCAGTGGCGCCAGACTGCACTTCTCCTCAACAGCCCTCACAGCAATGGATGTGAATTATTCCCATTATACCGGCAGTTTAAGGGCACATATTGAAACAAAATAAGGAGTCAGTAACAGCGGGCAAAAGGATGATGAGTCACAGTTGGGAGGGGGGAGAGCAACCGATGATATCTGTAAGGCCCGCCCGCACCCGGCAGCAGCATGATGTGCCTCTCCACTGGAGTCGGAGCCTGGAGACATTACAAGGCGCCCTCCAGGAAGGTGTTTAAGCCGCTTTCATTCTTTCTGTCTCCAGCCACTCTCCGCCCGCGCCCCCCCCCCCACCGCAGCCGCCGGCTTGCCTCCTCCGAATATGTTCCAAAACTTCAGATTCCAGTGCACTGCTACGTCGTTAGGCCGCTGCAGGAGAACTTGTCGCCGTTACCACATGAGTCCTCCTATCGAGTTCGGAGTCCCTTGTCCGATACCGCGGGCCTTCCGCCAACTCAGCCTCAAAGTTCAGGTGGGTAGGCTGCCGGATTAAAGATCGGGTTGCTGTGTTTTTAGTAACGTTTGAACTGTTTGAGCTAGCAGATAATGCATAGCTAAGGAAATATGTGGCAAGGACAGCAAATCTATAATATTGTCAAAAATGCTGCCCAACCGTATAACTCAAGTGGCTCTGGGTGCAGATTAGAGCGTTATGATTTTTTTCCTGGATCTTTTATTAACTTAATATTGCTAAAAGGGGTTCATGTGGGTAGAAATCAATCCTTATTAGTAAAATTAACTCCTAACCATGATGTTAGGTTTTAAATCGTGAGTTTGTGCTTCTCCAGACCAAGCACTCTTAAAACATACTGCCTACCAGTATGGATGACATGTGATGCCTGCACCTTGTAGTTCTCTCTTCTTTTTTTGTTGTAACATTTCTTAGAGACTTCTTTACACACGTATAATTCATTGTCTTGTGTGTGTGATGTAAAGGTCTCTGCAGTGGTCGAAGTGGGGAAAAAAAGTAGGGGAACTGTGGGTGGAGAATCAGGGGGCGGGAATAACCGAAGATTGAATGAGTGGGCGGAGTCAGGGGTGTGGCTAGAAATAGCAAAACATACCAATTTTTAGTACGTTTAGCATTTTACTGACCCGTTACAGCTTATAACGTTATTTAATTAAAAGAATGGATATGTTTATTTGAGGTTTAATTCAGGAAAAAGCAAACACTCATAGGGAATACAGGTTTATGTAAAGCATGTGAAATATAAGCAGGAACAACATGTTACCTTAATGCTTTTACGCTCATTGTTCAGAAATCCATGCTTATTTTTTGTCTCAAACATTGAGGTCATGAATGCAGGGCTCCTCCTATACAAATGTGTTAAGCAGGGCTCAGAAGAGAAAGGGACTCTTCAGGAGAATCTCTAGACTCACGGAAACCCACAAAGGCTCCTTCATATTCATGTCAGCCAGCTAGCTGCTCAATCATAATATAGCCAAAAGAACAACTGGTGGTCAGAATGCAGAGCAATATCATACATTCACCCCAGTGCAGAGAGCTGGGCCTAAATCCATTGTTTATTTGCTCGCCATTCCAGTTTGGACCCAGCCTTATGCAAATCAGTCTTGATCCTGCGCCCAATGAGAACAGTCTAGCCCGAACTGCCAGGCCAGGTCCTCCCTGGGCTGGAAACAACATCCTAGGACCGGTTTCGGGCTTACAGCCCTCATCAGCCAGGATAGCCTGATTCCAGTGGCATGGAGAGCATGGGACTCATGTCTGAGCATACCTGTCCCACTCGGGGTGACAAATGCAAAAAGAACAACTGATGGACAGAATGCAGAACAATGTCATACATTCACCCCAGTTCAGAGATCTGGGCTTAAATCCATCGTTTTTTGCTCACCATGCCATTCCAGTTTGGACCCAGCCATATGCAAATCAGTCTTGATCCTGCGCCCAATGTGAACAGTCCAGCCCGAACTGCCAGGCCATATGTATTCAAGTGTCCTTTCATTCGGGAAGTGAACACAAAGCAGTACCCACTGAACTATACACATAACATATTGCTCTTTGATATACATGGTACATGTTCTTTGCAGCAGGCATATTACCCCTCTTCACTACCTTAGATGAGTAAAACAGCCACTAGACAAAACATGCTCCCATCTCTCTCCAGCAGGTACATTGATTACCAAAGTTATCTTGGCACTTGTATTGTTGACCGAAACCTGCTGAATATACAAATAAGTTTGTAGTGTTTTTAAAACTCCTGCACTTGTACAAAACCCGTCCCCCTAAACTAAACTGGCCCCCTACCCTTCCAGTCGCCCTGGGAAACGCCTGCTCCTGCCCTTTCACTGCTCCTGTCCAGTCAGTACTCCTGCTCATGCTCGATCAACACTCCTGCTTCGTCAATTCCCCCGCCCCCCCCTTCTCCTGGCCCGTCACTTCAAGTTCAAGTTTGGCATTTATATAGCGCACTGCTCACCCATAGGGTCTGAAGGCGCTTGAGGGAGGTGGGGGATTACTTATCAAATATCCAGGTTTTGAGTTGTTTTCTGAAGGAGAGGTGGTTTTGGGTAAGGCGAAGATGGGTGGGGAGGGAGTTCCAGGTTTTGGCCGCAAGGTAGGAGAAGGATCTTCCCCCCCATGGTGGATCTGCGGATGCGTGGTATTGTGGAGAGGGCTTGGTTGGACGATCGTAGTTTGCGGGAGGGGGTGTAGAAGGAAAGGCGTGTGTTGAGGCATTCGGGTCCAAGGTCGTATAGTGCTTTGTCTGCGTGGGTGATAAGACGAAACGTTATTCTTTTGCTGACGGGGAGCCAGTGGAGGTCTTTCAGGTGACTGGAGATGTGAGCTCTGCGTGGGACGTCTAGAATGAGTCTGGCTGAGGCATTTTAGATACGTTGGAGCTTTTTCTGTGATATGATTGTAGTTCCGGCATAAAGGGTGTTTCCGTAGTCTAGTCTGCTGGTGACTAGTGCGTGGGTGACTGTCTTTCTTGTTTCGGTGGGGATCCATCGGAAGATTCTTCTGAGCATGCGTAGAATGTTGAAGCATGAGGAAGAGACGGCGTTGACTTGTCTGGTCATCGATAGGGTGGAGTCTAGGATGAAGCCCAGATTCCGTGCGTGGTCCGTAGGTTTGGGGGCGTTTCCCAGAGCCGGTGGCCATCATGAGTCATCCCAAGCAGAGGGGGATGATCCTAATATGAGGACTTCTGTTTTGTCCGAGTTCAGTTTAAAGCGACTGTTCTTCATCCATTCGGCCACTTCTTTCATCCCTTCGTGTAGATTGGTTTTGGCGGTGTTTGAGTCTTTGGTGAGGGAGAGGATCAGCTGGGTGTCGTCTGCGTAGGAGATGATGTTGAGGTTGTGTTTGCGAACGATGGATGCGAGGGGGCTCATTTATACGTTGAAGAGTGTGAGGCTGAGTGATGATCCTTGTGGTACGCCGCAGATGACTTCGGTGGCCTCTGATTTAAAAGGGGGGAGGCGGACTCTCTGCGTTCTTCCGGCGAGGAATGAGACGATCCAGTCCAGTGCTTTTCCTTGAATTCCGATGTTGCTGAGGCGGTGAATAAGGGTGCTATGACAGACTGTGTCGAAACCGTCAGGGATGGCTATGGCGATGTCGGGTGTTGAAGAGGCGTTCATCCAGGTTTCTGTGAGGAAGGCGACGTCCGGAGCTGTGGTGTCAAGTAGATTCCAAAGTTGGATGGCGTGACTGTGGACAGAACGGGTGTTGATAAGGATGCATTTCAGGTGGTTGGAGCTGGTGTTCTGTTTGGTGATTGTGGATTTGGTGAGGGTCCTAATGCAGGCAAACTTGCAGGAATTGCAGGTGAAAGGTCCATTGGTGAGTCCAGGAGCGGCTTGGTAGCAGTTTGGTGGTCGGCCGGGGTTAAGGGCTGAGAGGGAAGAGGCGTCGTATGAAATGCCTTCCTGAAATCTCTCATCAGGCCCTACTGCCCATCCCGGAACCTGAGATCCTCCCATCTTCACTTCTTGATCATCCCCTCTTTTAAACTCTGCAGATCTGGAGGCCGGAGATTTGCATATCTGGCCCCCAAACTCTGGAATTCCTTCCCTCTTTCTCTTAAAACCTCCAACTCTCTGATTCTTTTTCGTAAATCCTTAAAAACCTGGCTCTTCCCCCAATCTAACTAAGTCCCCCTGTCCCCTCTGCATCCAACCAGCGCCAGGAAACCCTCGGTGTCAGTGCGCTCTATAAGCACCCCTTACAATACAATGCGGGAGGGGTGGGCGGTGCGGGGGCCAGGGGGTCTGGGGGCCCGTCACTTCTCCTGCCCCTCACTTCTCCTGCCTATCACTGCTCCTGTCCTGTTCACTGCTCCTGCCCTGTTCACCGCTCCTGCCCTGTTCACCGCTCCTGCCCTGTTCACCGCTCCTGCCCTGTTCACCGCTCCTGCCCCGCTCACCGCTCCTGCCCCGCTCACCGCTCCTGCCCCACTCAATGCTCCTGCCCTGTTCAATGCTCCTGCCCTGTTCAATGCTCCTGTCCTGTTCAATGCTCCTGCCCCGTCACCTCTCCTGCCCGTCACCTCTCCTGTCCCGTCACCTCTCCTGCCCCGTCACCTCTCCTGCCCCGTCACCTCTCCTGCCCCGTCACCTCTCCTGCCCCATCACCTCTCCTGCCCCATCACCTCTCCTGCCCCATCACCTCACCTACCCGTCACATCACCTGCCTGTCATGTCACCTGCCTGTCATGTCACCTGCCCGTCACTTCTTTTGCCCGGTCACCTCTCCTGCCCTGTTGCCTCTCCTGCCCTGTCACCTCTCCTGCCCTGTCGCCTCTCCTGCCCCATCACTGCTCCTGCCCCATCACTGCTCCTGGCCCATCACTGCTCCTGCCCCGTTCACTGCTCCTACCCCGTTCACTGCTCCTGCGCCCTTCACTGCTCCTGCCCCCTTCACTGCTCCTCCCCCCTTCACTGCTCCTGTCCTTTCACCGCTCCTGTCCTTTCACCGCTCCTGTCCTGTCCTTTCACCGCTCCTGTCCTTTCGCCGCTCCTGTCCTTTCACCGCTCACACACGGTTACTGCTCTAGCTCATGGCCCGTCACCTTCTCTGCCCCGTCACCTCTCCTGCCCCGTCACCTCTCCTGCCCAGTCACCTCTCCTGCACCATCACTTCTCCTGCCCCGTCACCTCTCCTGCCCTAGTACCTCTCCTTTCCTGTCGCCTCTTCTGTCCGGTCACTGCTCCTGCCCAGCTCACTTCACTCTGTGTACAACATTGACAAAGGTGTCAAGCAGTGCTGGCTGGTAAAGTTTGAAAGCGGTGGGGTGTAAAATGAAGACACCAATTATCAATTAGTGAGCAAACATAAGTAGGCATAAGCTAAAGAGGAAGGGAGGCATGGTATATTGCTGACCGGACAGGATAAGCCTGGTACCAATAGTGTAGCGTAAAATGAACAGTGTTATTAAACAAAAGAGAAAAAGTTAAAAAAGCTTGGTGCTGGGTACTTTTATGATACGTCTTATGGGTCTACCAGCACAATACTCTTGACAGGTCAAAACGTGTCATTGCTAGCTCTTTCAAATTATTCACAAAGAAACATTATTTTGCACTTCATGTGTTTAACGCAGTTCTCGCTCTTTTGCTCTGCAAAGCGATGAGAAGAAAGACTTTCAAATCACGTCATTTGAAAACACACACACAGCCATTTAACATTTCAGCCAGGGCAATGCCAAATACTTTAAACTCACCAGGGCCTGCATATGTTGACTTTCAGCCAAGCACAAAAAGACAGTAAAAAGGTTTGCATGGCGTTCTGCAGTCATACAGACAATTCCAACCCTTCTCTTATAATGGTGTACAGATTCCTCGCTGTACTCCTGGCTCTTCTAATGCACCTCCGCAGGTTGCTAAAGGAAACAGCAGGCTGCGCGCACCACGGGGTGGCACTTCACCAGTGCATCTGTTTCTAAGTTTTGAAACCCATTTCACTGGTGAAATTAAATCCTGACTAGAATAAATGTTAGCGTACAGCAGCACCATGAAGTGAGAGAAGGAAAACAGACATAGTGGCTGATATGTAGTCACTATGGTAACACGTAATTAAATTCGCACATGTGAGCCCCCTACTAAAAGTATGTGCCAGGAGTTGCTGATACAATTGTGCCACAGCATCCTGTCTGCAAGATATCGACGGAGCTCACTTGGGGAGGTTGATCGGTGCTGAGGAAGTTGTTCTGCAATCACCTTCGGATAAACTCCGCGCTACATAAAAATGCATTAAATAAAAAAAAAAGATCGTGAAGATAACAAGCCACGCATTCACACTTATCTGTAGAACATTAACAGCGCCAGGGGCTAGATTCCGGGGTTGAGTTTGCCGCCTCCATCCACTAACCACACACACAACTCGTCACAAGATAGCCACTGGTGTCAAGTTCCCCACAGTACCCTGCTTGGGGAAAGCTCATCTCTAATCATCAACTCTAATCTCAGGGCCACTTGATATGCTAAAGGCAGAGGGCGGCGCATTGTCATTCGAAAGAGGTAATCAGCCTCAATCGGAATGACAATGGGCCTCCTCGGTCTGTTTGAGTTCAGGGCGGGACTGCTGCAGCCTCTGGAGTTCACAGAGAAGTGCAAGCAGCCCCTGGAAGCGAATGAAAAAAGTTTTAAAGTTGGACTAGTCTTGCCGTCCCGGGACTCTTTTTTGAAAGCAAGAAGTAGGGGATCGGACTGAACAATTTTTTAGAAGTAGGGGCACGCCGTGCCCACCGATCCCCCCCCACTTCTACCACTGGGTCTCTGACACCCTACTCTAGTTAGGTAGCGCTATAAAACAAAAGAAATGCATGAGAGAGAGTGGTTGTGGGGACTTCAGAGGCACTGTTGGAGGGTGGTAGTGAGGAAATTTGTGGAGAATTAGATGATTGGGGGGCACCAACAAGCATTGTCTGAACGGGCGACATCAGCGCTAAAGCCGGCACTGGTAATACGTAGCCAACTTACACTAGCAATCCATTGATGGCTTTGTTTTTTTGTTGTGACATGCACTCTGAGAGCATACATATTAAAGCAACCTCTTTTGGCAGGTGTCATCCTCTTTTGTAGGGTGATACGATGGCACCATGTCACAGGGGCACCACTTTTCTGTTTCTAAGCTTTGCTCTTATCTATCATTGTTATCAGATGCGTTGGTCCAATTGGAATAATTAAAAAAAGAACCAAGGGCAGATGTACAAGCATTTCAAATTGCGATTAGCAATTTGCGCTCAATTGCGAGTCGCAAATAGTGAGTCGCAAATTGAAATGTACAACAGTGTCAGAGACACTGATTGCGATTCCCAATGGGGTCGCAAAATGCGAGGCTCATGAATATTAATAAGCCACTCGCAATTTGCGACCCCAGCTCAGCAGACCTCCATGTCTGGGACTGCTTGTCAATAAAGCACTTTTTTTTAAATGCAGCCCGTTTTCCTTAAAGGAAAATGGGATGCATTAAAAAATAGAAATTAAATGTTTTCGTTTAATTTTTTACGGGCAGGTAGTGGTCCCTGGGACCACTGCCTGCCCTTAAAAGATATTTTTAGAACCAGTCACAAAGGGGAAGGGGTTCCACACATGGCTAGAGAGTCGCTATTTGGAAGGGAACGCCCCTTCCTAATAGTGAGGCGCAAAACACTAATTTGTGAGTCACAATTGTTTGCTTGTCGCAAAATAGTGTTTGTACATGGCCATGTAGGTTTTTGAGTGCACAAACTGGTCGCAAACCTGTCTGCGCATGCTAAAACTAGTCATACATTTGGCCCCAAGACTACAAATTCCAGAAAGCAGTGATGTGTAAAAGCAAAGTACAGGAAAAGAACAGTGATTTCCCAGTGACATCACATCATCTTCTTATCAGTGTACCCAGCCGCATTTTGCTGCATTTTGGCAAAGTTCACGCTATAGAAATACCATGTACATACAGATATAACATACACAGTCTGCAACCAACATGATGTAAAACGTGTTCTTTGGTGACACTGAACTATAGTGAGAAAGAATATTCTAAACGTTAATCCACTGAATATGATATTCAACGGAATGCAATTTTGTGTCTAAATTTAAAAAAAATCACAGTATAAATGTATTGCTGTGAATTAAAGCGCCTCGGCTGCATTTTTTCAGAGGGGACTTTCATCTGGGTCACTTCTTGTATGTAAATGTTTATATAGGTTGCAACTAAAGTAACTGTGGGAGATTAACTGGCATTATGTTTGACCTAACATAACACCACAAAGCCTCAAACATGACTCAGTGAGTTAAACGCTCACTGCTGAGGAAAACAGTGGTCTGTAAGTCTCAAGTTTAATTCCGGGCTAGGCCAAGTCTGTCTTCCATCCTTTCAAAGCCATTAATTTACTTGCTTGCCCTCCCTTTAATCTGCCAGTGCCTCCCCCTCACTCTTCCCACAACACTGCTTGCAGGCCCCCATCATCCCTCTGAGGCAACTGTTAATTTTGCTAATCTACTATCACCACCTCGTTTGGTAAATTTTTGCATGATTTGCAGTGCAGTGCCCTCATTTAATCTCCTCCCCCACCCCCGTTCCACAACACTGCTTGCCCTCCCCACCTCCGAGATTGCTGCACTGATTTCGTCATTTTAAATTAGTAGCTTTCATATATGTTGAGCCAACACCAGACTCGAACAAGTATCCCCAGCTCTACAGTCAGCAGCTCTAACCGCTGCACCATATCCTTTCCCTATCCATGTTGCAGGGTGCAGTACCTTATGTCGCCAAGAGGTCTACTATAGGGGCGGCCTTAGCCTTGTGCAAGCTGTGCACCTGCACAGGTCTACCAAACCCCAGTGGCCGCCAGGCCAATATATATCCTTTATATAATAATCCTCTGAGGGTGGATACATATTTGTGTGGCGGCCCCTGGCAGGGATTTGGCGGCCTCCGGCTCTGTTCCCCTTCCAAACACCCTGACCCCCCCTCTTCCGGGGCCCTGCCCGGAACCCCTCTTCCGGGGCCCCTTACCTACGCTCCCTGTCCAGGGCCGCCATGAGCCTAGAGCCGCCCCGTCTACTATCACCACGCCGTTTGTTAAATTTTCGCATGATTTGCAGTGCAGTGCCCTCATTTAATCTCCTCCCCACCCCCGTTCCACAACACTGCTGGCGCGCCCCACCTCCGAGATTGCTGCATTGATTTCGTCATTTTAAATTAGTAGCTTTCATATATGTTGAGCCATCACCAGACTCGAATAAGTATCCCCAGCTCCACAGTCAGCATCTCTAACCGCTGCATCATATATCCTTTCCCTATCCATGTGCAGGGAGCAGTACCTTATGTCGCCAAGAGGTCACAAGGGACAACTAGTGGCAACCTGTGGTACTGCACCCTCTCACTGCTTCATGCACTGTACCAGCAATAATGCGCTGCAAAGCTAAATACTTTTAGGTCCAAAAGGCGAGACTGATTGCATTGCAAATGGTTGTTTCTTTCTGTCTCCTGCAATTGTTCACACTGAGGAGATGCATATGTATTTTTTCTTGTTTCAAAATGTTATATCACTCAGCTCTCGCAAATGCCATCTTCTTCATGCATCGCAGCCTACATGGAAAACATGCGCAGGCCTCAAGTCAGCACCTGAGAGCTGAATTTCGGCGCTCCGACCAATCCCAACGCTGCTAAGGTAGGATTGACGACCCCACTCAGAAGTCCTGCTGCATTTTGGTGATTGGGCACTGTAGGAGTATCTACTCCCAACGGTGAGGTGGGTGGACAGCAATGCATAATTTTGGAATGGATTGGCCTCCTCGGGCTTTGCATTTCAGCAATAACACTGTACTGTCACCATGGTGTCTGATGCAAAGCAACTTGCCAGATGCATGCTGGTAATTGCAGTTTTTGACCATCAAAGACTATAGGGTTTCATGCCCCAGACTTCTATTAACAGATTTGTCTATTTTAGCTTATTTCGGACATTGTAAAGTCATTGAGTATATTAATAAGCCACTAAGAAATTATCGATGACGTACAAATTGCCGATACGTGCTATGTTGTTTTAAAAAAATAGAAGTCATGTGCATTCAGACGATGGAATGCGCAGATTGTTTACATCAATCAGTGCCAATGTTTTACATTTATCAGAGCACAGCAATGTAAACGTGGTGTTTTCAATGTCAAGGTCAGCAATTCCATTTTGGTGTTTATAAATGTATGTGTCATGTGACATTTATTAATGGCAGTGAATTTCAATATTACCAGTTTAGCTTGCAAAATGTGCTAATCTTTAATGCATTTGGTAAATGTTTTTACTTTCTACTAATGAGTAGTTATTGTATTGAATTTTAAAGGGGACTGATTCACTGCCCCTTTGCAATTAAGTATTTTGTCTGTGCTCAGAACCTCGTGGTATTTAAATGTAATTCTAACATTGCGTCTTCTTTTAGATTGATAAAAGCAGTTGCCCTGCTGAAACGCGTCTATCTTTTGTGCAGAGTCGTGGAGGCCCATTGCATTAAAGATGTGCTGCAGATTATACAGGAAAGTCGCCTCCAGAACAGAAACGACGGGAGACTCAGCGGGCAGTACTCAGGTAGGTTTATTAATTCAGAATGGTGTTGGCATGACGTGTTTCGGAGTAGTGTCTCCTTCATCAGATGCCTTCATTCCCCCAAACTGGCGCCAAATGCAGTCCCTCATTATTATTCAAAGTGCATCCTCCCCATTGGTGGTGACCCAGGAACTGCAAGTTCCAGCATCCTTCGTGACGGATGATGGAAAGGGCTGCCAGAGTCCTGAAAATAGTTTCGTGGGGCTGAATAACCCGTCTGTGCTGCCCTATGCCTTCTGCAGCCTACGTTTTGGGCGTATCTGGGAAACGCCGTGCCTGTGCTCCGTGTCTCTCCGTGAAGTCACGGTCCCATCTAGGCCAGAATTTCGCCCTCCTGTGGCCGCAGCTCGCCAAGCACACTACCGCTTCCATGATTCTCCTCCAAAATTGCCACCGAGGTGCTTGGTTCGTTAGGGCGGGTCTCCTTAATTGCGCTGTGACTCCGCAAATATACCCAGGAAAGTCGCCTCCAGAACAGAAACGACGGGAGACTCAGCGGGTAGTACTCAGGTAGGTTTATTAATTCAGAATGGTGTTGGCAAGACGCGTTTCGGAGTAGTGTCTCCTTCATCAGATGCCTTCATTCCCCCAAACTGGCGCCAAATGCAGTCCCTCATTAATATTCAAAGTGCATCCTCCCCATTGGTGGTGACCCAGGAACTGCAAGTTCCAGCATCCTTCGTGACGGATGATGGAAAGGGCTGCCAGAGTCCTGAAAATAGTTTTGTGGGGCTGAATAACCGTTCTGTGCTGCCCTACGCCTTCTGCAGCCTACGTTTTGGGCGTATCTGGGAAACGCCGTGCCAGTGCTCCGTGTCTCTCCGTGAAGTCACGGTCCCATCTAGGCCAGAATTTCGCCCTCCCGTGGCCGCAGCTCGCCAAGCAAACTACCGCTTCCACGATTCTCCTCCAAAATTGCCACCGAGGTGCTTGGTTCGTTAGGGCGGGTCTCCTTAATTGCGCTGTGGCTCCGCAAATATATCCAGGAAAGTCGCCTCCAGAACAGAAACGACGGGAGACTCGGCAGGCAGTACTCAGGTAGGTTTATTAATTCAGAATGGTGTCGGCATGACGCGTTTATATATATATATATATATATATATATATATATATATATATATATATATATATATATATATATATATATCCCAAGGTTGCCTCTGGATAAAGGACGCACTCCACGAGAAGGTGAGTTTCCAACCCTTTATTTGCAGGAAGATGCACATTGCCGCTTTTTTTAAAACACAATTCCCTACGCGTTTCGAAGCCACAAGCTCCTTCCTCATGGGATGACAAAACCGGAAATGACTGATTGACCACAGCCATCTTTGTCCATTATTTGCATGCTCTCTCCAAATGAGAGCATGCTGGTAACTGTAGTCCAATTCTACTCCGTTAATGGAGTCAGTCCGTTTCCCAGCAGTTTTTTTTGCCCAATTATTTAATCAATTTCTGCCCTCCAGTGGGCTGCAGATGCGATGTGCACCTTCCAAATGGCATTACCTTCCCGCGCCGATTCCGCTCGTGCAGTCACAGCATCCAGCCCTGTTACCACATTTCAAACAGGTGGTTCATCCTTCGCGGCCGGAAATGATCGCAATCAGCCACCACACCCAGAAGAAAGAGCAGACAGCTCTGAAACGCGTCGGTGAAAGGCTGTAAATCACGGATGAAATGCTACCTTCAACAGAAAGCAAATAAAGGATGCGTGCATACCTACTGCTGTGGAGTGCTTCTTTGCTGCAGAGCATCTTGAAATACAATAATTAACGCGACGGCTTCGGTCGCGAAAGGAGCACCGCCCAGTCAATCAGGAAGGAGTTTTGGAGGAGTGGGACTGTGTCAGCAGGAACTTTTTCCAGTTGAAAAAACGGCGCAGCAGTTCTTCACACTAAGAAGGCAGCAGATCATACCGGGGCACACTGGAGTGCCTTTAAGCCACGATGAAATCACTAATCATTGTGGACCCTTTTAAATATGATGGCAAGTTTGCGGCACCCACTGTGGGTTAACACTGGCAACCACTTAAACTACAAGTCCCAGACTGCATGACGCTACTAAGCGAATCATGATAAAGATTAAAGACACGTGAATAGGACTGTGAGGCAAGCCGGAAATGATCGCAATCAGCCACCACACCCAGAAGAAAGAGCAGACAGCTCTGAAACGCGTCGGTGAAAGGCTGTAAATCACGGATGAAATGCTACCTTCAACAGAAAGCAAATAAAGGATGCGTGCATACCTACTGCTGTGGAGTGCTTCTTTGCTGCAGAGCATCTTGAAATACAATAATTAACGCGACGGCTTCGGTCGCGAAAGGAGCACCGCCCAGTCAATCAGGAAGGAGTTTTGGAGGAGTGGGACTGTGTCAGCAGGAACTTTTTCCAGTTGAAAAAACGACGCAGCAGTTCTTCACACTAAGAAGGCAGCAGATCATACCGGGGCACACTGGAGTGCCTTTAAGCCACAATGAAATCACTAATCATTGTGGACCCTTTTAAATATGATGGCAAGTTTGCGGCACCCACTGTGGGTTAACACTGGCAACCACTTAAACTACAAGTCCCAGACTGCATGACACTACTAAGCGAATCATGATAAAGATTAAAGACACGTGAATAGGACTGTGAGGCAAGCCGGAAATGATCGCAATCAGCCACCACACCCAGAAGAAAGAGCAGACAGCTCTGAAACGCGTCGGTGAAAGGCTGTAAATCACGGATGAAATGCTACCTTCAACAGAAAGCAAATAAAGGATGCGTGCATACCTACTGCTGTGGAGTGCTTCTTTGCTGCAGAGCATCTTGAAATACAATATATATATATATATATCCACCACTCTGCTTTTCCGGTAAAGAAAGGACTGTCCAGGCCACTCGTTATTCCAAAGAGCGTGTTTATTAGAACAGCATCGCTCGACGCGTTTCGAAGACCAAGTCTTCTTTATCACGAGTACGAGACTGATGTTGACAAATGTTTAAATAAAGGTCACATGGTATTCACGTCATACCCATATACATGAAAGACAGACGCGCTGAAGTTACATAAGCGGAGCTAGAAAAGGTCAGCCCGAATTCTAAATGCACAATTAAAACAGATACAATGCATCTATAATTGATGTTACTTGCAACAGTAAGTTATGGCATGCCTGAGTGAAAGAAAAACTTAATATTAATTCACGAAGCCAAGTCAATATGCTGCCGTGCAAAGGTCAATCAATAAAGCATCATCATTCAAAGTAAAGTAAAGGCACAAAGTTAATTTCAGCATGTATGAAGCCCCAGTGGGCGTAATACTTTGTGCTCAATCTTCAGATGTGAATCGCATGTTTAGTAAGACACATGCTAGACATATCGCTTCAAAACCAATAATCGCATGATTTTTTTGTGAAAAAAATAATACCGTCATAAATAGGCAATTCTAGTTGCACCACATTTCTACATTATTACCGCCCAAGTGGGCAAACAAAATTATAAGGTCTCCACTAAAACTCAATTAATGCAGTGATTGATCAATAACATGAAATGTACAGTGGAGCCCCTGTGGGCAATTGATGCTTAAAGAGAATGTCCTGACCAAGTGGGCAAACGTTGGTTGCATGTTCGTTGAGACACAAAATAATATTGGCACAATTGGACTTAATTTCAAACTTAAACTGTCGTGCATACTTCAAGTTTGTAGTTCGGGACCAAGAAAATTCTCTCATTAAGGCTTCCCAGAGATCTGTAAAAATAATAATAAAAGGCAAATAAGGCATGTGACTACAAACGTGTACAGCAAAAAGTCTCACAGTGAATTAAAAACAGTTTGTGATGACGGAATTATCATAGAATAATTTTCAGACCAAATTGTCTAACCCAGATGTACAGCTAGTTCTTCGTCCAGGGTATGGCCCCCTGGTTGCATATATATATATTTTTTACACATATATATGTATACATAACAAAATTTTGATCAAGAGTATTGACTGATGTCTCAATAATAACTATTTCATGTTCGGCACACAAGTTTATAAACAAGAGAGAGGAGTGGCAATGGGATCCTGCTTCTCCCCCAGCTATGCCTGTTTGATGGTAGGCTGGTGGGAGAAGCAGGTCCTGAAAGTGGTGCACCGGGAGGAATACAAGAAACATGTAAATTGTTGGCTAAGCTTTATTGATGATGTTTTTATTCTGTGGTGTGGCAATGATGAGAGTGGAAAAATGTTTATTGACAAACTCAATGAAAATCGAGTTAACCTGAAATTTACCTCACACTTAAGCAGCCATGAAGTGGAGTTTCTAGATGTTAAAGTGTACGTAGAGGCAGGGAACATCAACACTACGCTTCACAGAAAAAAGACAGCTGGAAACTCCATGTTACATGCAACCAGTGCACACCTTCAACATCTTATAGAAAGCATACCTTACGGTGAATTGCTTAGGATTAAACGTATATGCAGCACCGTAAAACAACAAGAGAAATGCACTAGGGAAGCACTGGAGAGATTTCGTAAAAGAGGATATAAGACATCTACCCTCAATCGGGCTCTGAGTAAAGTCAATATGAGATCTAGGGAATCTTTGTTAGATCCCACTGCTATCACGGCAGAGCCTACAAATGTCAACAGCATACCAAGACTCATCCTCACATTCAATAAGCAACATCGCCAAATTTGTTCTATCATTAATGGCAATTGGCCCATAGTTTTAACGGATGCAGTCATAGCACCAGAAATCTATGACACTCAAACCATCACATACCGCGGAGGAATCTCTATGAGATCCCAGATAGTGCGTAGCAATCCTGAAAATGCCAAAAATACCAAAAGCATGTGGCTGAAGCCCAAAAAAGTATTTCTTAAATGCACATCATGCAGGGCCTGCAAATTTGGTATTTTTACGACCAAATATAAAACTCCATTCAGCCCATATGAAACCAAAATCCTGGTGTCATACAATTGCAAACTGAGTACGCCGTATACGTTCTGACATGTACCTATGATCACCACTATGTGGGAAGTACAAAACTACAGGTACACGTCAGGATTCTCCAACACTTGAGAGCAATTGTCAACAATGATACGGCGTACCCAGTGGCCAGGCATTTTAAATCAGTGCATGGCAACAATTTGAAGTGCCTACAATATTTCGTAATTGCTGCCATCCCGGACAATCCAAGAGGTGGGAATAGAGAAAAGGCACTTAGAAAACTGGAGTCTAAGTTAATTCTTGAACTAGACAGCAAGCAGCCAAAAGGGCTCAACAATACGGAGGACCTGCACAATTTCTTGTAACATCTGACCATGCCAAATTATATCTGAAAATCTACATGTCATTTGAGCTCATCTTTGCATTGAGTCGACAACCTTACATTCATTAGCTGTAAATTAAATGTTCCCAATTTCCCAAGACCCTGTTGTTTTTAATTCCACATTTTAATATACATATTGACTTTTTAATGTGTATATCTTTTAATCCTCTCCACACTTAATTACACTAACCGGCATATTTTGCACAATTCACAGCCTGCACTTTTAGCACTTTACATGCCAACACTCTATGTGGCACTTTTATATGAGGCGTCTATAATTTTGTAAACTTTTGCTAGCTTTGCACATCTATAGGAAACTTGAATTGGAACACCCAGAGCAGACTAATGAGAATTTATTCCGAGATACTGTCTGCCAATGGTATAAAAGCTATCTGATTAAATAATAATTTTGTGATGTAATTGATTGTATATATAAATTGTTATTTTAATATTATCATATTTTTTTTATCGCTTCACTGCCTTCTAGCTAAGATCAAGTGTAGTATCTGTTCTTATCAGTTTAATATTATCATATTTTTATATATATTTAAATATAAATATACTCTACGGACCTTGCTGGTAGTTCGTGTGGGCTCTGCTAGCCGTTTTCTTCATCACAACTTGCGGTACCCGCTCCGCGGGTCCCGCTGCGCTGCTATCTGCCTCGAGGGGACCTTGGTCTAGGTTGGAAGGCAAACTCCGTGCTGCAGGGCTGCGAGCAATCGGGACCGGACTTCGAGTCCCAGAAGCCCCGGCTAACCACGCCTCCCGTCATCTGGCCGCTCTCCCTGCTAGCCACGCCCAGCCTCCACCTGGTAAAGCCTCGCCATTGCTGGACTTCGTGGGACACTCTACGGACCTTGCTGGTAGTTCGCGAGGGCTCTCCTAGCCATTTTCTTGATCACAACTTGCGGTACCCGCTCCGCGGGTCCAGCTGCGCTGCTTTCTGCCTCGAGGGGACCTTGGACTGGGTTGAAAGGCAAACTCCGTGCTGCAGGGCCGCGAGCAATCGGGACCGGACTTCGAGTCCCAGAAGCCCCGGCTAACCACGCCTCCCGTCACCTGGCCGCTCTCCCTGCTAGCCACGCCCAGCCTCCACCTGGTAAAGCCTCGCCATTGCTGGACTTCGTGGGACACTCTACGGACCTTGCTGGTAGTTCGTGTGGGCTCTCCTAGCCGTTTTCTTGATCACAACTTGCGGTACCCGCTCCGCGGGTCCCGCTGCGCTGCTATCTGCCTCGAGGGGACCTTGGACTAGGTTGGAAGGCAAACTCCGTGCTGCAGGGCTGCGAGCAATCAGGACCGGACTTCGAGTCCCAGAAGCCCCGGCTAACCACGCCTCCCGTCACCTGGCCGTTCTCCCTGCTAGCCACGCCCAGCCTCCACCTGGTAAAGCCTCGCCATTGCTGGACTTCGTGGGACACTCTACGGACCTTGCTGGTAGTTCGGGTGGGCTCTCCTAGCCGTTTTCTTGATCACAACTTGCGGTACCCGCTCCGCGGGTCCCGCTGTGCTGCTATCTGCCTCGAGGGGACCTTGGACTAGGTTGGAAGGCAAACTCCGTGCTGCAGGGCTGCGAGCAATCGGGACCGGACTTCGATTCCCAGAAGCCCCGGCTAACCACGCCTCCCGTCACCTGGCCACTCTCCCTGCTAGCCACGCCCAGCTTCCACTCCAACAGATCACGTATATAAGTTAAGTGGTAATCCCGCGGCGCGGGAGCGTCCCGGGAGAAGCCCGGGACAAGGGCGGGACCGTCTGTGGCCGTCCGGGGCCGTAGGAGGCCGGGCTGGGCCACCCCTCGTGGTCTTGGATAAAGTCCCGGTGATTCTGACTATTAGTTGGTTAAGTGGCTCAGTCGCCCAAATTGTTATAGTTGTTGTTGGGCGTCTGCTGGGTTTGTAATTTTTGTATCTTGCCTGTATTGCTTGTTTAATCCTCAACATGCCCCTACGTTCGGGTAGAGATCGTTCTGTTGCACTTCAGACATCAAAGGGGGTGGTTTCAGGCCCATTAGATGCCTTTATAACGAAAGCTACGGGTATATTAGAAAAAGAAATAGCGTTTGTTGAAAAAAGGTTGTCCTTAGATCTAATAAATGGAAAACGTTCTTCTTTGGGGCACATTGTTACAGTACCAAGCCCCACACCTAACCAACCACCTCCCCCTAACTTGGTTCTTGTACCTGTTGAGATACATATTGATACTGAAGGTTCCCCCCTATTGCATTGTATCTCTGATAATAACATTGGTGATACAGATTCATCCGCGAGCGGTGTAGAGGATAGTGTTCTTTCTGCTACACCCTCGCTTCTAGACTCCTCCTCCGAAGAGGAGACTCTGGAGGTGAATCGTCCTGGTAAGAGGAAGCGTAACAATCGCCGGCAGAAAGGCGGAGTTTCAAAGGCACCTTAAACCGTTAGTCCATCATTACGTGTGTCTGAAACCCTCCTTTCAAGGGATGAACCATTATCTACTATTCCATCGGGTGGCACGGTCACTTCTGCTTCTAATACTACAGGGGTCCCTCTTACTAGCATAGTAAATATGAATGTGAATAATGCCGTCCTGCTAGCACAAATGGAAATTTTAATTAAGACACTTTTACTCCCGGTACTAGAGAGAACTAGACTTATGAATCTAAAAATTGACAACCTATTATTTATTATTATTATTAAAAAGGATTTGGTACCGCGCACATACACCAATTGGTTTCTTGGCGCTCAAGACCGGGTGGGAGGAGAACATTCAGGAGCAGGGCCGCTAGCCATGCGCCAGACGGAACAGGTAAGTTTTTAGAGAGTTTCGAAAGCAACGATAATCGGTAGACAGACGAATGGCAAGAGGGAGGGAATTCCAGGTAGCCGGAGCAAGGAAGGAGAAGCAAGCTCCTCCATGTTTCTTGCGGTTAAACCTAGGGGTGATCAGAAGGTTGTGAGCCGAGGATCTGAGGTGACGGGAAGGGACATAGGCAAGTAAACAGGAAGAAATAAAGGCAGGAGCGCATGAAAACAGGGATTTGAAAATGATGCAGGCCATTTTAAAAACACACCGCTGTGCAACTGGGAGCCAGTGTAAGGTTTTCAGCAAAGGGGTGACATGCTGATGTTTAGGCTGCCGAAAAATTAGTCTGGCTGCCTGATTCTGGACCTGTTGAAGTCGGGAAAGATGGCAGGCAGGGACCCCCACGTATAGGCAGTTGGCATAATCTAGACGTGAGGTGATGAGGGCAAGGATAACAAGAATAAGGGCCTCTTGAGATAGAAACCTGCGAATCTTCCCGATTCGGCGGAGGTGGAAAAAACAAGCCGAAGTGACGGTGTTAA
This sequence comes from Lissotriton vulgaris, assembly GCF_964263255.1. Taxonomy (NCBI): domain Eukaryota; kingdom Metazoa; phylum Chordata; class Amphibia; order Caudata; family Salamandridae; genus Lissotriton; species Lissotriton vulgaris. The sequence continues at coordinate 1,309,532,033 of NC_141687.1, forward strand.
TGTGAGGCCGCATTGAGAGGTCACTAGAAATAGTGACCCCCAAGCTCTTCACTGTGTTCACTGGACAAGGAGGGGAACCCAAAGCTACAGGCCAGAAGTTGGGAGACCAGGGAGTAAGAGAACCACCGGTCACCACCAGCTCCGTTTTACTGGGGTTGAGCTTAAGTTGACTAAGGTTCATCCACTCATAGATGAAGAGCATGGCGTTTTGAAAATTAGAACAGGAAGAGGGAGAAGAATTGAGAGGAAAAATAAGCTGCAGATCATCTGCATAGTTAAAAGCAATAAGTGAAAACTGACGAAGGGAGACAAGAAGGGGCTGCATATAAAGATTGAACAGAAGCGGGGACAAAGCAGAACCCTGGGGGACACCACAGGAAAGAGAGGATAGAGGGGCAGAGAAGGAAGAAAGCCGGACAGATTGAAAACGAGAATGAAGAAAAGATACCACCCATGACAGGGCCAAGCCAGAAATGCCAGCATTTCTGACACGGTCGACCAAGATACCATGGTCGACCGTGTCGAAAGCGGCTGAGAGGTCTAAGAGTACAAGGGCCTGGGACAGATTCCTGTCAGCTCCCTGTTTCAGTGTGTCCATGACTGCCACCACAACTGCCTCAGTGGAATGGGCGGGTCTAAACCCAGCCTGTCGGTCGTCGAGGAAATGAGTTTCCTCGATAAAGGCACTGAGGCAGCGGGTGACATAGGTCTCTAAGACCTTTCCTAAGTAAGGGAGGAGGGAGATGGGGCGGTAGTTGGCTAACGTGGAGGGGTCAAGGCCCGGTTTTTTTAAAATGGGAACCACCACAGCGCTTTTAAAAGCATTAGGGACAGAGCCAGACAGAAGAGATTGATTTAAGAGATCAAGAGGGGGGCCGGGGCAAGCCGCGAAGGCAGCTCTTAAGATGGATGTGGGGCAGCAATCGTTAGGCGAGCCGGAGCTCACAGTCTGAAGCAATGAGAGAAAAGTATCCAGGGAGATGGGGGGAAATTTAGAGAACGAATGGGGATTCGGGGGGGGGAGAACAGAATCATGAGGCAGAGTAGTGAGGGGAATGTTATTTTTAATCGCGGAAATTTTGTCGGAAAAAAAAGAGTTGAGAGAGTTACACAGGGCTTGTGTGGGAAGGGGCTGAGGGGTGACCCGATCAGGAAGGGAGAGCTCAGCTACAATAGAAAAAATGTCTTTGGTCTTGGATGCCGAGGTCAAGACCTTCTGAGAAAAATAAGATAATTTGGCCGAAATGATCGACCGTTTATAAGCCTTTAATAAATCAGAGTACGTGACTTGGAGTAAAGGGTCATAATTCCGCCGCCAACGGCGCTCAGCCTGTCTAAGGCGGAGTTTGTCCGCCTTAAGAGTGGAGGTAAACCAGCGCTGAGCGTCGTGGGGGCGTTTGGACTTAACAGTTTTGATGGGGGCAACGACATCACAAGCAGAGGACAGCCATTGATCAAGAGAGATAGCTTGGGAGTCCAAATCAGAATAGTCAGGGAGAGATGATGAGGCAAGAATAAAGTGGAAATGGGGGATGTCAGCCTGTTTCCAATTTCGAACCTGAAGGTTATGGGGGATCGGAGGACGGGTAGGCAAGAGTAAATGCAAGGGAAAGGAAATAAAAAAGTGATCAGACCAGGGGCAAGGATAGACCAAGGGAGAGGGGATGTCAAGATTAATGGACCAGATCTGATCTAATGTGTGGCCTTTATTGTGTGTGGCCACGAAGATGTGTTTGGAGAAATTTAAACCAAGCAGTGAGTCAGTGAATTCACGGGAGAGGGAGGATTCCTGGGGGTCTAAGGGCCAGTAGTTGAAGTCGCCCGCCACCAAAACCCTGGCGGAATTGATGGCAATTTGCGAGATCATACTACTAAATAAGGATGGGAAGAGGGGCGAGTTGCCAGGGGGACGGTAAACTAATATACAGATAAATGAGGAGTTGGGAGAGGTAAATTTCAGTGTAAGGATGTCCGTATTAGCTATGGGTGGAGTGGAAAGGGTAGTGAACTGTAAGTGAGAGCGAATGATAGCAGCGACTCCGCCGCCAGGTCTGCCAGGGTTTCTATCAGAATGGAGAATATAGTAGCCTGCAGGGATGGCGGCCAAGATGTCAGGGTAAGAGTCAGCGTTTAACCAAGTTTCCGTGAGGAGTAAGATGTCGATAAGACCTCCATCTAGGAGTTGGAATATGTCTAACTGATGTTTAGGGAGTGAACGAGTATTAAGATAAAGTAATGTGAGAGGGTCACTACCACTAGGACTGGGCAGAATCAGCCGAGATGCAGCAGAGGGAGGTGAGGAAGTGGGAAGGGAAGGTGAGGAAGGAATTATAAGCGGGGGAGAGGATAGAATGTTATTTCCTCGGATGGTAGCTATAGCATGGGGAGCAAGGAGGACATGATGGGAAAGGGCACGAAGGGCCTGAGAGGAATACACCAGACGTTGAGCAGCATGCCTGGCCCCTGGCCTCGGTCGGCCGCGGACGGGCGCAGACGGGCTCGACTTATGCGCGACTTCGGCGCGAAGTCGGCGCTCCCGCTGCGCTCGTCCGCTGCGCTTCCTCCAGATGGCCATGTAAGCCGTCCAACGTGAGACACTAGACCGCTCACCTGCGCGGTCTGGAGGCAGGGCGGAAGTGCCGGAAAGCGGAAGTGGCGCTCTTGCAGGGACCCTCCGCAGCAAACGGCACAAGCCGGGGCGGACCGGGGTCAGGAGCGGGTGAGTAGCGGTTGGCGAATAATCGTCACAACATGAATGCAAGCGCTATCAGCCTTAGCGCGAACTACAGGGATTAAAGCACGAGCGCTGAAGCTAGTAATCAGCTTCAGAGCTCCAAGTATTAAAACGCCAAAAGGGCTACGGCTCAGCATCAGCTGAAAGGAATAAAACGAAATAAAAAGCGCTTGTCAGCCGCGCTGCAGCACACGAGTGGTCTACAAACCACCAAGTCAATCAGCGGGGCCGGCAAAGCACGTTATGAACCCTCGCTCAGCAGACACTAGACCGCTCACCTGCGCGGTCTGGAGGCAGGGCGGAAGTGCCGGAAAGCGGAAGTGGCGCTCTTGCAGGGACCCTCCGCAGCAAACGGCACACAGCCGGGGCGGACCGGGGTCAGGAGCGGGTGAGTAGCGGTTGGCGAATAATCGTCACAACATGAATGCAAGCGCTATCAGCCTTAGCGCGAACTACAGGGATTAAAGCACGAGCGCTGAAGCTAGTAATCAGCTTCAGAGCTCCAAGTATTAAAACGCCAAAAGGGCTACGGCTCAGCATCAGCTGAAAGGAATAAAACGAAATAAAAAGCGCTTGTCAGCCGCGCTGCAGCACACGAGTGGTCTACATAGTAAATATGAATGTGAATAATGCCGTCCTGCTAGCACAAATGGAAATTTTAATTAAGACACTTTTACTCCCGGTACTAGAGAGAACTAGACTTATGAATCTAAAAATTGACAACCTAGAGACCAATATTAAAGATAATTCTTGTCTACTTAAAAAACTGGTTAGCCAACAGGCCAAGCTTTCGGTCTCTTCTAGTGGTTCTGGTCATTCTAACCCAAAACCCCCAGGTCATTCCGTTACCATTACCAAGGCTATCCCTTCTGGGGCACTGTTAAATGTTAGCGACTCCAGACCGGTCCCTAAGGCCAGGACCTCGAAGCCACCTAGTGCACCAAATTTACCCTCCACCCCGGCTACCCAAACTGCTATACCCAAGAAGGCAAGTTTTAAATCCCATGGGCTTCCACTGTTATCTGCCCCCAAGCCTGTGAGTTCTGCACAGGCCTCCACTTCAGGGGTAGGCAGTTCTAAACCAACTTCCCATCAAAATTCCAGTACTAGTGTTGCAGCAGGGTGTACACAACCATCGAAGAGAGTCTCCAGAAGAGGGCCCCCCCCAGCAGATCTACCATTCGATGCCACACCATATACTATCATCCTGACAGGTGTTGCACCCTTAAGGGATCGACAATCAGAATCACATGGAGATCTTATGAACAAAGTAGCCTTCTGGCTTAATAAAAATCGTCCCCTTCCACCCTCCTCTTCCACAAAGATACTGACAGTCCGCAGAGTTGATTGGGTGGGTTATTGCCCAAAGGACTTGGAAGGCGACTGTATTTTAATAAACTTCCGGGATCCTTGGGTGGTAGATTATATTCGTAGAGAGGCAAGATTTGGAAGAACAGGGGATGTACAGTCCTTAAGCTTGTCTTACTTCTACCCAAAAAGGTATGGCCCGCCCCCTCCCAGAAACTTTCCACCTCATAGACCGGTGGGGAGAAATGTGGTGGAGAGGTTTCCTAATTCGCCCTTCTACCCGTGCCTCTCGAACAGGTTTGATCCACTGTCTGGGTTGGAATGTGTTGATTGACTGGGGTATGTTTATGGTCTAGATAGTTCTAGTAGTAGGGATTCTATGGGTTGTAGCCTACCCACCACTGTGGAGGGTAATAGCAAGGACTATGCTGAAGTACATTTTAATTCAACTCCCCCGAGAACTAGTTCCCTTTTGAGGGTGAATGCTGAACTAGAAGAGGATAAGTGTACCCCTGTGGTAGCCCCATTTAGTAACCAAGTGGGAACAGCTAAAATAGTTTCCTGGAATATGGCAGGACTAAGGGGTCGTATAGATAGTGAAGATTGGGTTGATTTCATTGACTCCTTTGATATTGTCATTCTACAGGAAAGTTGGGCAGTTACCCCGATTTATAGGGTAGGGTACCTAAACTTTTACAAGCCGGCTTCACAGGGCCCTAAGGGTAGACCCTCAGGAGGGTTAGAGGTATGGATAAGACAGTCCATGGGGTTCAGCTTACTGGAGATTTCGGTAGATAATCCGGATCTCCTGTGTGTTAAGTGTAGTAGAGGCAACAATAAGGACTTAATTCTCATAAATATTTATGCTAGAGGACGACCTGGAGGTCGTAAACAGCCAGTTATAGACGATCTGGACTCACTCTTGAGGAGAATAGGCAGTGACAGTTTGATTCTGGTCGCTGGTGACCTGAACAGTTCATTTGAGCCTCTGAACAGTGTGGGGGAGGATCTAGGGGTTGATGAAGATATGGTATGGGACATCCCGCCCTTATCAATAACAAAGGGCGTCAAGGGCACCGAGGCAGCACTTTACTGGCAGGGTTTATGTTTAGAGTGGGGGCTGCGTGCTGCTAATGGACGCACGCTCTCCGATAAATCAGGCCAACCAACCTTTAACAATGGGGTCTGTAAGAGTCGTATCGACTATTTCCTTGTTAAACTTGAGCTCTGGTCCCAGGTTATCGATATGGAGGTTGTGGTACGCCCAGAGAGCGACCATAACCCCCTTTCGTTGAGCCTCAAGCTTTTAGGCGTTGGAGATGGGCCTTCTATTACCACCTGCTCAACGTCAGAGGTTTTACTGTGTAATGACAGAAAAAGAGTAAAATGGTCTAGGGTAGTTGCAGACCCCTTTATAATAAAAGGTATAGAGGAAGAAGTGGCAAAAACCCTGGCCGCTATGGTAGTTGCATCATCCTCCCAGGAGACTATCCCCCAGATTAGCGATCTTCACGACCAGTGCTTCGCGGAATTAAAAACTCTGCTAACAACCCCATTAATACCAAGGAAGGATAAAGTCCGGACAAAATGGTACAACAAAAGCTGTAGGGTAGCACACAGTAGACTGATCTTAGCGATCAAATCTAGAGACATTGCAGTTATCAGAACGGCCCGGCTATTCTATAAAAAAGCGCTATGGGCCGCAAAGAAGGAGTGGGAGGACCGCCATTGGTCAGAGCTCCTTTCAGCATGTCTAACTTCAAACCAAATTAAGTTTTGGGAAATCGTTAAGAGGGGTGTGAACCAAGATTCCAAAACCCCCGCGAATCATGTCTCAGTGGAAGACTGGATGGATTTCTACTCATTGCAGTTTAGAGCTCCGGATGTGGATCAGGATTTTCACCTAGAGTTGGACGTAGTCTCGCCTTCTAATCCTGTTTGTTCACTACTTTTTAATATCTCTGATGCGAAGTACGCTTTGGGTACAGTCCACTCAGGTAGAGCGCCTGGGATGGACGCAATACCCTCTGATCTTTTTAAAATGAATTTAGACATTTGGGTTCCCTACATAACCATGCTTGTGAATGCAATCGCTGAAGGCGCAAGGATTCCGAATTCCTGGAAAGGGGCGGAGATTCTACCAGTATTTAAAAAAGGAGACCGCTCAGCCCCGGGGAATTATCGCCCAATAAGCCTGATAGATTCTATCCAAAAAATAGCTGCCAGGATGGTACTTGTGAGAATCCAGGGGTGGATGGAGCAAGAAAATATTTTGTCCCCTATGCAAGCTGGGTTTAGAGCAGGCACCAGCACCCTAGATCAGGTCTTTAGACTTAACATGTTGTTTTGGAAGGTAGTCAAATTTGGTGGAGGCACTATCTATGCCGCTTTTGTAGACCTTAAATCGGCTTTCGATTTAGTTCCCAGAGAGAAAATGTGGAAGTCCCTTAGACTCATGGGTCTGCCTCCTGAACTTCTTGATTTAGTGATTAGACTTCACGAAGAAAATTTTGCCAAAGTGAGATGGGGTAAACAAGGTCAGGTGACTGACAGCTTCCCAGTTACACGCGGTGTGCGACAGGGATGCGTGTTGGCACCCACCTTATTCCTTTTGTTTATCAATCAGGTTGTAAAATTATTTTCTGATACCCCGACCGATGCACCATCTTTGGGCGGGTTTAAATACCCGATGTTGATTTTTGCAGATGCAACCCTGCTTCTCTCAAAAACTCGTAGGGGGTTGCAAATAGCCCTCAGCAGGTTTGCTGAGTTTTGCAGGGTTATTGATCTGCAGATCAACACTGACAAAACAAAATTTATGGTTTTCAGTAATAAAAGTCCCATAAAAACCTCTATTACTTTGAATGGTACCCTGATTGAACAAGTGGATACAATGATGTACTTGGGTGTGACCCTGGACTACCGATTTAGCTGGAAACCCCAGATTGAGGCCCTTTATCTTAAGTTTGTCCGCCTCTCGGGCTGCTTATTACAGGAGCAAAAAAAGTCACTGACCAAACGTATTGCCCCGGTGATAAAAATGTATGAAGCAAAAATCAATACAGCCATATTATATGGCGCTGATGTGTGGGGGTACAAAGATCTGTCTCTCCTTGTCAAGGCACAAAACACATTTTTGCGTAATCTGGTGGGTCTACCGCAATCTACACCCACCAAACCATTGTTGTTAGATTTGGGTTGCAAACCCTTCAATGACATGGCTCAGTTCCGCCTGGTGGCCCTATGGCGACGGCTCTGGACCACTCCAGAGCTTAGCCTATTCGCCAAGGAATTGGATGAAGTTAGGTCATTGTGGGGGGCTTCCCAAATCCCTTGGTTAAGGGAAGTAAAATCTGTGCTGGATGAGATGGGTCTCAACCACCTTTGGTCCAACCCGGGGGATTCCCTCTTTCCCTCCAAACAGGACTTCAAGGATTTATTCTGGACCACAATAAAACATCTAGCTGTGGCCCAGTCGGATGCTTCCAACCTAACTGGGCATGTTCTGGTTCTTAAATTGACCCCTTCTCTAGAATCATACTGGGATGTGATCACTAAAACCCTCGACCGGAAACTATACCACCAGTTCCGTGTCGGATCACTCCCAGTCAATTCCTTTGCCGGGAAATGGCTTGGGAATACAAATCATACTTGTCCTTGGTGCCCTAATCACCCGGAAAGCTTGGGTCACTTTCTTTTTGCATGCCCAGCCTACCGCGTTCCGCGGCTGAAATGGCTTAAACCCATATGTAAAAATCTTGAAATTAAAGGGTTTCTAAAAGCCATGAGGATATTTCGCTCTACTACATCTGAGATGGTGGTGGTTGGTGTGGCCAAGTATCTAGGCTGGGCCTGGATTATTCGAACTAGAAACCCCAATGTCTCTTAATGCCTATTTCTCTTATATACTTCTTACACATTTTGTACAGTGGATTGTTATCATAACTAGAAGTCTTTATTAAACTGTCTATCGAATTGTTTAATATCTTTTTTAAATGAGGTACATTTTTAGATAATGATTACTATAATGGTTTTACAAAATAATGGTGTTTTTCTATGTATTGTCTTTTATGAGTTGATATTCGAAATAAAGACTTTTGAACTGAACTGTATAGTTATATATTTATCATATTCACCGATTTTATGTTTAACCCATCTTTAATCAATTTAATGTGGCAGTTGGAGTCATTTACAAAATGAATGACTCGTCTTTTATACCTTGTGTTACATTTATGCATTTTATTAAGTGTACATCCATTAGATGTTGGTGTTTACAAAATTACAATTTTAGAGATGCCCGTTAATGTGCTCATCTGGGCGCATTAACCACGAAAAACGTCAGACTGTGAAGTGTTTCTTCAATGTTTATGTACCATGTGATGAGGGTGAAAGCACTATTGAGAAAAACACAGCATAAAAACTGAAAGCGGACTGCATTTCCGCTAGTGAACAAGGATACTTTGTATTCAAAACGCGTCTGACTGTGGCTGAAATAAACAAGACCTATTTAACCACGTAATTCTGGGTGTCCGTTTCCCATTTCTCGGCAAGTCCGGCTGGAGCGCAGGAGAAGGACTGGGACAGTTTGAGGTTACAAAATATATGGCCAGCAAAGATTCGGATTGCACTGAACTTAGATGCAGCGAGCTGGGAGGCCTGAGAGCAATAGAAGGTCTCCATTTGGAAATTAACGCAGAAGGTGATGGTGAGGTAACCAATACCCAAATGCTAGAAAATTGGGAGGTGCAACAAAAAGGTGGGGCCAGTGATTTCAAACCGGCCTCTACATTTATGCCAATAATGGGCACTGACGCCATTGATACTTTTTCTGATGCCGTAGTGAGGGATCTCACCAGATTACGGATCACGAGTAAACATGTGCCCAAAAAATACAACTTCACCAAAACCCAACAGCTTGCATTGACTACTCTTTGTGAGGATTCAGGCCTGGTATGTAAGCCCTCTGATAAAGGGGGGAACATTGTTCTTTTTCCCTGCAGCCACCCAATATGAAACGGAGGCCCGTCGCCTATTGGGTGATGCAAACACTTATATAACTGTGAATGAAAGAACATATAATCAAAGTGTGGTTGATTATCACGACATGATATCTAAATGGTACAACATCAATATGTTAAACACAGATGAATATCTGTTTTTACGTTGTCTGAGTCCTGTGATCCCCACTTTCTACTACCTACCTAAGGTTCATAAAGACTTATTAAATCCTCCAGGCAGGCCCATTGTTGCTTCCAATGGGAGTTTGACAGAAAATCTTTCTATTTATGTGGACTCGTTTTTGTCCCCTTTGGTGATGTCCCTAAAATCTTATTTAAGAGATACCAAACATTTTCTGAACTGCATTGACGAAGTGGTCTGGAAAAACACGTATTGTATGCTGGTGCTTGACATCACCAGTCTATACACGTGTATAGCTCATGGCAATGGACTAAAAGCTATGGCCAGTTTCTTGGATAAACGTCCCATAAGATTTTATGAGCACAACAAAATGTTGATGGAATTTATGATGTTTAGCCTGAATAACAACATATTTTTATTTGGCAAGCAATTGTATAAACAAATGTCCGGAGTCGCGATGGGTGCCTGCTCCGCCCCCAGCTTTGCAAATCTTTTCGTGGGTTGGTGGGAGGAGCAGGTAGCCTGGAGCGAGAAATATCAAGAATGGGACAGCCGAATAATAAGGTGGTATCGTTATATAGACGATCTTTTCATCATTTTAGAATGTCCAGTAGATACAGCCAACAGTTTTGTAGAGGCTCTGAATGACAATGAGATTAATTTAAAGTTTTCAGGACAAATCAGCCAAACTTCTGTCAATTATCTCGACCTTACTGTCTATATTGACAGTTGTGGTAAAATGCAGACAAAATTGTTTAGGAAAGAGACGGCGGGCAACTCCACGCTCTTTGCTACCAGCAGTCACCCCCGTCAATTAATTGATAGCATCCCTTATGGGGAGTTATTAAGAATACGTAGGAATAACTCCAATGATGGTGACTTTCAGAAAGCGGCCCATGCCAGCATGCTAAGGTTCAGAATAAGGGGCTATAGTGACAGTGTATTATCTAAGGCCTATGAGAGAGCCAAGATGATGAGACGAAACGAGCTACTCAAATCCAAAAAGATTGTGAAATACAATAATGGTAGCTTTCGTCTCATTACCACTTTCTCGCACAATGCAGGCCAAATTAAGAAAATACTTAGAAAGAACTGGAACATCTTATTATCCGATAATACCATCAAGGCAGACTTACCACCGAATCCCCTTATAACCTTTAGAAAGGCCAGATCGTTAAGGGATCACCTAGTTTCCAGTCACTACTCTGCCCCAGACAAGACCCCCAATTTGCCTGCACTTAATGGTTTTTATCCTTGCGGTCGCTGCAAGGCCTGCAAATATAGTAAGCGGACGCTCACTTATAAGATACCAGGCGTTGCCAATCCCAAAAGAATTATGAAATTTCTGACCTGCTCCACGCCATATGCCATTTACTGCCTCTCATGCCCCTGCGGCCTGAATTACATTGGCAGTACTACCAACGCAGTGAAACTTAGAGTATTGGAGCATATGCGTAGCATAGCGACCGTGTGAGGTCCTAAAAAGGATGATGCCTACCCAGTAGCTAGGCATTTTGCTAAAATGCATAAAAGTAACAGGGACCTGTTAGCATACATATGCATAGATAGCGTACCATTGAGCATCAGAGGGGGTGATCGTCTACTCAAACTTAGACGACTCGAACCGAGATATATAATAGATCTACAGAGCAAGCACCCTAATGGCCTTAATATGCATGAGGAGTTGTCAGTTCATTTAGGCTGACTGGCTGGGCATTGACTTTCAGTATATATCTTGTAGTACATTTAACCCTCGACATCCCTTGACTGTACCTTTCCTTATCCCCCTCTTTTTCATCCATGTTTCTTTGTTACCATGATAAGTTAGTATGAACATTGATGATATTGTGTATTTTTACAAATTCTTTTATTGCCCTTTTTGTACTAATGGTATTTGGATGAATTTTTGCTACTCATGCTTTACTTAATGAATTATCATGCATTTGCCCATCCAGGGCGAGATAGAATTGTGGTGTGGTACCATATTAACCTGCTAATAATTTAAGCTATATGCACTTTATATATAGGTGTGGGGCACGCACATGGGGCGGCATCTTGCCGCAATAGCCCCCTCCTTTGCATTATTGCTTTTAAGTTTTATGAATTTATGTTTGGTTCCACCCGAACGCCCATCCAGGGCTACATTATTCTTATTCTTATCAATATGTGTGTGACCGTGCATTCTCGATTTTGAGGTAGATGGATATTTTCAATTGCATTTCTTGATTTATGTATTCCACATATTTCTTTCATGCGCATTTATGTTGAAATGTTATTCAACTTGCATGCAGATGATATGTATTGTATACCGTTCCGTAATGGCGGCCATGTATGTATTGCACAGTCCTACTTTGCTTTTCATTAAGTTGCATGACGTCTTTTTAAACTGACGAGCGCTTCGGCTCTTTGCACAACTTGACGAAGCCCCAAGGCGAAACGCGTCGTTGCTGTTGGTTCTTGCATTAAAATCTTTGTGGAACCTCCCCTGTGTATGCTACTTTCCTAAAGGACCGATAATCCTGGGATATTTGGAGCGTAATTTAAAGACACGGGCACACCCCCGTTTTGTGTGCACCCACTCGCGTGTGCAGCTGGTTGGTGTTCAGAAGCTGTTTATATATATATATACATATATATAAATATATATATATATATATATATATATATATATATATATATATATGTAAAATCTGCAGCACATCTTTATTGCCATGGGCCTCCACGCAAATATATATATCAGGTAACACTCCAAATGCATTTGCTCGCACCATCAGGAGAGTAACGGACGCTTTCATACGCTGGTTGCTGGTGCAAATAAATTTCTTCATTGCTCAATCAGTGCAATCGGTAAGACATGTTTCAGCGATTCCAGTCGCCTTGCTCACATAAACGCCATTGTGATTTACAACACAGTATTTCAAACCCTCCCAGATGATCATGTTATGGGCCGTCACCTGACTAATAGTGAACAAAGTAAAAAAATTATCTGTAGTTCACATTAGGGCACTGACAACATACATAGCAAATTGTATTGACAAATGTAGCAATCAAATTAATGACAGTAGAAATACTGACCCCAGGTAGCCAAATTCACTAAAAACGGGGGAAATGCATTCTCGCTGTTGCTAATGAAATTTCAGTACAAATACTCAAGTTCGTAAAAAAAAATGTTTCCAGTACACATCCAGAAATTATCAATAAGCAATGCAGCACTGCTACACAATGCAACTATTACACTTGACATCATGCTCATATATGTATACATAATATATTTGTTAAGTAAAATTTGCCCTACCTACGGTTGACAGCCCGAAGAAAGTGAATAAAGTGCTTAGTGCTAAAAAAATTCCAAAACCCAATCTCGGCTAAAAATAAATGTGCTTATAAATGTTCCTGGAGAGAAAGAGAGAGAAGTAAGCTATTTACGTTCTGAACATCATAAAATACTGTCCTGTTTGAACAGAGTGCAATTGAAATTATCATAAAGGTTCTGTTGGATTCTACGAATCCCCACCTGGGGAGCCCCCCAAAATTAACAATCCCAGATGATCCCTCTTGGCAAACATGGAAATAGACAGACAAAGCTGAAAAATAACCCAATTGGCCAATACAACATAGCAGTCACAAATGGTCAGACTGAGTCACCATTAAAAATCTGTGCAAAGTACACCAATAAAAACGCATACACTACCCAAACACCACTGCCCTGTGGTGCGTTTTAAGTTGAGGAATTAATTTCTCTTCAATCTTGAGGGTCCCTGGGGGCCAACTAGCCCACCAGGTACCTCCAGTATGTGCCAGGGAGCTGCGTTGCAGAGAGGTGTTCTGAGGCCACGCCCCTTTTTACACCTCTCTGAAACGCAGCTCTGTGGCGCTTACAGGAGTGACTGGCTGTGTGAGTGACTGTATGGGTGAGTGAGCAGATATGCCAGTACCTGTATGAGTGAGTGAGTGAATCAGTGTGTAAATGGGTGTAAATGGGTGTATTAGTGGGAGTGTAAGAGTCTGTATGTGTGAGTAATTGTATGGATGAGTTCAACTGTGAGTGTCTCTATGAATCAGTGACTAGGTGTGTTAAACTGTTTGGCTCTGTCATTGCATATATGAGTGGTTGAGTGGGATTGGGTGTACGAGAAGTAGTATGGGGGTGTGAGTGTGTGTGTGGTTGTGCGGATGATGTCATCAGTGATGTGATGTGAGATGTCATCAGTGATGTCACTGACCATGTCATGAGTGATGTAATATGAGATGTCATAAGCAGAGCATTGTGAGGGTGTAAGTTATAGTTAGCTGAGGTACCTATAACTGCTGAATTTCTCTGGTTTTGTATGAGTGAAATGTGAGCCTAACTATAACGTCTCTGTAACCTTTGTTTTTTTCAGTGAATTTCTATGGTTTTTCGAATTATATTTCTTAACTCTAACGTCCCTGCAACTTATGTTTTTTCTGTAATTTCTTTGGATTTTTAACTAATACTCACGTTTGCAGACTGCTGGAGAAAGGAGGCCGGCTTCCGACCACCCCAGAAGAATCCTGCTGTGTCGCACATACTGGAGATAACAGGAGGGCTGCTTGGCCTCCAAGGACCTTCAGCTTCCAAGAGGGCTTCATCAGCCAACCATTAGTGCACCAGGAGGTGCATTTTCAGAGTTGAGGAGAAAGGGGGTGCGGCCTCTGTAGACCGTTCAGCAATCCCGCTGTGTGAGACTTACTGGAGGTAGCAGAAAGGGTTCCTGGCCCCCAAGGACCCTCTGCATCCAAGGAGACTTCATCCCCCAAACAGTAGTGCACCAGGAGTTATATTTGCAGAGTGGTGGAGAAAGAGGGCGGGCCTCTGACCACCTTTCAGCAATCACCTTGTGTTGGACTTACTGGAGGCGACATGAGAGGTTGTTGGCCCCCAAAGACCCTCTGCAGCCAAGGGGGTGCCATCACCAACCAATTGTGTGTTAGGAGGTGTGTTTTCATAGTGGTGGTGAAAGGGGGGGGGGTGCCTCCGGTGACTTGCCGGTCCAGTTTCAAAAAAACAAAAGCATAGGTTTATTAGGGAGTGGTGTTCTGTGGCCGCCTCTTGGGTCGATTTTGGGCCCGGGGACCTCATCCTCCGGGCCCCGGCCTTTTAATTTTAGCTTTTATTTTAAATTAGGGGAGGCGGGCCGCACAGCCCCCATCCTTGACTGATTTTAGCCCCAAGGACCCGTTCCCTCCTTTCTTTGATTCTTCGCCGGGGAGGTGCTGGTCCAAAAGTTGTGCCAAGGGGTCCCGCCCGCATATATCTTAAAGTGCCCTGAAGAAGTGGTGGTCCCTGGGGCTGCAGGGGGGTCCCCGCATCCAATTTAAGTAAACCTCCAGGGAGGTAGTTGTTCTCAGGACTGTGGGGGTCTGCACGGCGGCCCACACTTGATTTTAATTACGCCCGGGGAGGTGGCAGTCCCAGGGTGTGTGGGGAGGTTTGTGTGGCCCCACTGCATTCAATTTAAGTCTCAGGGAGGTGCTGGTCCCCGGGGATTCAGTAAGCCCTAGGATGGAGTCACCATGCACCCCCTCCTGTTTTTAGGTCTCGCCTACACAGCGCGTAAGCGCTGCTTAGAGGGACCTCTTGCCAACTTTCTTGGAATCTCTTGCATGTTTGCTTTGCGGGAGCGAGCAGCGGTGCCATCTGTATGCAATTATCGCGCCTGCTGCTGCTTACTCCCGCAAGGCAAACACTCTGCATGCACGAGTACTCTTTGACTGTCGCGGCCGTGGGGCCGCGCTTGTCTTTAATTTCTTCTTTAACTTTCGCAGCCACGGGGCCGCGCTTGTTTAAACAATAAATCAACAGCACTAGACTTACATTTGTAACAGTATTTCTCAAATTGCTTTTTCAATTACCTAAGAGAATTTACCTTTGAACAGGCTCTCTTTGTAAAATGTGCTCTACTTGAGCAACCTCCATAAGTATCAAGCTGCACCAACCCTTCAGAGACCCTCAACTGCCGCCCTTTCCTGAATGTCTTTTTGATGTGGTTGAAAATACCAGAAAAAACATGTTCTAGTGCTGGTGACTCGGTTGCCTAGAACATGGAGTGTGCTCCCCTGTGGCAGCAGATTGTTGAAAAACTCTTAACTGTTACAGCAAAGAAAACGCTGCAGTGCCCCAGCGGTTAAAGTGATTATTAAGTACCGGAGGGGGCTTTTCCAATTCTGCTGCAAGAGCAGGCACTTTTGTGTTAAACCCCTTTTAAGTCGGACACAGCCTCAGATCTGCGTGAACTTCGAGGAAAATGCTGGGTACATGACATTCCTAGAAGTGCATCATGGGAATGTGAGTTCCGGTTTACATGTTGGAACGCTTTTCAGCGTAATACTAAACAGGTGCGGGTTGAGTGGGGTGGAGCAACAGAGGATATCCGGTTAAATGCACGAAGGGGAGAGGGATCTCTAAACACTTTTTGAAATTCTGAGGATGAGTGAAGATTAGCAGCGTATCGTTGCAGGTACGGAATAACGTTTAAAACATTAGAGGGGAAAGAGCTCAGTCTGTAAACTTTCGGTAGGAGGGATAGCAGATTAGTATAAATGGTGTAAAACAACAGGGTGAATGCTAACGTGAGGAAATGAAAAGTAGCAACCGAGGTAAAATGTGGGAACCTGCTTGGTAGAAGTGAGAGAATGTAAACATGATGTGATAACTGTTAGTTAAGAGAAGGGATTGGGACTCAACGAAATTGGGTAGTGGAATATATATTTTTGGTATATTAATTTGTAATGCTTCCTGATATTAACATGCACTGATTACGTTCTTATCTGTGATTTTTTTAGTGACCCCTGACGAAGGGCTATTTAAGCCTGAAATGCATTGGGTTGTAATGCAAATAAAAGCTGCTTTTTATGAACTGCGCTTTAGTCGTGTTCCTGATTGAAGTCTGGATGGGCACTATGGGGATATAAGAAACTTGGAAAATAGCGCGTATTCCCACGTGTGGACTAAACTTGTATAATATAGTAAAAGCAACAAGAAACGCAAATGAAAAAATGTTGACAAGAAATAGAACGAGTAAAGAGATGAATACGCCCAAGGTGGCAAATTGTCGCTGTGCACTGGTTTGGGGAGAAAGGTCTTCCTGTATTGTGGTTTTTGTCTAAATTGTGTCATTTAGGCATGACACATAGCCAAGTCGCACGCAAACTGAATCATAATGGATTACAAAGGACTAAACTGGGAACTACGGTGTGCATCCCAACCCCCTACATTTCTTCATTGAACAAGCCTATCGGGGATGGCACCCGCTTGAGTAAAAGGATTAAATTGGAAAATAATGACATCACAGAACAAGCCTACACGATGGCGCTGACATCCAAATTCATGAAAAAGACAGTGTTTTAATGTTGAATCGGGTTCACTGTCTGTATTAACCATTGCAGTGCAGTAACACTGCATTTAATTACCGGGATGCATGACCGAAATAGATTTTGCACTTTAAATGACGAGCCCAGATATACATATATTTTACAGTGCATCATGGGAATGTGAGTTCCGGTTTACATGTTGGAACGCTTTTCAGCGTAATACTAAACAGGTGCGGGTTGAGTGGGGTGGAGCAACAGAGGATATCCGGTTAAATGCACGAAGGGGAGAGGGATCTCTAAACACTTTTTGAAATTCTGAGGATGAGTGAAGATTAGCAGCGTGTCGTTGCAGGTACGGAATAACGTTTAAAACATTAGAGGGGAAAGAGCTCAGTCTGTAAACTTTCGGTAGGAGGGATAGCAGATTAGTATAAATGGTGTAAAACAACAGGGTGAATGCTAACGTGAGAAAATGAAAAGTAGCAACCGAGGTAAAATGTGGGAACCTGCTTGGTAGAAGTGAGAGAATGTAAACATGATGTGATAACTGTTAGTTAAGAGAAGGGATTGGGACTCAACGAAATTGGGTAGTGGAATATATATTTTTGGTATATTAATTTGTAATGCTTCCTGATATTAACATGCACTGATTACGTTCTTATCTGCGATTTTTTTAGTGACCCCTGACGAAGGGCTATTTAAGCCTGAAATGCATTGGGTTGTAATGCAAATAAAAGCTGCTTTTTATGAACTGCGCTTTAGTCGTGTTCCTGATTGAAGTCTGGATGGGCACTATGGGGACATAAGAAACTTGGAAAATAGCGCGTATTCCCACGTGTGGACTAAACTTGTATAATATAGTAAAAGCAACAAGAAACGCAAATGAAAAAATGTTGACAAGAAATAGAACGAGTAAAGAGATGAATACGCCCAAGGTGGCAAATTGTCGCTGTGCACTGGTTTGGGGAGAAAGGTCTTCCTGTATTGTGGTTTTTATTCCTAGAAGTGGGACAGACTCCATGGTACCCCTTAACTCAGTTTATCTTTCGAAAATTCCTGAACAGCAGACTAGCTGGAACCGGAATGCTAGGGCTTGCGAAGTGTCTGCTTATGTAACTGTGCCAAGTTGAACCCAGCCACTGCTCTGATGCACAACCACGCATTGGCGGTGGGCACAGGGAAGCAGTGTTCATGCAGAACACATCCGCCTATTCACAGTGCAGCACGCGCCCAGCAGTGGGGCTCAGTGGAACGCTAGCTGACTCAGCGGGAATGCATTATGTTATTTTTGTTCTTATTTAACAACCTCTCACACGTGTACACGTTTCCCTGGTGCCACATAACACCCTCCAAACAATTTTTCTTAAGAAAATGAACGGAGTAAATCATTCTTTCATTTCTGTGTCTTGCCATTCACCAACACATTGCACTGAAAATGGGTCTGGCACCTGACCAGAGCTGTCACAGGAGCTAGGAAGAACCTACACAGCTGATCTACAAACGAGTCCGCTTAGAAACTTCCAAATCTACAGAACCTTAATTTAGACAGGCAGAGAGATACGGTGAGTATCCCAGGATTAGAGAGAAATTTAAAAACTTGCATTCTCCAACCACCGGATACAAGTATATAGTCAATGCAACTACACAGTCACTGCAAATGAAAATTCTAAGTCATTTAATTTATTCGATAATGGCTTTTCACCACATAAAGATTAGTACATAGTAAATGCACAATGAAGCATAATGGAGAATACATTAATATTATGATACTTTCTCAATCATGTGCTGTGATCAGTGGCGGCTGGTGGACTTCGAAAGTGATGAGGCTAAGAAAATGCCTTTGATCCAAGGTAGTGAGTAAAGTGAGTAAGCCCCATGTCCTTGAGAGGGATTCAGGAGATCTTTCATCTAGAAATAAATCTGAGACAGTGATTGCATTTAATTGCATCATTTCCACATAAATCAGCCCAGAACCCAGGTGTCAAGGGATACTGAAGTTGTATATGGGATTTGCATCTGTACCCTAGCTCTGGTTTGAAGGGGATACTGGGTCTGCTCCTTCGCGAATGCATGGCTCATGATCCATTTTTTATGAAGGCCTTGAGATATTGTACAGTGATTCTCTCCACCATCTGTGGTGTACAGTTATCTTTGCACAGCCCGTTGTGTCAATGCTGTCCTGAATAAAGACACACTAGCATCTATTGATTTTTAATACATATTACTTAATATTTACAATATTTCACTGTACTCTGCATGTATTTGCTTTTTCACATATGTAGGAAGGTGGCTAGCTGACTATGGTTACCCCAGACTTTTTGCCCTGTGTTTAGCTGGTTTTCGACTTAGTTGGCCTGGTTCCCTGCTAATCAGGGCCCCAGGCTATCTGCTCTCTCCTTAAAATGGACTCCATGCACCCTAGGTGCATAACCTGATTGGTACAGGACACCTTGTCAGCCCCTATATAGTGCACTATAGGTGCCATGGGCATAGGTGCATCCAAGGCCTACCAGGGGCTGCAGTATATCTTTTGCCACCCTTGGCTGGTTCTTAAACTGACACAACTGGCTGATCATTCAGCTGGGGCAAGTTGGTGTAATCACCTCTTGCTTAGATATAGTATACCTATATCTAAACCTATATCTGGACACATATAAACCTGTGAGCCACTCCTATGGAAGGCCTTATCAATCCTGGAGGCAGAGTGTGTGGTTTAATGTGAGATGGTGCTCTAGCATGAGCTGAGCCTGTCTGCAGCTGTCGGGAACAACTCCCTAAGCTGTTCCGGGATAATGCTATACCATATACTATTAGGTGCATTAAAATCCTCGTGGTTATATGTCAACTTTGGTTTGGCTTTATCAAAGCATGTCGTGTAAGGTGTCATACGATTTGGAATACTATCCCCTCGACAGTCCTGTCGACGGGGATAGCATTCCACCCCTCTAGAGGGAGACGACATGCTACTTTGCTAAAACGCGGTTGATTTTAAAAAGAGCCTCAGATCAACAAAATGGATGCTTCTGCCACAGACACGAGTCTGACCTCCTGCAGCTGACCGAAACTCAGCCAAGGAGGCCTGGACAAAGGGTTTCCTGTCGCAGGGAGGTGTCACACCACCCCAGACAGGAGATAGTGGATTGTAGCAGGGAGGTTTGAAAGAAACCAGACACTGCCTGGGGAGCACAAGGCTTCCCCTTGCATAATCCGGTCAAACCGGTTCTGGGGCATCCCAGCCCCAGTCCCAGCGCGACCTGGACAAAGAGAAAGGGGTGTAACCACCCCTTTCCTGGGTCCCACCCATAGGAGGGGACCTAGCAGGTAATCCAGCCCCCTAGATTGGTATAAGAATGGGAGCAGTGCCAACGCACTCAGATTATCTTGACGAAACATTTGAAACGAAACTCTGGACCCTTCGACATCCTACTCAACGTAGAAGACTGAAGAATCTCCCTTGTGGTCAAGGAGTGACCACCCTGTGCAAACAGGCACCATCCAGTACCTCGACATTTGCTTTGTTGCAGTTCCCGCCGGAACTCGAGCAACAGAGTCCAACAAGACCAAGTGAGCCTGCCTTCTAACAGCCCGATCCACAGTCCCTGTAGAGCTGAGACCCGTAGAGGCGACCGGAAGCGCGGGCCCGCCATCTTGAAAAGACCACGAGACACTGACCGTGCAGCTCACGAGTGACCCTCGAAGCTGTACATCAGGGTTTAAGAAGCCCCAGCCCTGAGCCACTTTTGCACCGAAGCTCACCCCTCTACACTCACCGAGTGCTGCGTGGGGCCCTTCTGCTTCTTTTGGCTCAACTCGTTGGCCCGGTCACTTGCCCGCTGGCTTGTGGCCCCTGTGCCGATGAAGTACGAAATCTAACTTGTGATTCTGGTTGCTCCAGACTTGCACCTGCTCCTCTGAAAAGGAGCACCCGCTCTGACCCTCCTGGCAAGGAACACCATTGATGGTTACACCTCACGATTAATCACGCCGGTGATTCTTGCCAGTGACTTCGTGTTTCTTAGATACAGTGTTTCTCCGACATTTGCGGTCCTTCTCTCAATGCGCTCCAACAGCAACTGGGATCGTCGTGGTCTTGATTGGCAAGGAACACCATTGATGGTTACACCTCACGATTAATCATGCCGGTAGACGGCACACAAAAGGTCAGCGAGACTTGACTGCCTGGCCATAACACCGAATGATCCCCTTGGTGCCCCGGATTTATACAACAAGATCCACACCCCTTCTCTCCTCCCCTCCAAAAGAGCCTGACACAAAGAATAAAAGCCCTGATGAGAGACCAGGGACACTAGTCCTGGCCTCAAAACGTGTCGGCAGTTTTTGGTGGAATAGAGTATTATTTATAAGAAACTAGGACTGGCTAGTCCAGACATCATCATTCATTTAGTCATCCATTTGACTATATTCCCCATTTCTTTTATTCTTCTCATTTATTGATTTTTTTTGTTTGTGATATTGTTTCTTTGTAATGTATTGATTTCTTTGTAGGTTGTTTGATATATCATTGTTTGTTCTCATGTGTGCTAGAATTATGTATAATAGTGTAAATATTTGAATGTACAGTATGTCTCTTTTTTTCTGCTAATGTATGTAAAAGAAAAATCTAAAAATTATAAAATAATTGGCATTGAATAAGGCTACCGGGGCGAGATGTAATAAATATTTTTCTAACCCCCAAAGAAATGTTTTCTGTTTAAAGTAAGTGTGGTTTAGGCAAATTGTGTTTTGCATGTTTTCTTTTATGGTCATGAAAGTTACCAATGATGATAACGTGGGCAAACTAGTGAGTACTAACCAGCAGCCCCCTTGGTGATGCTTACGTGAGGTACTTTCTGACCTCTCTCACATTCTTTCCTAATCTTCTCACCAATCTTTCATGGTTTCCATTTTCTTTTGACCCTTGATATGTAATGGGGTGTATTGATGATTTTTCTGCAAGTGAACAGTTGGACTAATAGGTTATTGGCAATAAGTCTGTCCCGTGAGGGAAGGTTAATGTCTTTAAAAACTCCCCCTGTGTTTTAAAAGAAGACAATAAAGATAACTGTTTGTGTTTATAAATTACTGAGTGGGGGCGACCTGACTGTTTACCCTCTGGTGCTCCTTCTGTGTATTTGCTAAACAACCAACAACAGTTCCATGTAATAAAAAATTTGTTCTTTTTCAGATTTCAGCAAAAATCACTAGATGAGAATGTTAACAGTTTCAAAACACAATTACCAGAGAGACACATAAACGAGTATCCCAGGTTTTTACTGCTATACAAAAAGTGCACAGCGCTTGTGAATGTTCAACAGTGATAAATGACAAACAAGTAATGCAGCATATACACAAATAAAATGAGTAAAGGAACCCAAGGAGTAGATCATCAATGTTGCTTTAAGTCCATTCATTTATCGGTGCATCAATGGATACAATCATATAGGTTCCATTTGTCCTTTGGGTCGATGACGTCTCAACCCTAGCCTTGTTATGGGTCATCAGGACAATTAAAATGTATTCAGAGCAGCAAACCATGTACAAATCAGGTACAGAAACCTAAATCTTAGAGGAACGGTTCAGCCAGTAAGGACTCAGCAAAAACAGGTTTAAGTAAGGCTCCCGGTTTTCTGTTTTTACGGATGTTTACAGATAAATACAGGCAGAAAACAATGTGTTTTCTCTCTGTATTTATTTTTAAAAGTGGATAAATACAGATAATTGGGCTTCTTTTAAGTGACTCTGTGCTGTCTTTCATGAATTAAAGGCCAATTCATTAAATAATGTCATGTGTCAATATACATTTGTGGTATAATGCTAATATTTACCCAGTGCAGGCTTTGTTATATAATATTTGGCAGCTGAAATAGCTAAAACAAACAGACATCAAAGTATGAGTGCATGTCTATCAGTTAAATAAATATGGAAATGCACATTTGTACAACTTCATTTATCTGAAAAAACACAAAATAAATATGGATAAACACAGATAAAGTGGGCAAAAAATAAATATGGATAAATACAGACGGAAATGCTAACAAAAAAAAAAAAAAAAAATAGCATAATACCGGGAGCCCTAATTAAGAATCAGTCACTCAAGGTACTTCAATCCAAAAGGCAAGAAATCAAGAATTAGCCAACTGCACAGCTGATAAACATTCAACCAGACAGCAGCACAAGGGAGCAGCTTCAACAATCGGCATCTCATCAACATAGAAGGCGAATGGAACAGTTTATAAGTCTAGCTAGCATATGCCCCTATTTCTTAATTCCATATTATCTTTCAGTTGGACGTGTCTTTGAAATAATAACCATTTCTATGTAAAAATGTGCGAATGGCTTAGCACAGTCTTCTGAAGTCTCACTCCTAGGGGGCTCCTGGGTCTACTGGATAGAGCAGTATGGTGATGGACATAAAGTTTGCAATGGATAGGGTTGTGCAGGAGTGATGGTAAAGTGATTTGGACAGCAGGGTATCCTACATTACGGAATGTGTTCAGACTGCGCAATGTTTTTTGAATGTAGGAAGTAAAGTTGCTGGACAATCAAATAGAGGATATATTTGAATCAAATTGATATGGATCATGTTTATACCTTTTATAAATTAGATTGAATGACTTGCCATTGAATATCTAATGTAAGAAATGATTAAGTTTTAATTTTAAACAAATTGTTTAAAGAATGTTATGGTTTATTCATATTGGAGTACATTAAGCCGAATGTAGAGTAGTATTTTTTCTATGTTTATGGAACTTTTTAAAATACGTGCAATTTAAAATGTTCCACAAAATGGCACCCACTATGTGAGCAAGGACGTGGAATGCGACTGAAACACATCTTTGCAGACCGCTAAGAATAATAAAAATACGCATAAAGTCCCATTACTCTCTAACATTCTGTGAGTAATGACAGTGAGTGAAAGAGATATTTTCCAAAGTTTCCTTAAAGGAACAGCTTCCACCTGATTCCCTAGCCCCCATGGTCGTTCAAGTGGACTAAAGAGCTTCAAAAATAGATGTTCTTTTATTTTTAAGCGCACTTTTTTATGATTTCCAGTGTTTGTGAACATCAACTTGGTTTTGTATTAATACACCTCAGGCTGTGTGTTGTGTATTTTGTTTATAGACTGTCTGCAAACACGGAAGGAGCTGCGCAGTCATTGGTCAAAGTAAAAATCCACATGTTACAATGATGTGTGTATCAGAGAACTGTGTTTACAATCCAACAAGGGGTGTTTTTTGTCCATGGTCACTTCAGGATGTCGCTTGAGAGTAACCTGTGTGTTGCTTCAGTTTGGTGTAAGTCCACAGTTCACAAACAACAACACCAACTCAAAGCACTACGTACGAAAGTGTAGCTCAATATTTTGTGGTGTTGTATGAGTCTGTAGATGTGCAATTATAGTCAGCTAAAGCAAGGCTTCACCAACACTGATGTTGGAGTGCACCTTTTGTGTATGTGTGTGCGTATGCATGTATGTACATCTCTTTTAAAAACAGCAAAACTACTGCAAAGTTCTTAAATGCAAATAAAAATTGCCAACGTCTAATGTGGTGCTGTGTGTATTAGGAGATTTGCATTCATGAACTGCAAGGGAATTGCCTTGTGCCACACAGATCTGGGTTAGGTATTGTTTGTTCACGTGTATATGTCTATTTAGTAAAGTGTTCAAAAACATTGCAAATGTATCCAAGTTATTTGGTGGAACTTAAAAAGTCCATAGGTTTCACTGTGGTGTTGAATGTGTCAGGGAATTTGTGTTCAAAACACGTTAAGGTGTGGTGTTCGACCATCCTGACTCGGGCTCTGTGTTTAGTGTAGCAACCTTTGTGTGTTTTTTCTTCTCCTTTCGTTGAGTTTTTGAAAATGGCAAAACTTGTGCAAACTTCTTAAGTACTACCTAAAACTCCATATGAGCAACTGTGATGTGTGCATGTGGGGAATGTATATATGATCTGCCAAGGGCCACGTCGATCTGGCGCGTGGAAATGTATGCATGTTTAGTTAGGTGTTCGCAAACATTGATACTGGTGCAAAGGTGTTTGGTGCAATTTTAAACTTCATGCATTCACTGTTCCGCTGTGTGTATTCATGATCCACCAGCGTGTGTGGTCCTAGGCTATGCTACTTTTAAGTACGTGTGTTGTATGTCAGACCTGTTGGCAAACGTTAACAATGGTGCAAATTGCTTTGTCGCCAGATAATGATCCGTTATGTTTGTTAGGGCACGTTACTATAAAGTGCCAAGTTGTGTGCTTAGCTCACGCTGACGCTGCAGCATACAAATCCCATTTAAATGAGCTTTTTAAAAATAATAATACGTTTATTTGATAGTTAATTAAAACCATTCAACTAGTTAAATATACACTCCTCAATGCTTATAATACCATTTAAGCAATAACATCTTTAACAGAACATGCTTTCTCTCTCACAGGGCACCAATCAAAACTTTATTGGTAATCCGATTCTCTCCTCAGGCCCACAGAGGTACAGAGGTCAATTTACACAACTTGCCAGGCTGTACCAATGTTTAAAAGACAAGGATGCAGGGTTAACTGCCTAATGCACGTTTCGTCGACTAAAATAGTAAATTCCATATTAGCAGAACGTTTTTAAATGTTCGGTTTCATTTAAATGTCACAGATTTAGGGAGTTATGTGTTCCACTGCTCATGAGCAAACTTCTTTTTGGAAAATATACACCCTCTGTCTACTAAAAACACACATTTTGGCTTTCTTCGACTAAACGGATGAACAGATTTTCGCCAGTAGTTATAAACACATACTGCACTTATCAATTCATCGTTCTTACACTGATGAAATGAGCAACTCGGAGGACTGAAATAGTAACAACCATTATTTTAAAAAGCTACGCAATTGCGGTAGCAAGTATTAAATAAAAACCCATTTGTTTTCAGACAACTGGTGGTAACTACATCAATTTAAGGAAGATATGAAGTATATGCGATAATTTTAAGAGGATCTAGCATTAATTACAAGACCAGAGAAAGGCCTAAGCACTTTAGAACCTCAAGTAATTTCAGGGTCCAGGGATAGCTAGTACCAGGATCGGACTGGCCTACTCACTATAGGCATGGTACATGGCAATGCCTTTTATTTATCTGTTTTAAAAACAACACATAAATAATGCCAATAGCTCAAACTCTTGTAAATGAGAGACGTATTGAATTGCAAATGCTTGGTTTTTCCGGTATTAACACAAACATTGCCTGCAGCAAGCACAAATGCATGCAGTCTCCCATATCTTGCAAAATAAATATACAGCTTGCCTTAACGGTAGAGTGACCACCCGTCCATAAACTACATTGACTGTCCATAATTTCAGCCTGATGTCCGTTACTGAGCTTATAACGTACAGCATTGTCCACCTTTTCGACACTTTTTACAGCTTTCTGCCATGTTATTTAACTGGCAGCTCCATGATGCAGATATCAGAACAGGTTTTCAGTACAGCATCGAAGGTGAGTGAGCACTGACTTGAAGAGATATTTTAACAGCACCCAATAACGTTGAACATCTTTACAGCTCCTATTATTATAGTTTTACCATTTATTTACTTTTTGTACTATTCTCCTCTTATATAATTTGCCACCAAGATTATTACTTACTTAACAGGTTTTCGTTTAGCTTGAGTGTCTTGTTGTTTCCATTGTTGATGTTTGAGGTGTATAGGTTTTGGGATAGATGGATAAACAGATTGATGAGTAGGTATCTATATAGATGAATGGCTGAAGAGTGTGGGTCTGACATAGAGGGTGTAAATGGAAGGATGGTTGCATTAGTTGGGAGGATGGATGGATGGATGCATCTTGATTAATGCATAGGTAGACAGATGAATGGATTCATAGCTGGATAAATGGAGTGACATGGGTGCCTGTATGGATGAATGAACAGACGGACGGATGGATGATGGGTGAAAGAATATGGATAAATTAAAGAATCTATGTGGGTGGATGGATGGATAGATGATGAATTGATCATGGTGGGTGCAAGGATAAATAGATGGAATAATGAATGGATGGGGGTTCAGATAATGAATATAACAGAGTGGATGGATGGAGTTTAAGGGTGGATGAATGGATAGGTGGATGGGCAATGGGTGCTTGGATGGTTGAATCTGTGAAAATGGATGGACCTAGGTGAGTGGATACATAAATGGGTAGATGGGTGGGTGGGTGGATGGATATATACATAAGGATGAATACTTGAGTGGTTGGATACATCTAGGTGGATGAATGGACCTCTTGGTGGGTGTATGTATGATATTGCTGGGTGCATGGATGGATTATAAAGATAAATGAAAAGATGGACTATGGGTGCTTCCACGGATGTACGCAGCAGAGTGCCATTGAGCACAGTTTCCTTCCCCCCTACAGGCTCATGATGCCTTTGGCTTCATTCTAGCACATTTTATGAGGATTCATCTCAAGGCCAAGTACCATAGTAGGCACACTAGGCTTTTCCAGACATTAACAATGTTTATACCTATACAACAGTATGTTATCACATTTGAGTAAGGTAGGGATCTGTGCACCCGTCCTAAAGAAGAGGCTTATTTTTATTTTTTATTTTCAAAAGTTTTATATAGCACTGGCTAGACCCGGAGGTATCAGAGCGCTTTACATAAGCATCAGATCATAGTTACATTGTTACAAAGGTTACATAGTTCTTAGAGCATGGCCACATAGTTCCTTGTAAGGTCGAGATAAACAATAAACACAAATACGTAAGAGGAAAATCAGGCAAGGTGAGAGATTCAGGGGAGGGGGGGTTGGAGCAGGGGAAGTAGACAGATAATGAAGGCGGGAAAGAGGAGGGTAGGGTGAGAGACACAGCATGGGAAGAGGAGGGGAAGGGTGACGGGGACACAAACCGGTAGACGAGTCAAGGCAAACTTCCAAAGTCCAGTAAGCTGTGATCACAGGGGAAGTGGTATCACTTCCCTATCTCTGTTGCGAGAGGATCCCTTTGCACAGTGGACTTTCTTAGAGGGGTCTCTGAGACTCCAAGGTCTACAAACTGGATCCTTCCCCAGAAAGGGGAGAGGGAGTGCTTTGGCAAGGGGTGCCATACCATACCTCAAGTGTGAGTGGCTCCCTTGGTGCACTGGACTCACCCAGCTGGTTCGCTGAGACTCCAGAGTATAAATATTGGATCTTGAACAGTTTCTTTTTTTCTGTACTGCATATAATGATTATCGGAAAAAATGGATCATCCTTGTGTGTTGCATTTTATCTTGCATTCGGCCCTCTGAAGCCATTAGGATATTTACGTCTGATAATACACTAACTAGGTATCTTTTGTACGTGTGGCGGAAACGTATGAAGTTTTTATTAACCTAATTTTAGTATATGTATAACAGTATTTATTGAAATGAACTGTTATTACTTCTTAACTATTTCTGTTCTCATTTGGAACATGATGTTCTTATCAAATTTTACTTAATTGTTTTCGATACTGTATTATGATGGTTTTTAATTCTGTAAAATGATCAATTTCGTCTTGATCGAATAAAAAAATTGCAAAATTGCCATATTTAGGCTTTTAGTTCTTTGTACCTTATTGCCGGGCGTTTACTGTGTAATGCGCTCTCGGCATTTCGAATGCTCGCTGGAACGTCCCTTCACAGTTGAGGCGCTCGCTTGTTTAGATTAGCTTGCGTTCTCTGCAATGATATTAGAGGACGTGGTTACTCTTTTCGGCATTTATGCGTTTAGCGGTGAGCTGCTCTCATATCGCTTTGGGCTTACCTAATCTCAAAGGGGGAGCCTATGACCGGTAGCGGTTATAGGGGTACAGGTGGAGTTGGATAGGGTTTTTTTTTCTGACATGTATTACATTCTTGACAGTGTCTTTTTATGTCCCCATAAACCCCCAGCCAGTAGAAATGTCTCAACACGCTCAGGGTGGTTTTCTCTGTACCGGTATGACCCGCTGTAAGATGTGAATAGGCAGAAAAAAGTATCTGCCCTCTAAAAGCCCAGGGCACTACCAACTGAGCATTCTCCTCCCTTGTTCCCTTTCTATACAACAATCCGTCTTTTGGAAAAAAACAGGGGATAGGTCAGGGGAAGGTTTTCACTCTTGTCTTGGGCGGCTTTCCAGGCATTCTGCAGGGTAGGATCATTGGTTTGGGAGAACCTGAAGTTCCTGTCTAGGAGCCATGGTTCGGGGTTGAGGAGGGCTGTTTGAGGGTTGTTCTCAGGACTAGCCTGCTGGGCCCTATCCCTTTGGGGGTGGACGGGGGTAAGGAACAGTCTAAGAAACCTTGGATTGTCGGTTCCTACTATCAGGTCTTCAGGGAGATTTCCCACGACTCCCACTCTTATGAACGATGAGTACCCACCCGCAGGGGTAAGTACTACTTTTGCTATGGGGTAGGGTTTGATGTCTCCATGGACGCACCTTATATGTACTAGGGTGCCCGGCATGATCTGAGAAGTCTCAACAAGCTCCCCCTTGATTACTGACTGCCGACACCCTGAGTCCAACAAAGCCCTAACCTATCGCCCATTCACCAGTACACTTAAGTCCTCGAAACATTTTGATGCACTTAGGAGGTATTGTACATTAATTACACTACACCTCCATTACACCCCTTTTAACAATACCAGCACGGAAGTAAATTAAAGTTTTCTAGCCCTCACTTGCCAGATATTTTCTTAAAACTCAGTTAGCATTCACATCTGACCCTACCCTTTTCACAACCCTCACACACAACACATAGCGAAGTTATCAGTGCTCCCGCGAATTCGATAGTCAGTAGCACGCCGTGTTCCGTAGAGGGACGCGAAGACCCCTATGATGAAGCATGACACCAAGGGCCCTTTTGGTGTGTGAGGAGTATTTAAAGAACATTGTGTGTGACCCACCGTCGTGGGAGGCACACCCTCTTTCTTCCTTCTCTCCTTTCCGCCTTTCACCTACCTTAAATGGATGGATTCTCTTTGTTTATAAACTGTAACTGGGGAAATTGAGTCCACCCCTGGTGTCTGTTTCGACACATTACCTCTCCACTCCCTCCTTTGATCTATATGGCATTTTTCAACAAAGGTATACACATTAAATTACTAAGCAAAAGTCCACAGTATGCTTTAGGGTTCTGCAAAATAAAAATATGGGCATGAACTGTGGGCAATTTGGATGGCATAGCATCAATAAAAGAGCAATTATGCTTTTCAAATATTTTAACCTAACCGTTGCTCAAACCTGGGGACAACTAGGTATTGTGGAAGAAAGTGTTTGCAGTGTCAATTAGTGCACTGTGTCACAGATTGTGGTTAACTATTCTGAGGGCGATGGCGGAGTGTACCGAAGGTTGGAGTTCACTGTGCTCAGGGTGATGGTGCACTCTTTTCTGTATTAGAACATTGGGATGTGTGTTACGGTGCACTATGGCATTGGTGGGGTTATACTATACAGTGTGCTCTGGTGCACTGTTCCGAGGTTGGTGGTGAAATGTGCCTAAGGTTGTAGTTGAATGTGCTGAGGCGATGTTCTGTAAGTGGTAGTGCCCTGTGCGAAGTGGACTGGTGCAATTGGTTGTGGTGCATAATGTAGTGGGTAATGGTGCACTTTGGACGGCATGGTGGTATGCTGTTTTGGCACATCCCTGGCTTGATGGTCGAAGTGAACATGTGGCGGATTTTGTACATTTCTTGTATGTGCTTCTTTTCTGCATCTCATTCATGTTTTTCAGTTTTAACCTGTAATTGATTCAGGCTTCTTCAGTCAGTAACTTCTTTGTCTCATGAATCTTCTGCTATTGAGCCAAGACATTGTGAATCGTATTATTGATTTGACTACAGGAGTATATTAGTCTCAACTTCTTTGTATTAGTGTTTGGGTATATCTAACTGCGTCATTTGGAATGGATGAGCGACTATTTTACACCTGAAAAGTATACTTTATTGTTGCACATTTCATTTTTTATCTCATTCACACACTATTAACACAAATTAATCCAATTTTCGTTGGTTTGCACTGCAGTAGGCATTTGTATTGCTTTGTCAGTTCTTACGTGGCAACAGCAAACCTGTTGGCTTTGATAGGGCTTGTAGAGGGCCTTGAAGCTACCACTGAGACAAAGTCTAGGCTGATGGATGCAAAAGTAAACCAAAATGCTTGGTAGATTGTCTGAAACCATACACTAGTTTTATCAGAAACAGTCACAATGAAACACACACACACATTCACTGCCTCAGTCAAATTTGAACTACTCAACACTGACAATTTCACTCCCTTGGTTCTTCTGGTGGTAGTAGTACTACTAGAAAATCAAGGGGAGAATGGATCACTTGTACCTCTAATACCAGGGTGGGTATGGTAACCAACTTAAAAACCCTCATTCACGTACAGGAGTGGTTAAGCGGTATATATCTTGGTTCTCCCCTTCTCTTAGGGATGTGAAAGCATCCTCATTGGGTCATTTTCTGACAGAATGCTTTCCTCCACCTGGAGTCAGACCAACTGGTAGTATCCGTAGTGATCAGTGATAATGTGAATAAGAGTAGCATGAGATAAAATTGCTACCCACTCCTGGATATTTGGAAATTGGGGTGTATTTCTTGTGAGTATACAACTTGCCAGTTAGAGAATGAACATTCTGGCTGGCAGAGAGTGCAACTGCCTCATACAGGGCTCTTAAACACAGTCATATTCTTAGCTGAGTGCCTCACAAGTGAAAACATTTTAACCTTTGGGAACGAATCTTGTTCTTAAACCGCACCGATGCTACCTATGATAGTGTATGCCAAGGTATGCTGTTGATCAGTCCTCTTAGGTGTGTCTTAAGACAGTGCACCCAACGTTGTTCTTTCTCATACAGGACTTGTTCTGCATTGTGATTCTTGTTTGACAAAGTTTCTAGGTTGACCCAACTGAGCTCATCGGTGGTATGAATCTGCTCAATGAAGTGGGCACTCATTTTGATTTTAGCTTTTTTGCACCACACGTTACTTCTGTATTCGCAGATCCACTGTTTGATCTTGCGACAGGTCATTCCGAAGTACCTCATGTCACAGGGGCAAGTAATCATGTAGATTACGTGGGAGGTATTGCATGCAGTTAGTGTGGTACCTTATAATCCAATTCAGAGATGGAGTTAATGGGATGGTCTTTGTAGGTCTGGTAAATTTGCATACTTAACATGATCCGCATAGGTAGTGGCCAGTTAGAGGGATCATGTTCCAGGAATGCGTGATAGTTTCCCTTTTGTTTTGGATTATCTGCGGTCTCGTGTGTCACAGGATGTCCTTGATATTTCTGGTCCTTTTATTCGCAAATCTTGTTTTAGACCAGTCTAGGGGTCCTGAGGTTAGGATTCTCCAGTTTTTATTCACAATCATTTTTACTGTGTTTGATGCAACTCTGTAAGTTGTTACAAAAGTGAGAGTGTTAGAAGTCACCTTAGGTGTGTTCTCAAGAAGGCTGTCTGTAGGTTGATTCCTTGCTCTCTTCTGGTATTTGTGTATTGTTCCTTGCAAATAGTCTCTGTCTTTTTATTTCTGGCACAGTTTGTTTGCCTGTGATTTGTAGTCCTATAGTTTACTACAATTTCTCCTTAGCCTCAGGAATTGGCTGTATGGCAGATTCTCTCTCAGAGGTCGCGGATGGAAGCTGTTATAGGAGAGCAAGCTGTTTTTAGACGTGGGTTTGTAAAATGTCTTTGTATTGATAGTATTCCCCTCTGCATAGAGTGTAATGTCTAGGAAATCCAATTTGCGGATGTCTGCTGTGTAGGTGAACTTCAGCGATTCATCCCTGGTGTTGATCCACTCGTGGAAGTCTGGGAGGCTATCTGTGGTGTCATTCCAAATTATGATGATATCATCTATGTAGCGTCTCCAAAACAGGATCTTGGGACTGAATGGATTGTTGTTGTTCAAGATGTGGATTTTCTCAAAATTGCTTACATACATACCTGCCACACTGGGGGCGAATGTGCTGCCCATTGAAGTCCAGTGGCATTGTAAGTACATCTTTCCGTTATACTCAAAGACGTTTTCCGTGAGGGCCATGCGGCAACATTCCAACACGAAGTGTCTGGGTGTTTCGTGTTCCCATTGTTGAGAAAATAATCTCTCTTCAATTGTATCTAGGGTTTTTCTTGTGGGAGGCTGGTGTAGAGGCTTTCTACATCGAGGCCTACCAGGCACATGGTGTCTTCATGATAAGGGTCATCTTTTAGTAAGTTCAGTAGATCACGTGTGTCTTTTAGGTACGTCGGGGTTCCTTGTACCAGAGGTTTGAGGAAATAGTCTGCAAACTGGGGGAGGGGCTCAAGTGCTAAGCCAATCTCTGACACTATCGGGCATCCTGGTAGGAGGTGTCCTTTTCTTATGAATCTTTGGTAATGAATATAAATATGGTGTGCGAGGGGATAAGTCTTTAAGAAATTGGCTTCATTTTTGAAAATCCAGGAATTCATTTCCGCCTCATCATCCATTATTTCAATAGTGCGTTGTAGTCTCCCTGTCGAGTCAGAGAATAATATGCTGTAAAACTTTGTGTGTCTGATAGAAGGTTTAGACATTGTCATAGCGATCCTTGTTCAGTACGACTATTCTTCCTCCCTTGTCCACCGGTTTTATAACAAGATCCTCATGTTGGCGGAGTTCTTCAAGTGCCTTTTGTTCACATTTCATCAGGTTTATGAAAGGTTTTTTCACTGTTGGATCTTGCGACAGGTCATTCCGAAGTACCTCATGTCACAGGGGCAAGTAATCATGTAGATTACATGGGAGGCATTGCAGTTAGTGTGGTACCTTATAGTCCAATTCAGAGTTGGAGGTAATGGGATGGTCTTTGTAGGTCTGGTTAATTTGCATACTAAATATGATCCGCATAGGTAGTGGCCAGATAGATGGATCATGTTCCAGGAATGCGTGATAGTTTCCACTTTGTTTTGGATTATCTGCGGTCTCGTGTGTCCCAGGATGTCCTTGATATTTCTTGTCCTTTTATTCGCAAATCTTGTTTTAGGCCAGTCTAGGGATCCTGAGGTTAAGATTCTCCAGTTTTTATTCACAATCATTTTACTGTGTTTGATGCAACTCTGTAAGTTGTTACAAAAGTGAGAGTGTCAGAAGTCACCTTAGGTGTGTTCTCAAGAAGGCTGTCTGTAGGTTGATTCCTTGCTCTCTTCTGGTATTGCGTATTGTTCCTTGAAAATAGTCTCTGTCTTTTAATTTCGGGCGCCGTTTGTTTGCCTGTGATTTGTAGTCCTCTAGTTTACTACAATTTCTCCTTAACCGCAGGAATTGGCTGTATGGCAGATTCTCTCTCAGAGGTCGCGGATGGAAGCTGTTATAGGAAAGCAAGCTGTTTTTAGACGTGGGTTTGTAAAATGTCTTCGTATTGATAGTATTCCCTTCTGCGTAGAGTGTAATGTCTAGGAAAACCAATTTGCGGATGTCTGCTGTGTAGGTGAACTTCAGCGATTCATCCCTGGTGTTGATCCACTCGTGGAAGTCTGGGAGGCTATCTGTGGTGTCATTCCAAATTATGATGATATCATCTATGTAGCGTCTCCAAAACAGGATCTTGGGTCCGAATGGATTGTTGTTGTTCAAGATGTGGATTTTCTCGAAATTGCTTACATACAGACCTGCCAAACTGGGGGTGAATGTGCTGCCAATTGAAGTCCAGTGGCATTGTAAGTACATCTTTCCGTTATACTCAAAGACGTTTTCCGTGAGGGCCATGTGGCAACATTTCAACATGAAGTGTCTGGGTGTTTTGTTTTCCCATTGTTGATAAAATAATATCCCTTCAATTGAAACTGGGGTTTTTTCTTGTGGGAGGCTGGTGTAGAGGCTTTCTACATCGAGGCCTACCAGGCACATGATGTCTTCATGATAAGGTTAATCTTTAAGTAAGTTCAGTAGATCACGTGACTCTTTTAGGTATGTCGGGGTTCCTTGTACCAGAGGTTTGAGGAAATATTCTGCAAACTGGGAGAGGGGCTCAAGTACTGAGCCAATCT
This sequence comes from Lissotriton vulgaris, assembly GCF_964263255.1. Classification (NCBI taxonomy): domain Eukaryota; kingdom Metazoa; phylum Chordata; class Amphibia; order Caudata; family Salamandridae; genus Lissotriton; species Lissotriton vulgaris. The sequence goes on from NC_141687.1 coordinate 1,309,566,549, forward strand.
CGGACACTATCGGGCATCCTGGTTGGAGGTGTCCTGTTCTTATGAATCTTACATTATGTTTGAGTATAATGGCTAGAACTTGTGTTGAGTATCTATATGACTTAACGTGATAACTGCACAGTTTATATTGTATGCAAAAGTTTTGAAGACATTGAATACAGAGGTATTCTGTATGTTTATGTTTTAACAGCCTTGATGAAGTCGCGGGATCAAGCCCCAATAGCGCTGAAACACGTTTTGGCTGTGGCTGAAACAAAGAGAATAAAAGCTTGAAAATAAGAACCAAAAGGAATTGTTTACATTTCATTATTTTCAATGTGTCTGTATTAAAACAGGGAAAGCAGTTACAATACGGAACGTGTGCTTGAGAGTGAAGTAGACTGTAAGGTTCAACACTAACTGCAATACCTCCCACGTAATCTACATGACTACCTGCCCCTGTGACATGAGGTACTTCGGAATGACCTGTTGCAAGATCAAACAGCAGATCTGCGAACATAGAAGCAACGTGAGGTGCATAAAAGCTACGACCAAAATGAGCACCCACTTCATTGAGCAGAATCATACCACCGATGAGCTCAGTTGGGTCATCCTAGAAACTTTGTCAAACAAGAATCACAACGTAGAACATGTCCTGTATGAGAAAGAATAACGTTGAGTGCACCGTCTTAAGACACACCTAACAGGACTGAACGACAGCATACCTTGGCATACACTAGCATAGGTAGCATCAGTGCAGTTTAAGAACCAGATACATTCCCAAAGGTTACCATTTTTTCACTTGTGCGGCACACAGCTAAGAATGTGATTGTGTATAGGAGCCCTCTATGAGATAGTTGCACTCACTCCCAGCCAGAATGTTCCTCCACTAACTGGCGAGTTGTATACTCACAAGAAATACACCCCAATTACAAAATATCCAGTCCTAATGCCAATCAATTAACACTACAAAGACTGGATGAATTAGAAAGGCGAATTTAAGATGACCCCAAAAAATGTTTCTAAACAATACTGTATGTAACTGCGATGTGGCCCATAATGCATTCAAATAACCAGATTTCGAATTCGTAACAACCACCAAGAGGACAGGCTTTTATGAGACTTTTTCAAGTATGGCCCATAACTGACTACGTGAACAAGTTTGTTGTCCCTCTCTTTACTCACGAACAGAGGATCATCATGGTCTATGACTGAGGGTTCCGGAATTAACCTTTAAACAATTATAAATACAGTTTTAGAATTATCAATAGACTGTATAGTTTAACAACTAATGTATCTCACGTACATTCTTATTGTTTGAGTAGAAAACCTGAGGAGACACACATTCTCTTTACTATGCTTATCATCAGTGCTTTAAATGGGGAAAAATAAGTGCAGGTACTCATTAAAATAGAGGTGTGGCAAGTGGGCGGGGCTAGGGCGGGGCTAAGGGCAACATTTGATCATACATAATTACTTCTGTACCAGTTGCATTGGCCGGTGCCTTCCAGACCCAGGCTCACTCCACGGTCAGTCCTTCGACACTAGACTCTACGGGACATAGTGACTAGGTGGGGCTGTACCCACTTCCATTTGTCATCAAATTCCTTGACTGGAGCGAATGTTCAAGCGCCTGGTCATGAACTGCAGGTCCTGCCAGCTGAAGGGGGGAGGCGCTGACCTACTGAAGTTATTGCAGGGGGCACTCTTCGGGGTAGCCGTCCTGGGTAGACGCCAGTGCGGATTCCCAGCATTTCCCGATGGGCGACAAGCACGAGTGTTGATGGATTCACGCGCCAAGTTCCCTCCTGTGGAGCTTGTGGGAGCCACAGCATTTGAAGATGTTCACTCTGAGCTTGAAAAGATAATCCCCACCTCTGGAACACCAGAGGAACTCCACGCTGACAATGGCCGCCTCAGGGCGATGATTTCAAAGTTACCCTAAGCAGCTGACACACGCACCAAAACACAGGGTACGGATGAAGGGATAAATAAAGGGGCTGCGACCCTCGAGGTCTCTCCTCACTCTCCACCAGTGAGTGAGTGTCTCTCCTTTAGTGCCCAGGCCATGTGCGCATCGCCCTAGCTACAGGGGCACTACAGGGAGGTACTGTCCCCCACCAAACACTGCACAGGGACCCGCCGTGATATCTTCTCTCACATGTATGACTATTCAGAGCAGATGGGAAATGTGAGTGGGTTTGTCCACTGCATTGGGGAAAACCTGCAGTTTTTGACATAGTAAATAAATCACTAACGAAGTTATTACCCGTTCTGAAAACTGAGTCTCGCATTTGCTCAAAATGGTAGTGATTTACCAGAATCGTGAATTCCAGCCCCAGTGTCTCCCCCCTGCACTTTCTAGACTCTCCGCGATCAGGGCCTCGGTGTGCGCCGCACTCACTATTGTGCACTGTTCCTCTTTTACACAAACTACTTTAGAAACACTTTTTTTTTACACCTACTATATTGTAAACTCTTTTAGACTTACACTCAATGCTGAACACTACTACACAACAGACTAGTTGTACGTCATATCATTGTGCTGCAAATGCATGGTGCACTTCCCTCACTACGCTATACATTCACTATTCATCAGACCGAACCTTTGACACTACAGCACAGCTGTCTCGCACGTCACCCTGCTGTGCTCTGATTGTGCTGCACACGCACTGTGTACTTGGTCGCTCGCACCTGATTCACAGTGCAGGGACTGTCTAGAGACCCTGTCCTGTTAATCACAGCGTGACCCAAGCCCTCTCAACCCCCTGCAGTTTGGCCCATTCAAATGGGCTTTGCTGGAATCTTCGCCAGCAAATCTGCTAAAGGCTGCTTCAGCCGAGTTAATTACTTGCCCTCCTGGAAGAGAAACCTAACCTGAGCTTGCCCTGCTGTCGATCACGGTACCGGTACTCTTCCCTGGCTCCAGAGAAGTGCCGGTACTGATGGTAAAAAAATGTGGAAGTGCCGGTACTCAGTACCGGCGAGTACCGGCCCATTTAAAGCACTGCTTATCATCGCATTAGATATGCAGCTCGCCACGGGCCCTCATCACCGGGGCACTGTCATTGAAGCGAGCACAAGTCAGAGAACCTGAAACCTAAGGTAACCGCTCTTCCACGGCAGCGACAGATTACGTTTTAGTTAGCCGCGCCGTATAGTAGTAGAATCTTTTGTCTCCCTCGATAAGCAGGTTACCGCCGGTCTCTTCGAGGAAGCCCGATTTGGCAACAATACCAGTAAGCAAGTATGCAACAATTTAAAGCACCCTGTTTATTGCTAATACCACTAGAGGACTTCTGGAGGGCTTTAATGGGTACGCAACATACACACAAAAAGTGCTTTATTAAGATAAAGACAAGCGCCGGCACACCACCCTTTGAGTCTGATAACACCGTGCTGTGCACCACTTCGAGGTGCCACTGAGAAATGCCTCTCTCCACAAGGCCATCATTGGAAAGACTATAGATACACAAACTGTTTAAGGCGCCGTGTTTAACATTATGTGATTGACACCATTAAGACCTTTCTAGGACCTACAGCAGTTTTATTAAGATTTAGACAGGGGCACACATGCCACAGCATCAGCCCGAGACCATCTCAGTGTTCATTCCCTCGATGTGCCCTTTAATAAACGCTTCTCCACCTCTTTAACTTTATTGACGGAGCGCGTTCCAACAGCGCACAATATAACTAACACGAGGTCCGGACAACATACATCTTACCCCTCGCACAATTTGAATGATTACTGTCACAGCCAGAGCTAAGAGGTCAACACAATCTCTATTTACAATTAATGCATAGCCAGTTAAGAAATACTCAGTCTACAGTGATAATGATTATTTTTTCCTGCCATTCTTATGTACTTTAAACTGCTTTAATAATATTAGCATATTCTCGTCACTACATCTATTGAGGTTGTTTGTGCCCCACCTGGAGTTATCAATGCATACTTTATTAATCGCACTGTAACTAAAACATTTGAAGACTGTTATAATCCAGTTTGTATTCCAGTTATAGATATGATTGACCTGTCAGTAAGAAGAAGGGTGAGTTAATTACTTACCTTATCATGGTGCTTACAAATAGCATCCTGACACTCTCTATAGGTCCTGAAGAAAGCCCCTTGACCCTTCGGGGCAAATAAAAGGTCTGAAACATGTCGACATTTCACTTGGTCAATAAGGTGCTGTAGAATAGTAACACTTCTACAAGTGTACCGCTGTATCTTTTTTAACCTTACTGCCTCTCCTACCGAATAAAGTGTGTTTAGGGAAGGAGTGGGTAGCAATTTTAACTCACGCTACTCCTATTCACATTATCACTGATCACTACTGATACTACCAGTTTGTCTACCTCCAGGTGGAGGAAAGCATTCTGTCAAAAAAAGACCCAATGATGATGCTTTCACGTCCCTAAGAGAATTAGAGAACCAAGATATACCCCTTAACCACTACTGTACGTGCATAAGGGTTTTAAAGTTGGTTACCATAGCCCGACCCTGGTATTACAGGCACAAGTGATCCATTCTCCCTTTGATTTTCTTCCTTTGACAGAAAGCCGAATGGATCTCTACTTCTTCTTCCCTCCTATGATTATATACTGGGAGTAGTATTACTACCTATGAGCTTGAAGTCCACATTCATCAACAAAGCACTACCTCAGTTAATCTCATGGTATGCAGATGTTTGCTAGTTTTAAAATCTTTAAATAAGTCCAGTAACTTGTGAACGCTTGCTCAGTACTGCTATGTAGTATGCAAGCCTAAGAACATAAAACTATTTAAACTTGTACTTGTGACAGCTATTTACTTACTTTCAAACTATTGATTGACCTACTCCGATATGTCCCTAAAAGGGACCTTTTGCCCTGAATTTTGGTCCTGAAATTTGACCCAATGTCCTGAATTTGTGTCCTGAATTTTGACACTTTGTCCTGAATTTTTACAGTCACTGCCCAGAATTTGCCTCTATGCCAACCTTACTTTACAAGTTCAAAACTGCCCTGATTTGCAAACGCGGGACACATATTTAGCTATTTGATTTGCTAATGAGAGCCACATTTTTTTAGTGCCCGGGCCTATTTCTATTTTCTGTCCCAGTCCAACACTGGCTAGCACATTTGTGAAAGTAGACCACTTGTGTGTTTGTTACTAGGATTTGGCCAAGTAGACCTGTACTATGTAAGAGCAAACGCACATGCCAACTTATACATTTATTTCACCGTGTGGGGAGGGGACGGGGCAGAGGAGGGGAGGGCCAATGAGGGGAGGGCCAATGAGGGGCGGGCCGAGGAGGAGGTAGGGCCCCGTGCCTAGAGCTACACAAGAAGCACTCATCAAAACCCTACCACCTCCAATAAAAAACAAAGGGTGGCTCAGGCGGTCTCCTATGTCCTCCATTCTGGAAAGACATGTTGCGCAGTGGTTTACAGCTCATTTTCTATGCCACTCTGTGATTATAGCGCCACACCAAGTGACCGTGTGAATGGAGGCAAAATCGTGTGTCACATGTTGCACCGTGCGAGTTTGCATATCTGGCAAAACATCTAGCAAGGTACTAGAGCCAACACTTTCACTGGACGCATCCAAGTGACACTTCTGTAAGTCAAGGGCAGGGCCAGACTGAGAACACAAACCAGACCTGGCAATTCTACAGGGCTGCGGGAGGGGGGACGGGCTGGGGGGGGGGGGGGGGGAGGTGGTAGGGGGTGGTGCTTCTTCAGCACTGCTGTCACTTTTGTTACAGGGGGCCGATATTGCAGCATTGCTGCAAAACCGCCTCCCACCCTCCCGGCCCAACATGAAAACACCTAATCAGGGTAACTGCGATACACGGTTGTCACAATAAACGTAAAAAGGGTAAGGGCCTCTGGACTGAGTACTTCTTTTTAATATTCATAACAGGGGTAGAGTTTTTTTCTTTTTTTTCTAGCAAGTGAAGGTAGAAAGGAGGGAGGCATATGCATAATGTGGTGTAATGATCGTAGTGTCTACATTTGCACGCTACGACCTGCCATTTAATTAACATTTAACGACCTTTTCTATGATATTTCATAGAGCGGTGTCCGCTGGCTCCTTGGCGTTTGGAATGTAGACCAGGTAACTCTGAATCATTTTATTAGCCTCTTTTCCAACTTATCATATGAAATATTTCGGCTGTTGGTTCGTTTGCTCTGAAAGTCACCTCTTTCGCATACAGTATGTTATCCATATTGCCTCCATTCTGCACAAAGGGAGTTCAAGCCATCAACCGTGCAATGATTATCAGTTCGAAGGAAATCCATCTAGCGAGGATGCTATTACAATGTGTCTCTTTGGTGTATTTTTGTCATGCTATCTGCCTTTCCGTGTTTTATAATCAGCCTGGGCTCGCGATGCTGGTAGCATTAAAACGAAAGGATGTTGCAAACTGCAGGGAATTCGTAAACTTGTCTTTGCCTCCTCTATTTAATAAAACCACTATTCTGAGTGAAAGAAGGGTCATCAGGGACACTGTGTGGAACTCGAGGTTTGGGTGAGGGATCGAAAAAAAGAGAAATTTGGGACATTAAGAGGACAATGCCTGGGTGAGGGAAGGATCTGAGGGAACGAACAAGGGAAATCAGGGACAATGTGAGGAACTCAATGTCTGGCTGAGGGGAGGAACTAAAGAAGGAAAAAATAGAAATCAGGGACACTGTGCGTAATTCAATGTCTGGGTGAGGGAAGAATGTAAGGGATGGTAAAAAGGAAATCATGGTTATTGCGAGGAACTCAATGTCTGGGTGCGGGAAGTATTAAGTGAAGGAAAAATGGAAATCAGGTATATTGGGTGAGGGGAGGATCTAAGGGAAGGAAAAGGGGAAATCCGAGACACTGAGAGGAACTCCATCTGGATAAAGTTTAATCCATAGATTTATATGCTTGACTGTACCCCAGGATTAACCTTTCAGTCTAATTACAGCCATGATGGAAAAGAACCTTATTCGATCTGTTATAGATCAGGGCTTTGATTAAAATTGTGCATTGAATGTGGCACACGTACACCCTCTTCTAAAACCAACAAAGGAAACAGGTTACAATTATTTCTCAGTTTCCTCAACCTTTAATACACGACGAACCAAAAGTCTCTTGCACATCTTTTCTAAAATATACTGAAATCATGTTTAGCTAACTTTCTGGCGGCTTGAAAGCTACAAAGAGATACATTTAATATCTAATAAACGGTACCTCACCCATGATCTTCACAGTATACCTTAGGTCTGTTCTATGGTAATCTACTCACTGTGGTGCTAGATTGAAATGAATTGAAAATACATAGTTATACCATCCACAATCCCCGACAAGGCAGGGCAGCGCATTACAGCGAGCAACGCACTAACCCAGAACCCAAAGTTAGAGTTCAGTCCAGTGGTTATTAGGGTTAGTCTTCTGCTCAAGGAAACCATTCCATGCTTTTACACTAGTTTCTTTGTTGGACATTGATGAGTTTGGTATGATCATTGCAATGTGAGATGCAAATAGTTGATGGAATAAATAGATATATTGTTAGGTTGCAGGGATCTAGTTTGAAAGAAAGAGAGATTAAGACAGACAGACATGCAATTTAGCGTGGCCTAACACAGCAGTCATACAGAAGTTTGAAGGGAACGAGAGGGTAATTCAAAGTAAAGAAACGAGGGAAAAATTGGAAGTTTATGTCATGGTCACTTTGTCATGCACGGTTTTAGCAATATAGCAGTGGAGTTTTTTTGTGGAGGCATGTAATCTGTGGATGTAACCTTTAGAAAGACTCAAACAGCAAGGAAACAGGCTTTTCCCAGGTTTACTCCCACTTTGACTACTAGTTACTGGTGTAATAGCTCTGAATTGCCCTGAGCCCTGCTAAACAGGGCTTCGTGCATGTGTTCTGACCCTTAAAATCAGGGCCGGATCTAAGGCGGTGCAATCGGTGCCATTGCACTGGGTGCGGACTTCAGGGGGTGCTGAATTTGCAAGTGTATTTTGCAATTAAAAGCACCAGCTGCTGTGTCCCTGGCCTCCAGCAATTACCAGACAACAATAAAAATGTCAAGATAACTCTGGTGATTAATGTTATTCCTGGAGAGAGAGATCCTAGGTTTTGACTGATTACAAAATAGCACAAAGGGTAGATATATGCCTGCTGCAATGAACGTGTACCATGCAGATCACAAAGTGCATATAATGTAAATAGGTCAGTGGGTTACTGCTTATCTAAGTGATATCCTTTTGTTACTTGTAGTTCCAGCATTAAAATCCCTACATTGAGGTTTTTACTGTGGAAATGCTATTAGCCCCACTGGCAAGTACAGAGTTACAGCCTGACACCTCAGAACTGCTAACTTCTTGAGGGACTACTAAAGTTGGTACTGTAAGCTATCAAAAGTATTAGTGCATTAAATCAGATTGAATGGTTGGATCACATTTATTGTCACTTGTGGGCAAAGTGCAACTTTACAAGTTGCCACTTTAGTTGTCCAAGGTTTCCAGTGCTCGTTTACCCTTGTACTCTGGGTCTGTTCTGCAGACAGCTTTCTGCCCTTCAGGGGCAATGTGCTAATGACTTCCAGGAAAGATAATAATAGAGGCCTGCATTGAAGGAGGTGTTACGTCCACCAGGCAGGAAGTCACATGGGTATTAGCCCAAAACGTGAGCTTCAAAGGGACGCTGCCTTTGAATAGCGAATGAGAAGCACTTGGAAGAGGAGCTGCTCTACTGCTTAATAGACAAACTGACACTAGGGACAGAAAGAGGAAGCCAGTTGTCAAACCCTTTTTTCAGGGGTTTTTAGCCACCTTGGTAGCCATACCTCTGGGTTGGGCTAGGGAGCTTTGGACTTCGAGAATGCGGTTCTGCCATCTTGGAAGTGGGAAAAATGGTGCATCCTGGGAAAGCAATAAGCCAGACTTCCCAGGAAGTTGTCATCAGGAGGAAGCAAACCGGGTAGCCGATTGGCTACCAACCACATCCTACCCTGAGGGCATTTTCAGTACATAAATAGGGCACCTCTGGCACCCAGAACTCAGATCTTGGCTGGACTGTAGAAGGACAGAAGATGGACTGCCCTGCTGCACCAAGTTCACAGTGTAGAGAGGCTGCACCGATCTAGTCTAAACCATAGTTTTTATAAAACACATGGCTACCAGGAGGCCTCCCAGTGCTGCAACAGACATGACAGGCCCTCAGGAGTTGTAAGGGGCATAAGTAACTAAACAGCCAGGTCTTGAAGCCTTTGTGGAAGGGAAGTTCATGCTCTAGTATGCGCAGTTCCAAGGGTAGAGTACTGGATTGCACCTATGGTACTTGGTGGATAGCAAGGAAGAGGGACTGTGCCCATTGTGTCCTGCTCAAGGAGAAGTCATATCCAGAGCTGAGACAAAGCCAAGAGACTTCAAGGGTCAGCCAAATGACCTCCTGTTCACAGCAAAGGGACACAACAGCAGAAGAAGCTTGCTAAGGGCGAGTGGTAGATCTCTGAATCACCATTGTGCAGTAACAGGGACCATGACCCAATCCTCTGAAGTTGCACCCAATTTGCTGGATCCAATAGAGTCCAGTTTACCCACCCATAAGCCAAGCTACAGCCCAGAAGACGGTTTGGCTGTGACCGCAAAACTCGACAGTGGTGACTGGACTTCGACCAGACTGGAGAGGACCTCGAACCCTGTGTCCAAGACCCCTCATCACCTTCATACACTGAGGAGTCGCTGCAGGAAGACCCCCCTATCCCGCGTCACATCCACAGCATCCTTGAGCATCCTGTATCCTCAGCATCAGGACCACTTACATAGCAATTGATTGAATGAGGATAAAGTGACTGATACTGCTGAAAGATTGTTCTGAGGAGGTAACTGTTTCTGAGGGCCTTGCTGATCCCCCTCACTGGCTCCGTGCCAGAGTTGGTAGCCCAGGTAACTGTAACCGACTACATTACACTTGCCCAACAAGTTTTTGTCACATTTCTAGAATTTGCCTATGCTTGTTAGTGGTTGAGTGAACTACTTTAATTTACTATACCTTGCACGTTCTATATCGCCTGAACACTCCGATGGATCTTTTTCATTGTGGTGTTTAAAAATACATATAAATAGTATCTATTTTTTTAATTAATTGGTGTCAGATTTCTTTGTTATCTTGTTGATTTATATTTTAATTGTTTTGGTGCTGATTAAATGCTTTACACTTGTTCATTTGTGTAAGCTTTGCTGCACAGTGCCAAATCTACTCAAGGATGAGCGCTACCCAGGGTTAAACTGAAGGTTTGAAAAACAAAAGTTAAGGGTCCTAAAGGGGTTGGTGAGTGTATTACAAAGTGAGATCGCACAACCACACTATATAATACACCCCATTTCATCACACAAATCATCTGTTCTGAGAGCTAAACACAGTTACATTCTGTTCTAAAGGAATGTGATTTTTAGCAGTCTCTCTAGAAACATTTTGACTTTCAAAGAGATGGCAGATGCTTGTCGCACCCCAAAAAGCAACCCCAGGGCTTGTCTTTACGAGTGGCTGTCAAGTAGTGCAACATTTAAGCACATCCCAATACATGCAATTACCATTTGACAACTTCATAAGAAAGTTAATGTCTAAAATTATTTGAAGCACGTGAAGATGTTTCTGACTCTTGTGCACACTGCCCCACTGTAAGGCAATGCACTCAATAGTGTAAAAACCCAGGCAAGACGAAGCACTGTTGCAGTTCATGCAAACCATTTTACACTGAACATAACATTTACATATAAATATGTTGTGTAAATACACCCAACTTAAAATAATAACAAGGCAGTTGATAATCACTTCACAGCAATGATCATTAACCCATTGACCGCGGCGCGAATTCCACCACGGTGCGGGCATTCTAATCAGTTGGCGAGGTTCGAACGGCCCACGGCTGTCCTCCGCACACACCCAACGTCACCTGGGACGGCCGGAGGCCGTCCACAGCACCAGAGGGATTAAAGTCAGCGCATGTTTATTTAACAGGGATGGGCATCACAGCCACCTGTAAGGAGCTGATAGTAAGGCGGAGGTGCTGAGCATAGAGAGATTGAAAGCATTGTAATGGTCTTAAGCATTGACTGTCTAGGAAGGCACCCTTGCCCGACTTGTCCCTGTAGACCTTTTTAAATCAAATCTATCACTAAGGGGCCCCCTTTTATTTTAAATCTGTTTATTGCATATACATTGAAAATAAAAAGGAAAAAGATCCAGAAAAGAAAGAAGGGCGGGGGAGAAAGGGGAAGGGGTTTAACAATGCCAAGTACATTGCTGCTGATACAGCGCATTGGCAAGGCCCTGCCAAAGATCTCCTGTTGCAATCAAGGGGAATAATAGAAGTAAAGGGTGCACCAAAGACAAACCAATATGCTTATTAATTCACAGAGTGTTTCAATATACCATTATGTTACAATATAATATGTATCACCATAACAATGGGGGTTAGGGGTCAGGTTTACAAAGTGATCTCCACTCTGTTGTAGTGGAAATACCCCCCCCCCCCCGGAAGTGAGGTATCAAGAAGTAGAGTGCTTGATTTCACTGGATCATTGCTCGGGCTATTTAAATAGACTTTGAGCATATTTGTGCGTAGGGGTATCAAAGTATTTACATGGTGTTGCTAACGAGAAAATGGTGTTATAAAATATTCCCCTTCTTAAGAAAATAACAGGAGAGGGACAGGGAGTTGGGTAGGAGTGGTGAGGGAAGGGAGATGCGCTCAAGTCTTCAAGAGGATGGATAATCGGAGTGTCCTAGAAGGAGGAGGAGGACACCGCTGTAAAGTCCTGTGTGTTAGGGGAAGACTGATGTGTGTGGGTCTTGAGTACGGCAACAGGGAGTCTTCAAATAACTACAACTCTCTAAGACGTGGGGGGGGGTAAAACGCGCATTCTCAATCTGGGACAGGTGTTGGATTATTGGTTCCCAAATGCGGATGAATTTGGTGTCCGTATGATTAAGACGGGCAGTAAGCAATTCTAGGCCCATAACATGCTGCAGCCGGAGAAACCACATTGCGATAGCTGGAAGGTCAGGTTTCTTCCAATATAAAGCTATGGTCTGTTGTGCCGCTCCTAGCATTTGCGCTATTAGGCGCCAATCCAAGTGCGTCATGGCAGTTAGCTGTAAAGGTCGAATGCCCAACAGGGTAACTGACGGATAGCTGAGTATGGGAACTCCTATTGTATCTTTAATGTGGCTAAGGACTTCCTTCCAGTAAAGTGTCAGGGAAGGACAGGACCACCAGATGTGAATAAAGTCACCCATTTCACCCTAGCGTCTCCAACATGTTGGAGGGAAGCCCGGGATCATCTTCTGAAGGCGGGCGGGGCTGAAGTACCACCTTGTCATGCGTTTATAAGCTGATTCGCGTTGGGACATGCGTTGATATATTTTAGGAATGTCTCGCCATAATCGGTGCCAATTTTCAGGCGGAATCTCTCCATCAAGGTCCACATTCCCTTGGTTTTGGTATGTATGTTGCTGGGGTAGTTGTGAATGTTGTAACACTGTATATGTTCGAAATCAAACCCCTAGAACCCTCAAAGACCCAAACTAGGGTCTCAAAGGGAGTGAGCTGTCTAGTCACTCCTGTGTATGTAAGAGAGGAGAGCCAGTGTCTGAACTGAAATGATTTTTTGCACTGTTTAAAGGTGTTAAATGTGGCCCCTTGAATAAGTCTTGAATTATGAGACATTCACCCTCCTTTCGAGATAGAATGACGTGCGGCTGGAGGGCAGGCGGGAAGGTGGGGTCATGTGCTATAGGAGTATTGGGAGATGGGAAGGAGGTCAGGCCTCAAGGTATCTCCAGCTTGTCCCATATGTGTAGGACCGTTTTCGTAGGGGTAGATACATATGCACTGCATGGACGAGTTGCACGAGGAAGCTAAGCCAAGTCCCACAAAGGTCTACAAGCTACAGCTCAATCCATGTGGAACCAGTGCTTTTCACTCTCTCGCACCACCCATTCCGAGATATAGCGAGATTACAGGACCAGTAACATTCAAGGAGATTAGGGTACCCTAAACCTCCCAGGTCCTGGGGTAGCATCAAGACTTTGTTAGAAAAACAAAGGCGGCCTTTTCCCCAGATGAGGCAGTTAGATCACGTGGGAACCCCTTTTAACTCAGGTAATTGAAGCCTGATGGTCCTCTGGTTTTATAGAGACATGCGCATAGATTCATCAACCTAAATTGCAATCGCAATAGCTGTGAAACAGCTATTGCGGTCGCAATTACGGCTCCCTCAATTCATCAAGCAAAAAAACAGTAAATTGCGAATTTGCAAACATAAATTCGCAGAATGAATGTGGAACCCCCTTAGCGAATCTGTAACAGAGATTTTCCACTTATTCTGCGAATTAATTTGAGAATTCGCAAATAAATCGCAAATTCAATTCATCAAACATCGCAAATTGTGAAAAAAAACAAAATCTCTAAATGCGAGTCACAAATTAAGGAGAAGTCAAACCAGGTGGTAACCATGAAGTTCAATTGGGAAGAAAAAAAAATTGTAACAAGAAAAATGGGCGGGTCAAAACAAACACACTTAAGGGGACACAGTAGGAGCATGAGGACATTCACAGTGCCAGGTCTATACATCGTGGCAAGGCGGCTGAGGCTCCAGGCTGCAGCCCGGAGCCAACGCAGGATCCAGGAGCGCATCTTCCAGCTGCGGATAACACTCCTGGGCCAGACATAAGAGGAGATCTACTCCAAATATAGGCTGAATGGGGCAATGATAACCAAGCTCATCCGAGACCTTGACCCCCTGATGCAGCACCCAACAAGGAGGACCAATGCCGTGCCCACCCATGTACAGGTCCTGTGCTGCCTGCACCTCCTGGCCTCCGGAGGCTTCCAGGGGATAGTTGCATATGCAGGGGGGATCTCCCAGAGCACACTGTCACGCTGCCTACGGAGTTTCCTGGACGCCATGCTGACCCGGATACACCACTACATAACCTTCCCAACCACCCAACACGACTTAAATCAAACAAAGCTTGACTTCTATAACACCGCGCAATTCCCCCATGTAATTGGATGCATTGACTGTACCCACATCCACATCTGCCCACCCGCTGAGACAGAATACATGTACCGGAACCGCAAGTCCTACCACTCACTCAACATCCAGATGGTCTGCAATGCAAAGACAATCATCACCGACATAGTGGCCCAATACCTGTGGAGCACGCATGATTCTTTCATATTCAGGCACAGCGTCATACACAAGAAAGATACCAGGGGTCTTAAAAAATCTTATAGTTAGCACTCAATTGTAGTGTCTAAAAAGAGAATACCGTAGAAGAGAACAAGAAAAGGAAAAGAAAAGTACCCATCAGCCCACCCATTGGCGGAACTTCGTCATCTGGTTTTTTTTTAATAGGAGACTGGTATCCGCTAGGCACCTCAATTAGAATGTTTTGAGAGGTGTTAGTAACGGATCCTCTTTTTTAGACACTACAATTGAGTGCTAACTATAAGATTTTTTAAGACCCCTGGTATCTTTCTTGTGTTATTATATTGGTTAGTTGGGGGACAAGATACATGTAGGTCTATAAATATAATTTCCCCTTGGACCCCACTCATATTCTGTTTGTAGTACAGCGTCATACACACCCGCTTGGCCAGGGGTGACTTTGACGAAGGACATCTCCTAGGTAAGTACACATGCCCACATACAGTACGTCAAGGCCATGTAGCTGCGCATAACAGGCACTGACCCTCTGCTCCTATCCTTCAGGTGACAGCGCCTACAGCCTCCGTGAGTACCTCCTGACCCCATACATCAACTCTGCAACACCACAGGAACGGCGTTACAATGCTGCGCACATTCACACAAGAAATGTCATTGCATGGACATTTGGGATGTTAAAGAGCCGATTCTGCATCCTACATAAGACTGGTGGGGCCCTCAAATACCAGCCTGAGGTCTGCTGCTGCATCGTGGCCGTGTGTGCCATACTCCACAATATTGCTATCAAGCGGAGGATACCTGTGGAGATCTCTGGCAGTGAGTCGGAGGGGGACAACCGCCCACCTGCACATGTGAATCATGCACGCGGGGAGAATCCTGCTGAACGACACAGGCGCCGCAACAACATCACACTGAATTATTTCTACTGCACCCATACCCCTCACACAACACTTCACTCATGCATGCAGCATAAAATAATGACATGAGTAGGGATTGCGTTTGAAATTAAATCCTATAATTTTGTGAACAAGATCTATCAATTATTTTTTTGTTCAAAAACATGAGTACTGTATTGCGTCATACAGCCACATGATTGCAGAGCAGGCGTGCTTGGTACATCAGCATGGCACTGCTGCTAATGTTTAGTCAATCACTGGCGACTCCGGCCGGACGCACCCTGTCGCCTCTCCACATCCACTTCGCCAGTATCCGGTCGTGATGCTGCACTGGGCCTGGTACTGCGGCGCTGTTCTGTTACCACCGGCACAGACAGGCTGCTCAGGCTGGATGTGCCCTCACTGGCATCATCACCCCCACCCCCACCCTTGCATGGCCAAGGCCACACACCTGCTGGTTTTGGACTGCAGTTGTGACCTGTTCCAGGGCCCTTGCAACATCCTGGAAGCATTGCACCATTTGTATTTGCATTGCCAGGGCGGCGTGATGGTTGGGATGTTGCATTCCCGATCAGGTGGTTCGACCTTGTAAAGCCATCAACACTACCCGTGCAGCTTTCTATGCCGAGAAAATTAGCTCCAACCCGAATCCATCCAAAGTAGTCTTTAAACTCGTTAAAGAGCTACAAAACTCTAGGTCACCCTCCCCCAAAATCTCATCCAACGAACAATGCGAGCAGCTGGCCACATACTTCGTGGAGAAAGTTCAAAAAATCTATGCAACTTTTTTGCAGAACTCTCCACATTCTGAGGAATGCAAGACCCCAGCCCCCACTCACGTCCCCCTCACGCAAATCCCTGCCATCACGTCGACGGAGCTTATTAAACTTTGTAAGAAGGTTAAATCCGGTTCCCCGGGAGACCCTATGAGCCCCTCTCACTTCCTGGACTCAATTGAATTTTTTCTGCCCCCCATGTTGGACATTCTCAATCTCTCCTTTGCCTCCGCCTCTGTACCCATAGCCTGGAAACAAGCGTGGGTATCCCCCATAATCAAAAAACCCACTCTGGATCCATCCAAGCCAGAAAACTTTCGGCCAATATCCCTCCTTCCCTGGATATCGAAAATAGCAGAATCCCATGTCAACGGCATTCTCTCTAAACATATTGACCGAAACGAAATCTTAGATCCATCCCAAAATGGCTTTAGAGCGGGTCATAGCACCGAATCCGCCCTACTGGCCACGACTGAGCATCTCCGGACGATTTTAGACTCCAGCCAAAGTGCTGCGCTGGTCCTTTTAGACCTCAGCGCAGCCTTTGACACGGTATCTCATGACATCCTTCTAAAACGTCTGGAGATGGCTGGAGTGTCTGGTCTCGCGCTCGCCTGGTTCCACTCCTTTCTTAAGGACAGATCCTTTATGGTATCAGCTCCCCCTTTCCTTTCAAACTCCCATCCGATAGCACAAGGAGTCCCCCAGGGTTCAGCGTTGAGCCCCTCCCTTTTCAACCTGTACGTCCAGCCGCTTGCGGAGGTGGCCAATAGGTGGGGGCTCATGCTGGTGTCGTACGCTGACGACACCCAGCTGGTCGTCACCCTCACAGAAAGCCCGTCCATCGCGGCCTCCAAGTTCAGAGAGGGTATGGCAGCAGTGGCACAATGGATGACGGATAACCACCTCCAGCTCAACGCCGGAAAAACCGAGGTGCTCCTCCTTGGCAGAAACACCAGCCTATGGAACGAGCACTGGTGGCCGTCATCCCTTGGCAATACCCCACTCCCCAAAGACTGTGTAAAAAATCTGGGAGTCTGGGTGGATGCCGGCCTCAGCTTTCAATCACACACCAAAAAGGTTGCCGCCACCTGTATAGGTCTCCTAAGAAACCTTAGGCCTATACTTGGATTCTTTGATCCCAAGACCCGACAGTTAATTGTCCAGGCAACCATCCTTTCACGCCTCGATTATGCGAATGTCCTCCTTCTGGGAGCAAACAAGGCAGAAACGGCTAGGTTCCAGCGAATCCAGAACGCGGCCGCAAGAATGCTGGTAGGACTCCCACGGAGATGTTCAGCCAGAACCACCATCCGTAAACTCCACTGGCTGCCTGTGGAACATCGAGTCAAATTTAAAGCTCTCATTACGATCTTTAAAATTACCAAACAGGGGAACCCCCCGCTGTTGCGTAATCTGGCATGCCCCTATGTCCCTGGCCGAGAACTTCGTTCCTCCAACCAACTTCTCTTGAAAGTACCAAGAACCAAGCGCTGCCGCACTGGAGGCAGGTCCTTCAGTGTTCTTGGTCCCAAACTTTGGAACGATCTCCCTCTCAGCGTACGTTCCATAGATTCTCTCTCGGTCTTCCGTAAAGCAATTAAGACCCTCCTCTTCCCTGCCCCATAGACTACCTCTCAGCCTGTCCAGGAAGAAGTGCTTCTGTCTCTCAGCGCCGGGACGCCCCTTTGCTGGGGTAGCTGTTGCGCTTCACCAAACCTAGAATAGAATAGAATAGAATATGCTGATAGCCGGGTCAGCAGCTGGCGGGGGCGGCAGCGGTTAAGGTCCTGCTGCGACACCATGAGTTGGCTGTTCTCCCTCACTGCAGCCGTTAACTCCTGCACACTTTCGGTGAGCTGGTTGACATTGTGCGCAGTCTTGTACAGCTGCAGCTGCATGGCTGCCATATGCTGTGCCTGCTTGCGGTGCACAGCTAGCATCCGGCGTTCGATCCCAAGCCCTGGATCTTGGCCATGTTGCCCCCTGTCAGCTTGTGTTGCCACGTTGTGCTGCTGCCTCAACCGGCCACTTGACTACGACCGCACAGTGGCCGTGTGGCGTGCCTGCCTCCTGGGTAGTGGTGTGGCCTGTTCCACTGCCATGCATGACGCATGGGGTGGTTACACTCCTCCTGTGGTTGCAGGAGTGGCCCTGTCCACATGGGGAGGTGGTGGTACTGGTGCAGGTGTGTGTGACGGTCCAGGTAGTGGGGCAGGATGGCTCTCTCCCTCAGTCTCCTCTGGGGTCACCTCAATTTGGAGTGCCTCGCTGTCTGTGCTCTCTAGTTCTGCAGCACCTGAGATGTAAATGGGTGCATGATTAATGATGTGAATCTTGCACATGGGATGTTGCAACATGCATGCAGGCTTGCATTCCCTGACTGGCTTTAGGGATATGTTTCACTTGACAGTTCTGGCTGTGTGTGGCTATCAGGGAACTATTGTCACACTACAGGTCCCACAATGCAATAGGGCGTTTCTGATGTGCATGGCCTGCATTACTGGAGTTATCAAATGGCTAGCTCTGGGGGCATGGGCATTGTTAAGGGACGGGGTCGCAGTTGCATGGCTCTTACCTTGGGATTGTTGTGTGGGTCGGGAGGTGTCCAGCGGAGTGACCCCCACGCAGGCTACTGGGTTAATGGTATCCTCAACAAGGTCCTCGAGTGGAGTGTTGTCCGCAACTGTGGGGTCTCCTCCTCCCGTGGCCCGTTGCTCCCTCAGCCTCTCTGCTATGCGCTCTTTGGCACGGCCCCTGAGGTCATACCACCTCTTCTTCAGGTCATCAATTGAGCGCTGGGTCACTCCTACAGTGTTTACCTTCGCCCTGATGCGCTGCCAAATGTGCCTTTTGTCTGCTTCAGGCACCTTCCTGGATTGCTTCCCAAAAAGCTTATCGTAGTCCCTGCTGACTCCCTGGATCAGGAACTCCAGCTCCTGTTCGGAAAATTTCATTTTTCTTTTCCTACCAGTTGCACTGTTTCCTGCTGCATCCTGGGACATTCTGGAGTTGGATGTATGTCCTGTTGTGGAGCTGCAGGGTGTGTCTGATAGAGCTCAGTGCTGTGCCTCCTCCTCTCTCCAGCTCTGTGTTCAGAATGATTGAGGGAACTGCCTACTTCCTGGTTATGATGTCATCATTGTGCTCAAAATGCGACTTCCTGTTTTTGCGAGATCGCAATTAGCGATTTCGGTAATTGCGAAATCGCAATTTCAGCATGGGTAACAGGAGATTCTATGATTTTTGTGCGATTTTGCAAAATTTGCATTTGGCAATTGCGGCCGACTGCGAATCGCATTTTTGGGACACATTTTTTGATGCATCCCATTCTGCGAATTCTAATTTGCGATTCGGTATTTTTCGCAAATTAGAATTCGCAGAATCGGTGCTTGATGCATCTGGTGGATGGTCGGAATCAATATTGGTGCTGATATTCAAGAAAGGTGACCGCCAGAATCCTGTGTGTTACCGGCCCATTTTGTTGCTAGATTCCTTTGGTCAAGGTGGTCGGGCATATAGTACTCAACCGGCTCTAGGATTGGGCCGAAGTCAATAACATTCTATCTGAGTTACAATTTGGCTTTCGACAAGGCCTAGGCACAGTGGAACAAGGATAAACATCTTACTGGGGAAGTATACACGGGCCAAGCAGGGCAGATTATATTTGGTGTTTGTAGATCTAACAGCAGCCTTTGACTACGTAGTACATGGCAAACTATGGAAGATTCTAGTAGACATGGGGGTGGACGCTCCACCTAAACACTTCCTGAGACAGCTTTACAGCGATGTGAAAGCAAAGGTCCATTATGGAGCTAGCGGTGAATGCACTGCACTGTTTACGGTAGAGAGTGGGGTAAGACAGGGCTGCATCCTGGCACCGTTTTTATTCACACTTTACACCAATGGTCTGGGTCAAGCCTTGGTGGATCAGTGCCAGGACTTGCCACAAATAAATAACCGCCCCATATCCGCCCTTTTGCACGCAGACGATGCAGTGTTGATGTCCCGAACGCAATTAGGGCTCCAAAGGATGCTGACAAATTATACTATGCACATGAATAATCTAGGTCTTAGAGTTAATACTTTAAAAACCTTTATTATGAAGTGCAGGAGAGGCAGCGCAAAATGCAGGGCCATATACATCGATAATAAAAAGGTGGAATTCACCAAGGCATTCCCCTATTTAGGTAGTCTATTTGACCAAAAGCGGACGTGGTCTCAGGCAGTTAAAACTAGGAAGCTACTATTTATGAAAGCCACGGTCGCTCTTGCAAATTTTGCAAGGAAATTGGGTAGAAAACCCCCTGTTGAGATGCTGCATATATATCAGGCAAAATGTGTTACTATTGCCATTTATGTTGCAGGTTTGTGGGGCTATTGTGATCTTAACCCCATACAGCTGGTTGAGAATGCTTTTTTAAGGTTCCTGCTGGCTGTCCCAGGCAACACCTCTAACTATATATGTCATTCAGATTTTGAAATACCATACATTTCGTACTTAATAAAAATCCAACCTGTCCATCTGTGGCACAGGATTTGGACTTCTACAAAATCTACTTTTAATCGTTAGAATATAAAAGATAGCCTTAAGCTACACTGGGCATTTAATATCCCATGGCTAAAATACATAAAAGTTTTTATGAACGATCTTGGACACCTGGAATATTATGAAGATCCAGGCTTCATAATTTCAGTTACCAGAAGGGATTTGAAAAGATATTGATGATGCATCTGGAAACGATAAGATTTTCTGTAGAAATATTAAGATTACCGGTACAGTCTAACCAAATGATACTGACCACTTACGCTATAGTGCCATACCTAAAAATCATTCTAGGTGGACAGGATAGATTTGTACTGACCCGTTTTAGATTTGGGATTTTACAAGGATCAATTCGTTTTCCTACTATAAAAGATTGGCCTAAATCATTGAGTAACTGCCCATGCTATGATATGCCCTAACAATCGACAATGCATGTATTTTTTTGTGTCAATTTTATGAAATACAAAGAAGGAGATGGATTTTATCCATTTTAAAGTCATTGGGTTTGAGACAATATAGTCCTGCATTTTTATTACTTCAATTTTTAGATAAAAAACATTTTCTGAGGTCGATAATATACTTTCTAAAAAATGTAATTACATGTAGAAATACCAGTTAATATGAAATGTTTGAACTTGCTTGAATTGCTTGAATGAAATAGTCAAATGCACCAACAATCATATTTTAGAAATCAATTACATTTTAGCGACATTATCTTATTTAGCCTCTGATCATGAAATTAATATATGAATTATTGTGTGTGCTTTTATGATTTTCTTGCAAAAATTGAATAAAGCTTTTATTGATATTGACTGTGTCCCATTCAGCTGAAATATTGTTGACTCTAACTCACACTCAACGCCTAACCAATAGTAGGCTCACAAGCTATGAACAGACTGTTTTGGCTCCTGAGAACGTCATTTCGAAAAGATGTTCAGTTCTGAACCCTTCTACTTTGCTCCCTTTACCTGAATGTGATGTGGATGAGATCGAAGTAGAGCATGACTGCCTCAATGTCACTGAACTGTGCATGTAGCCCCATCCCAACATTACTGACAAGCCAATGTCTGAAACTGATTACACCCCATTTTTGAATGGCTCTTGTATCAGGGACAGTGAGAGAAACCTGCAGGCTGCTTATGCTGTTTATACTGTTACGGGAGCAGTGGAAGCTGCCTGACTTCAAGAAGTATTCTCTGCGCAGGTGGCAGAAATAATTGCTCTTACCAGAGCATGCCACATTTCAGACCAGGTGAAAGTAACAATATTCACTGTTAGTCAGTATGGGTTCTGTGTCATTCACAACTTGAGACAGTTATGGTCTCAAAGGGGATTTATGATCTCCTCAGGGTCCCTGATCCGCAATGGAGAAAATGTGAGAAAACTGTTAGAAGCTTTACAAATGCCAGCCCAAGTTGCTGTCATTAAATGGTCTGCCCATTGTAAAGGAAATTATTTTGTGACAATTGGAAACCCTACGCAGACGAAGCTGCAAGTTATTGTGCATTAAACATCTGCACATTCAATGGTGAATATAAAAATATGGGAGCTGATGAAACCAATTTCAATCTCTTGATGGGAATTGCTGATACATGGGATGGAGTAAAGAGATTTCAAGAGGAAGTTACGAGGAGGAACAGCAAGGTTTGATCAGAGCAGGATGTGTGAAACAAGATGATGATATTTGGGTTTCAGGAGATGGAATACCAGTATTGCCTAATAGTTTGTTGACACCATTAAAAAGATATTATCATGGGTCGATGCATGTTGGAAGGGATCCCATGGTGAGGTTGTTTAGGCAGACTTGGTTTAACCCGAAGTTTCGAGCGATGGCTGAGGCATTATGCTTCAGATGTGTGATTTGCCAGCAAATTAATGTGGGAAAGCTAACTGCTGATATACTGATATTTACAACAAGGGGTGGTGAGGGACAGAGTCTCTGAATTAAACAGAATACTCTCACCCAGTCAATAGATCAGGGCTAGATCCAACACCGTTTTTTAGCTCACTGCACCATCCCAGTTTCAGAACCTGGCTGTATGCAAATTAGTCTGTTCCTGTCCAAGTGCATGATGGGAACAGGGCAAACCAAACTACAAAAGCCAATTCTTACACTGGGAAGGAAACAAGCTACCGGGGACCGGTTTCTGGCATTTCAGCCTCTTCGGCCCGGCTTGCTTGAATCCTGATGGTGCAATGAGCAAGGGACTCACATCTGAGTATACCCTTCCACGCTTAGGGTGGACAAAAATATTTACAACAAGGGGTGGTGAGGGACAGAGTCTCTGAATTAAACAGAATACTCTCACCCAGTCAATAGATCAGGGCTAGATCCAACACCGTTTTTTAGCTCACTGCACCATCCAGTTTCAGAACCTGGCTGTATGCAAATTAGTCTGTTCCTGTCCAAGTGCATGATGGGAACAGGGCAAACCAAACTACAAAAGCCAATTCTTACACTGGGAAGGAAACAAGCTACCGGGGACCGGTTTCTGGCATTTCAGCCTCTTCGGCCCGGCTTGCTTGAATCCTGATGGTGCAATGAGCAAGGGACTCACATCTGAGTATACCCTTCCACGCTTAGGGTGGACAAAAATATTTACAACAAGGGGTGGTGAGGGACAGAGTCTCTGAATTAAACAGAATACTCTCACCCAGTCAATAGATCAGGGCTAGATCCAACACCGTTTTTTAGCTCACTGCACCATCCCAGTTTCAGAACCTGGCTGTATGCAAATTAGTCTGTTCCTGTCCAAGTGCATGATGGGAACAGGGCAAACCAAACTACAAAAGCCAATTCTTACACTGGGAAGGAAACAAGCTACCGGGGACCGGTTTCTGGCATTTCAGCCTCTTCGGCCCGGCTTGCTTGAATCCTGATGGTGCAATGAGCAAGGGACTCACATCTGAGTATACCCTTCCACGCTTAGGGTGGACAAAAATATTTACAACAAGGGGTGGTGAGGGACAGAGTCTCTGAATTAAACAGAATACTCTCACCCAGTCAATAGATCAGGGCTAGATCCAACACCGTTTTTTAGCTCACTGCACCATCCCAGTTTCAGAACCTGGCTGTATGCAAATTAGTCTGTTCCTGTCCAAGTGCATGATGGGAACAGGGCAAACCAAACTACAAAAGCCAATTCTTACACTGGGAAGGAAACAAGCTACCGGGGACCGGTTTCTGGCATTTCAGCCTCTTCGGCCCGGCTTGCTTGAATCCTGATGGTGCAATGAGCAAGGGACTCACATCTGAGTATACCCTTCCACGCTTAGGGTGGACAAAAATATTTACAACAAGGGGTGGTGAGGGACAGAGTCTCTGAATTAAACAGAATACTCTCACCCAGTCAATAGATCAGGGCTAGATCCAACACCGTTTTTTAGCTCACTGCACCATCCCAGTTTCAGAACCTGGCTGTATGCAAATTAGTCTGTTCCTGTCCAAGTGCATGATGGGAACAGGGCAAACCAAACTACAAAAGCCAATTCTTACACTGGGAAGGAAACAAGCTACCGGGGACCGGTTTCTGGCATTTCAGCCTCTTCGGCCCGGCTTGCTTGAATCCTGATGGTGCAATGAGCAAGGGACTCACATCTGAGTATACCCTTCCACGCTTAGGGTGGACAAAAATATTTACAACAAGGGGTGGTGAGGGACAGAGTCTCTGAATTAAACAGAATACTCTCACCCAGTCAATAGATCAGGGCTAGATCCAACACCGTTTTTTAGCTCACTGCACCATCCCAGTTTCAGAACCTGGCTGTATGCAAATTAGTCTGTTCCTGTCCAAGTGCATGATGGGAACAGGGCAAACCAAACTACAAAAGCCAATTCTTACACTGGGAAGGAAACAAGCTACCGGGGACCGGTTTCTGGCATTTCAGCCTCTTCGGCCCGGCTTGCTTGAATCCTGATGGTGCAATGAGCAAGGGACTCACATCTGAGTATACCCTTCCACGCTTAGGGTGGACAAAAATATTTACAACAAGGGGTGGTGAGGGACAGAGTCTCTGAATTAAACAGAATACTCTCACCCAGTCAATAGATCAGGGCTAGATCCAACACCGTTTTTTAGCTCACTGCACCATCCCAGTTTCAGAACCTGGCTGTATGCAAATTAGTCTGTTCCTGTCCAAGTGCATGATGGGAACAGGGCAAACCAAACTACAAAAGCCAATTCTTACACTGGGAAGGAAACAAGCTACCGAGTGGTCTGCTCAATTCAGACACTCTGTTCATCACCACCCCCTTTTGTAAATCGATTTTGGCCACTATAGGTGTGGCAGGGTATACTCAGACATGAGTCCCTTTCTCACTGCTCCATCAGGATTCAAGCAAGCCGGGCCGAAGAGGCTGAAATGCCAGAAACCGGTCCCCGGTAGCTTGTCTCCTTTCTGGTAAAGAATTGGCTTGGTAGTTTAGTCTGCCCTGTTCCCATGATGCACTGGGCCAGGGACAGACTGATTTGCATATAGCCAGGTTCTGAGCTGGGATGGGGCAGTGAGATAAATAACGGTGATGGATCAAGCCCTGATCTTTGGACTGGGTAAGAGTGGTCTGCTCAATTCAGACACTCTGTTCATCACCACCCCCTTTTGTAAATCGATTTTGGCCACTATAGGTGTGGCAGGGTATACTCAGACATGAGTCCCTTTCTCACTGCTCCATCAGGATTCAAGCAAGCCGGGCCGAAGAGGCTGAAATGCCAGAAACCGGTCCCCGGTAGCTTGTCTCCTTTCTGGTAAAGAATTGGCTTGGTAGTTTAGTCTGCCCTGTTCCCATGATGCACTGGGCCAGGGACAGACTGATTTGCATATAGCCAGGTTCTGAGCTGGGATGGGGCAGTGAGATAAATAACGGTGATGGATCAAGCCCTGATCTTTGGACTGGGTAAGAGTGGTCTGCTCAATTCAGACACTCTGTTCATCACCACCCCCTTTTGTAAATCGTTGCTGATATACTGAGTCAGATAGAGGGATCTGGTGGTCCTTTCAACAGAATGCAGCTGGATTTCATTGTACTGCCAGTATGCAATGGATTGAGGTACATTCTAGTAGTGGTGTGCATCTTTTCACATTGGGTGGATGCCTCCCTGACTAGGAGATGTCACAGCCTTACTGTAGCTAAGCTGTTGTTGAGGGAACTGATTCCAAGATTTGGATTTCCCACCTCTTTGGAATCAGATCAATTAACTCATTTTAATAATGAGGTTCTGAGAATGCTATGTGCAGCGTTGTGGATGGAGCAGAGATTACATTGCAGTTATCGGGCAGAAGCTTCAGGTATTGTGGAACCGGTCAACAGCACTCTGAAATCCAGGTTGGCTAAAGTGTGTGCTAAAACATCTCTGAAAGGGCCTGATGCCTTGCCCCTTGTGCTGATGATTCTTCGCAGTGTCCCAAATCGAAGGACAGTATTTTCACCCCATGAGATAATCATGGGAAGGGCTATGCAGTTGCCTGCTTTTCCTGCAAGTATGCTTGTGAACATCACCGATGATTTTATGCTCAATTACTATAAAGGGTTGGCTGACGTGGTTTGTTCTGTGTCTCACCAGGTTGAAGTAGTGGCAGCACAGCCACATCAGTAGCAGTGCCATGATCTTAGTCCTGGTGACTGGGTTGTGGTGAAAAACATGTGAGAGAGAATTGCCTTGAGCCCCTTTGGTGTGGTCCATCCAGGTGAATTTGGTCACTACTACTGCTGTGAAGTGCAGTGGTCTTCCAAACTGGGTGCATGCCTCCCACACTTGTAGAGTTAGGTGTCCTCTTGAATGGTTAACAACACCTCTCCCAGAAGAGATGCCAGAATTGGTCGAAAGGCCATGGCAAGTGGTCAGCCAAGTTGTAGGGTACTAGACAGAGCCTGAGGGAGGTCTTGAAGAATCTGAAGCTGAATCTGATATAGAATAAGCTGATGCTGTGGTGGTAAACAAATCAGATTCTGACCCAACAAAGGAACTAGTGCTGTGGGATCATGAGTAGTGGTAGAAAAAAGCTGGCCAAAGAGTAAAGAAAGGACAAGGTTGAAGTTATCCTCTGAAAGATCTCTTGAACACATATCAATGACATCTGGAAAAACCATAGCTGAGTGGAAACGAAGGAGAAGAATCAAATCTCAGAAGGTCTAAACGATCACGGATGCCTTGTTGGAGGTACTCTTCTCCTGAGTGGACTTATCTCGCTAATGGTGACAACGAGAGTGACTTCTGGAAGTTGAGGTAATAGTGGAGCTTCAATTGAAACTTTCAGAACTTGACTTGAGCTATCTCTGTACATTTTCTCTTCCTTACTAGACAAGACTGAGTACTTTGAGGAAATTAGTGCTGAATGAGACTGAATTTCCTTATCTAAATCCAGAAAAGTCTCCTGTGCTTGTTGATGGATTGAGGGTAATAATATTGGAGATACTTATTAATTAACTTGGTCCTCATATTATTAGAGATGACAAACAAACTTTATTGGGTTGCTTAAAAGAAGAATACCTAGGTCCAAGTGGAAGGAGAATAAAAATAGAGTCACATTTAGAAGAGCACAGAGTAGGACTAGGGAAGCCTCATGAAGATTGTACATATTTTATAAATAAAGTTGAGTACAGATAAAAATTGTTTTGCTGTTTACATAGGTGGAGATGACAGAAAAGATTCTGTTGCTGCTATTTTTCTACCCGCTTGGTCTGAGTCTAAATATTATGGAACAAATAATACTAGTCATAGACGTTGGTACATAATAAGTACAATAATATTATTTGTGGTGTTAGGCTTGATAGCTTTAATGTAGGATTGAAATTGGGTTTGACTAATGTCAAAGAAGAGAAACACACTTCTGAGCAGAAACCACCACACAAAGTAGAGTAGATGGAAGTTTATATTCATTACAAGGTCAGAAGAACTATGCATATTTATCTAGAGGAGAATATACATTAAATTCTTATACTAACTTGCTTAACAAGTACGTTAACACAATGGAAGCAAGGGGTTGTTATGTTTGCAAGCAGTTACCTGCTTCAGTAGCTGAGGGTATCACATACCATCATATACCACTGACATATGGGATTACATCTAGCTTATTGTTGATTATTTTCTAGCAAGGGTTATTTTCAGTATAATCATTCTAATTATGATTTGGTTTTTTCAGAAGTCCCGCTGTTGACATTCATATGCTCAGGCTGCTAAAACCGTTAGTAGATAGTTTGCCCCCATTGAAACATTAGATACTGATTATGCACATAAGTATAATTTTACCTGCGTTCTTACTGACATCGAAAATAAATTCAAGTAGAAGATAAATATAGAGCAGTAAAGACTAATGCAGCTAAAGAAATTTGTGTTACGAGTTGGTCACAGGAAGGGGTAGAACATCAAGCAGCAGGGAATACTGGAGCATTGACATAAGATTGGCAACACCGAGGAGAATTGTGCATACACAATGATAAGAATGAAAAAATACTATTCCTGTAGAGGAAAGTAAGTGTGATCATACCTTTGAGGTTCAAGGATCTTGGAAATTGTTCATGGATGGAACTGACCCTGTGAATCCTGGGGTTTATTTTAATTGGGGCAAGATTGATTATCTTAAGTTGCCGAACAAATTGTATGGAATATGTTATGTAGGAGTAGTGTTTCCAAAGATTTATCAAGGGAAAAATTATAATCATCTTGTCTGGGAGGAGAAATTTAAGTCCAAATGAGTTGCCAGTGCTGGAGAGATTGGAGGAGATATTTTTGGCGCAATAATTACAAATGTAGGGGGTATATTGAATGACATTAAGATTAGAAAACTTTCCACTGTAGTTGATAAACTGTCTACTAGTACAGCTGGAGCTTTATTGATTGTAAATACTGAGATGGTTGTTATTAGGGCTATGGTTTTGTAGAACAGTCTTGTGTTAGAAATTCTGCTAGTAAAGGAGGGCAGAGTCTGCCGGATGTTGAAAGTTTAACAGTGTTGTGAAGCGGCAATAAGTGAATATCCTAAATCTGCTACTAAAAATCTATTGCTCCAGGGTAAATGTGTCTCCTGGAGACATAAGATATCTGGTTGTATATAACGGACTTCTGATGGGACCCTCTTCCTTTTATTTAGATTATTAAGACCTGACACGTTTAAGGAGCAAATTTTAATCCTACGTGACATCATGATGAGTCATACCAATCAAGTTGACAATACACAAGTTACACATCCTTCCCAAATATTTTGAGCCGTTGATAATTGAATTACAAATATTTTTTTGTGTTGGCTCTTGTATCCACCGTGGTTTTTATCCCTTTTATTCCCCACCAAACTACCCACACCTTCCAAGCCCTCCCCAACCTGAACACTCTCCCCCCCCTCCCCAGCTCCCCCCTCCCCCCCTTTACCGAGGCGTTAGGACTCATGGTCCTGTGGATGAAAAGCTTCCCGAAACCCCCTGCCAATTCCCACAGGGATTCTAATATACATAAATGGATTAGAGTAAGCAAAAATAAAGAAAAAGAGAAAGCAGTACTTTTAACCTAAAGTTTGTTACATCACAGCCTATTAAACCAGCTAGGGGTCACGTAACTAACTTAGCCTACATAGCGTGCAGGAATTCCTTTGCAGCGACCACATTAGTAAAAAAACGTGACCATGACGCAGGGAGTAATGATATCATCTAAACCACGGTTTTGTACAGTTGCTCGCAGCTTAACTGATAAATTGGGAAGATGGGTTATTGCTGAATTAAAGATTGGTGGCTCTCAATTTACCCTATGTTCAATTTATGGATCAAATTTGGATGAAGCGGAGGTCTTGAAGGGGCAGAATATCGAACTGGCAACTTGGGCTACACCCTTAATAATATGTGGTGATATGAATATTAATCTGAATACACGGGAGTTAACAGGAGGGCCTGAAAATTATAATGGACGTAAACCCCGGGTGTTTAAAGCTCTCCATAGCCTTGTAACAGACCAATGGTTTAGTTGATACCTGGAGTAATTTTTATCCAGCATCCCCGGGGTACACTTATTATTCGTTCCCCCACAAGAAAATGACCAGATTAGATTATTTTTTTGATCCTTTGTCGTTCTTAACCGGGGCTAGTTTACAACTATTTCCCAGAATATCATCTGATCATGCTCCAATCTTAATAGAAATACCTGATTTAAAGATTAATTATATACGTAGAGGCTTCACCTTTGATAGAAAACTATGCTTAGACAACCAATTTAAAACTCATATGTCGAACTGGATAATGGAATTCATTAATTTTAACTTGCATTCCGCTAGTATTGATATTGTATGGGAGTCATTTAAAGCATGCTTCAGAGGCGAGGTTCTGAGTTATGGGAATTATCATCAGAAAAAGTTAAGGGAAAAATACGAGATCTTTATACTGCATTAAAGATCGCGGAGGAGAATCTGATAAAGGAAATTCAAAAAACTAATAATCAAGTGAACATTGTAAAATCTGAGGACATAGTGGCTCGATGTCGCGCCAAGGGTGAACAACCGTTACAACGCAACTTTTACAACGCACTACCATTACAACAAAACTTTTACAACGCAAGTGTATTTACAACGCATGGTTTTACAACACAAGGACTTTTACAACGCAAGTACCTTCACATCATAAGTATTATCTTTTTTTATATATTAATGAAAATGTTTATTTTAAATAATATTTGATATTTTAATTGTTTTTAATTTATTGTTTAAAATTATTATAAATATTTTTGTAATAGATATATTAATTTGAGTATTAAAAAATAGTATTTTAGATTTATTATTTTATAAATAATAATTTTAAAAATATGTTAATTTATAGTACTTAAATAATTTTTTATAATTAAAAAAAATGTTATTTGCGTTGTAAAGGTATGCGTTGTAAATGTTTTTGTTGTAATAGCACTTTACGTTTAGTTTTTCTCATCATTTTAAGACACTTCCCCACCCAAAACCCCTAGTTTCTCTGCATCTCGTTCCAGGTTTTATTTTACAAAAAAAAAAAATATATATTATATTTGCGTTGTAAAGGTATGCGTTGTAAATATTTTCGTTGTAATAGCACTTTACTATTATTAACACTATCTTGCGTTGTAATAGTATTCGTTGTAAAAACATGCGTTGTAAAAGTATTTGCGTTGTAAAAAATGCATTGTAAAGTACTGCGTTGTAATAGCATGCGTTGTAACGTCATACATCCCGCGCCAAGATATCGGGGATCTGGAGCAGTGAGATTGCTAGAAAATATTTGGTACATAAACGACAATCTCATGAGTATGGGGAGGCAATCGGGAGATCTTTGGCTTTACGACTAAGGATGCAGGAAACTTCAAGATCTATTGTTAATTTAAAAGATCAGAATGGTAATTTACATCATGACCCAGAGAAAATACTTGATATTCTGCATCATTTCTATACAGAACTATATTCGCAGCAGCAAGCTGCGGGAGCAGATTTATCACCAGATCTAGGGAGTTTGAAACAACTCAGTGAAAGTGATAAGGAATGGCTGGATAGCCCTTTCACTATGGAAAAATTAGAACTCGCCATAAAAAGCTTGGCGAATGGGAATGCGGCAGGCCCGGACTATATTCCGGGAGAAGTTTATAAACTCTTTTTTGGTCAACTAAAATATATTATGCTGGACACTTTCAGAGCAGCACAACTCGGTCATGCACCAAAATCATGGGATGATGCCACCATTGTTGTTTTTATTAAAAAGGGTAACCCCCCAGAGATGCCTGGTTCATATAGCTCGATTTCTCTACTCAACTGTGATAGTAAACTTTACTCTAAAATTCTAGCTAATCGCATTTCCAAAGTTATTACTCCGTTAGTCTCATTAAATCAACACAGATTTATTCCTAATAGGGGAACTGTTACACACATAAATAAAGTCATTACCTTATTTGATATAGCTCAAGTAGAAACTAGGACTTATTTTATTAGACGCTGAGAAAGCATTCGATCGCGTAGAGTGGCACTATTTATGGGAGGTTATGCATAGAGCAGGGTTTGGAGCTAAATTTTTAACAGCAATCCAGGTGTTATACTCTGCTCCAAATGCAAGAATAGCTGCTATGGGTATGAAATCGGCAATGATTAAAATTACATGAGGGACTAGGCAAGGATGTCCTTGTTCCCCGTTGCTCTTTGCTTTATTTATAAATCCCTTTCTAAATAAACTATCCAACAGCCCGCACATCAAACCATTCAATGCGCAAAATATCTTGCACTCAGTATTCGCATACGCAGATGATATTGCGGTGGCGACAGTGAATCTGGTTGAGGCTTTAGTAGAGATAGAACGGCTGGCCTATGAATTTGGTATAGTCTCAGGATACAAATTAAATTCCTCAAAAACGCAAGTTTTATGTACTGACAACATACAAATTACGGACCCTAGAGTTGTTTCGGAAGTAACGTACTTGGGTTAAAAAATGAAGACATCTATGCAAGGTATAGTAGATGTTAACTGGGCTACCACACTACAACATATAAAAAAATCTTTAGATAGATGGGGACGTCTTCAGTTAACAATAATTGGAAGAGGTAATATCATTAAGATGAGTATTTTATCAAAAGCATTATATTTATTTAGAGCCATCCCCTGGAGATTCCCTTAAACTACTTGCAACAACTACAATCTTTGTGTGCGAGATTTCTCTGGTCTCCGGGGAAATCTCGCCGGGCGATGAGACTGATGACACTTCCTGTTGAAAGAGGAGGTTGAGCTATTCCTGACTTTTTGTTGCATTTTTATGTATGCTTTTTGCAAAGAATGCGTCTGCCATTAACTGGGGAGCAGGTAGAGGAAGTTGCTGAAGCACCATCTATATATTATTTACTTCTAGGGAATCAAGCCAGGAGCTGTTTATTTAAAGAATTTGAAGGTAACTACTATAAAAGAACCCGATTTAAAGTTCTGTAATCAGCTTTTAAAGTCTGGAGGAAGGTATCCAGAATAATAAAGCTAGGAAAGATTGCATATTATACACCCTTTAATGCGGATAAAATACTCCATTCTGTATTTTGGGATCGGGTGGCCAGAGATTGGTCGTATAAGGGCATAATGCAAATTGGGGATTTGTTCGAACCAACTGGGCTCATATTAACATATGAACATTTGGTACTAAAATAACAATTGACCAGCACTTCCTTTTTTAAATACCTTCAAGTTTGGGATTTTTTAACCCAAAAGCATATTCAACCAGTCTCTAATGCCCTAATCGAGGCTATCCGGTCTCGGAAAAAAATTGTTACTTTATATAACATATTGATGGATTATAGACCCGACGATTTACAGAAACATAACACATATTGGCAGACTCAGCTGGGGGAACCGGATTTGTCAATAGAAGATGCAATTATGATGTCTAAAGAAGTTTTTCTGTCCGCTAATTTAAAAGCTCAATTCTTTAAAACTGTATTTAGACTATATTATACTCCAGAGCGGATGATTAAATGGGGCACATAATATGATGGTAAAAGCTTTCGATGTGGGAGTGATAGTGCCGATAGCTTGCATATTTTTTTTAGTTGTAGCAAACTACAACAATTTTTGACTAACATAGAAAAGTTTCTCACTATGATCATTCATACTACTGTCAAGATTTCCCCAGCACTTATGTTATTAGGTGTAGGGCAAAATGTGGGAAATGGAACAGCTTTATATAAATATCGGCATTTTTTATTTGTAGCAATGACTGCAGTACGTTTGTGTATCGCAACAGATTGGTTACAAGTGGAACCTCCAGCCTTTGAATTTTGGCGTGCCAAATTATATTATTTATATAAATTAGAATGGAGTCTCTATGCTATAAAAGGGGTAAAAAAACAGAGACTTGGCATGTTGATTTGGGGGGTAATTAATGAACATTTAGAGACATGACATAGCGATGTGTTATTAGTGTCAATTTTGTTAATTCATAACTATATGATTTGTTAAACTTTTTTCCTTGTGTTGTCAATTTGCTCCAACTCTGGAATAAAAAAATATTTAAAAAAAAAAGAAAGTTTAACATTGTTGTACTTACATCCAAGACAAAAGTAAGGATTTACAGAAGTACATAAAGAATATTACTGACATACATAATGAATTGAGTGGATTGGCAATAGAACATGTTTAGGATTTAGCTGGACATGGATTAAGTGCTATTGGTAGGTGGTTTGGGGATTTGGTGAGTGGTATAGTTTGTTCAATCTTTGTTCAATCTTGATACCACTGTTGATTATTGGCCTTTGTGCAGTAGTCTTGATTGTGGGTGTGAAGGTCTACTGGAAATACAAGGTGAAGAAATTAGTCTCTCGAAAAAGGGAAGACAGAGTTAGAAAGGAAGCAGAATGAATAATACAATGAAATGAAGCATTTGGAGGAGTTCAGTGTATAGCAATTGCTACAACAAGGGTTTACATTGGCTAATCTGATCAAATCAAGAGATTAAGAGATTTTGTGGTGACTTGATATGCCATCAGAAGGGGGGGGGGGCCTGGAGCAGTGTAATTTATATCCAATTCTGAGATACTGTAGGAGTGCATTATAATTAAATGTAGTCAGTACTAAAATATATTCTGTGTGATTAAGGTTACTAAGGAAAATGGAGTATTGCATATTTAATTTATCCACATGAAGATTATTGAGACCTATAATTGTGTGCATAGAACATGACTAATAAAGGTTTATGTAATAGTTCCCGTGTTGGAAGAAGCTGGCTGCCCTAATATTCTAACTACTTCTAATGATCTAAGAAGGGTTCGGTGGCCGCGGATAGCCGCCAACAATAGGGATGTCATACAGATCAGGGTCATGGTTTCAAGGTCCTTGGACAATCTTGTGGCATGTGAGTCCCAGGAAGTGCTTAATGCTTCTATACTGGGAGTTCATACTGACTTATTTAGTGGGCTGAAAGGGTTCTTCATTAAAAACAATCTGCGTAAAAAGATCACGCTGCCTCAGCGAAGATTTTGGTATAATAATAAGTGCAGAACTGCTCACAAAGGTCTGGTTGAAGCCATAAAATCAAGGTCTCAAGGTACAATTAAGCAGTGCAGAGCTAATAACAAAACAGTGCTAAGACAAGCTAAGAGAGAATGGGATGAGGACCACTGGAAGGATCTGTTAAATGCTTGCCAAGGGAGGAACATGGTTAAATTCTGGGAATTACTTAAATGGGGGAATAGCCCGCAGGCGAAAACCCTGGGTAATCATGTTGAGCCCCAGCACTGGGTATCCTTCTTTGAAGCACAGTTTAGGGCACCACACAGCATCACTGAAGTCTTCGCCCTGTCTACTCAAATTGATAGTCCACTGGAGTTCACAAATGGAGAGGTGGAATCTGTCTTGAAAATAATACAGAGTGGCAAGGCACCAGGCCCTGACTGAATTACTGCAGATTTATTCATGTAGGATTTGGAGTTATAGGTCCCATACATAAAGCTTTTAGCTAACGTTATAGCCCGAGGAGCCCCGATCCTTCCATCCTGGTCCGGAGCAGAGATTATACAATATATAAGAAGGGAGACCGTTCTTTGCTCCGGCCAACTATAGGCCCATCAGCTTAATTGATGCTGTGCAAAAGATCGTTGCACGATTGATCTTGGGCAGGATACAGGTATGGTTGATGGAAGAGGATATTTTGTCCCCCTTACACGCAGGATTTCGGTCCCACATAGGCCCCCTCGAGCAAGCCTTTAGATTTGTTTTGATCTTCTGCAAGCAGGTCTTTTTAGGCGGGGTTTGATCTTTGCAGCATTTGTGGACTTAAAATTCGCTTTCGATCTTGTCCCAAGGGTAAGGCTGTGGGAGGTATTAATCAAAATTGGAATGCCTAAAGAGTTGGTTGCCATATTAGTTAAATTGCATGGACACACAAATGCACAGGTACGATGGGGCAAACCAGGTGAGGTCACCGAAAAGTTTGAGGTGAACAAAGGTGTCCGACAGGGGTGTGTGCTGGCACCCACCCTGTTTTCTATATTTATTAATGGGGTGGTCCAGTACTTTACCAACTACCCAACGGATGCGCCAATATTGGCCGGCATGAAAGTGCCCCTGCTCATGTTTGCGGACGACACCCTGATAATATCAAAAACAAGACAGGTTTTACAACTGGCCCTGTCACGGTTTGAGGTGTTTTGCCGCGAGCATAAGCTGGTGGTCAATGGAGGGAAAACTAAGTTCATGGTGCTCCACGGGTCAAAGCCAGTAAAAGCACGTGTACTTATGGATGGCGAACCCTTGGAGCAGACTGATTTTTTCACCTACTTGGGTGTTACCTTTAATGATAAACTGAGCTGGAAGCCTCAAATAGACATATTGGTGTTAAAACATGCTCAGCTAGCTGGTGCCTTGCTTAAGGAACATAGTTTGTCCCTCTCCAAGCCTATTGCTCCGATTGTTAATATCTATACGTCTAAAATTGGGCAAGCAATTCTATATGGAGCCGAACTTTGGGGTTTTACTAACTTATCCCCCCTCTCCACAGCCCAGAATAAATTCATGAGATCTATAGTGAGTCTGCCTCAATCTTCCCCTAGAATCCCACTGCTTTTCGATCTTGGTTGTCATGCACTGGAAGATGTCGCCCGGTACAGACCATTGGCATTCTGGAGACGTCTTTGGACAACTCCAGAGCTCCACCTGTATGCCAGGGCCCTGTTGGAAGTTAGGGGGCTAAGTCGTTCCCATAGGATCCCATGGTTCTTTGGTGTCAAATCCCTGTTGATTGACATGGGGATGAGGAATCTCTGGGATCACCCCGAGACTGCAGAATTTCCATCAAAAAAGCTTCTTAAAGCTGCATATTGGGAGTTGATCAAAGTTAAGAGATTCTCCACCCATGTCACTCCGTCATTGTCAAGGGATTACCTTGATATTAGGGATGAACCCCATTTGGAGGCCTACTGGGACCTAGTAACGAAACGACTAGATCATAAGTTATACCATCAGTTTAGGGTTGGTACTTTACCTTTGCGGTGGCTTACAAGTAAGTGGGATACAGCCACTAGTAATAAGTGCCAGTACTGCAAAGATCAGATAGAAGATATAGACCACTTCTTATTTGTTTGCCCGGTCTACCATAATCCGAGAAGTATCTGGTTGAAACCTGTGTGTAGGCTCATGGGCACTAGATCAGCTATGGTGGCAAAGAGATTGCTGAAATCAGACCCCACTCATTATGTAGTCATAGGAGTTGCTAAGTTTTTCAGTTGGGCATGGGTGTTGCGTGAAAAAAAGGGGGGGGTAAAGTAATCATGCAAGGTCCCTGCTTTTACTTTTACATTGCACCTTGTACCGCGTTTTTTAAATAGATTTTATAGCTGTGATAATTAAATGTATGTCCTAAGTCTTTTTGCTGGGTTAAATATTTAATACATTTTTAACTGATCTTAATAATGTTAACGTTATCATACATGTATGTATTTATTATTGTGATGGTGTTGTAATTGTGAATCGATATTTTTATAACCTTGGATTATTATTAATGGATGATATATGTAACAATGTATTTTTTTTGTTAATTATTGTCTTTTTATGATGAAGAATCGCAATAAAGATTTATGATGATGATGATGATGATGTAATAGTTACATATTAATGTGACAGAAGAAGTTAACATTTAAAATGTGTCTCATTGTGAGTTTAATAAAATAGAATGTGTATGTGTAGACTAATGTTTAAACATGCATACGTGTAACAAGAATTATTTCCGTTAAATTGGAATGACATCTTCATAATCCTTTACAGTTTAATCATATATTAAAAAGCTGCATTTATTATTTGTCTAGAAATGTGCACGTATTTTGTAGCCCTATACACTGCTGATTTGACATGAGAGTGGGCCCAGAGAAACCGTTCAGTTCAAGCTCACATTTAAAGTTCAGCATGTAATTCGTATTTAACCTTCAACGTAAAATGTATTTGCTTGTATTTTTATTTCCACTGCAGGTGTGGACAAACCCTTATTAGTTTGCATCGAACAGTTTTGTTTATATTAAATAACAATGTATGAGAAGATGAGGTTTGGCAAGGAGAATTGCGGTAACAAGCAGGGAGGTGAGTTCTCATGGAGGAAGAGAAGAATGACCAAGGACGAATTAAGTTGCAACTTATCGATGTGGGAACTTTGGTGCAAGTATCCAGCTGTGCCGGAATCATGGAAAAGTACCGGAGAAAGTCACATGGGGTTGTCTACCTTTAATACAATTGATATTTTACGCTGTAACTTAGTGAGGGGCAAGAGAGACATCTTAGTGCTTCACGGGGAGCAGATCTAGGCATCTGCTTCATGTGGCTTTATGCTACATGACCCATGGTTAGAATGGCTTCTACTGAAGACTCTGACAGCTGACACCTTTCTAATTTCACCTTTGTTCCATGCTTCTTAGTTTAGGGTTGTCCCATTAATGCAGAGTAGGGAGAGGTAGCTTGCTCATTTTTTTTTTTTTTTTTTTTTTTTTTTTTTTTTTTTTGAAGACGTTTATTAATGTTCAAAGGTACAGTACACATAGCAAAGCCTACAACCCTGCGGGCCGGCTGCAAATGAACGGTAAATCGTGGGTGTGTGGGCCATCACAAAAAGGGCATGTCATTGCGTCCCTTGTGTCCCCGGTGTGCTAGGACATGGAGAAGATAATCACAATTTCTTAGGTCAAGAAAGGGAAAGTCCATAAATGACGCCTCATTTTTCATTTTTCCTAGAACTGAGCCATAAAATTGGCAAACTAAACAAAACAGTTCGTATCGGTGCGTCCCAATGTTCCTATCGCGGCTTCCCCACTCGAAGTCTGTCCCACAGGCACGGTGTTAGTAGGTGCCACCTCTGTACGGTGTGTTGTTTGCCGATGCTGTTACAGTGCAACTGGAGGTCAGAGGTGTGCGCGCGCAAGTGTGCCTGAACTTGGAGTGGGATAGCCCCTGCGGGCCATGATGTGCCATCGGTCGCCGGCCTTGTTAGTGGAGCATGTGGCATTCAGGTGGAGGAGCCTCGCTGCCGGTGTGGCTATCAGCGTCCACGCCTGCAGTCGCCATCCGTAGTGCCGTCAGCGGCTCCTGCCCACTTCAACACGAGGGGGCAGAGAGGCCACCGTCCGTGAGCAGGGGTCCGATACTACAAACATGTAAACATATATGTGATAGTGGGTGGGGGGGGGGTGGAGTGTGCTTGCGGGGGCGATGTCAGCAGTTTTATGCTTGGGGCGCGCTGCTGGGCAATGGCCGCTGACGGGCGCCTGCGTGGGCGTTGGGTCGTATCCGAGGTTTACGCGCTGGCTGTTTCTTGTCTGCGTCAGGGGGGGGGGGTAGGGTGGGGGGGGGGTGGCGCCGCTTGCGATGATTCCTGCGATACAGCATTAGCCCCTGTGACCCACCTCCGGCTTCACCTAGTCTACGTGAGCCCTCTGACAGTGCCCTCCCCCTTCAGGGACCCCAGGATGCCATCCCAGAGCTGAGCTATCGGGAACTGCCGCAGGCCCGCTATTTCTTCCCGGCGGAGCGCCGTGCCTTCCGCCCCGGCCCAGTTGGTAAAGGATGCGAACCAGTGTTTTGGGGTGGGTGGTTCCCGTCGCTTCCAGTGTCGCGTAATCAGCCG
Source organism: Lissotriton vulgaris (assembly GCF_964263255.1). Classification (NCBI taxonomy): domain Eukaryota; kingdom Metazoa; phylum Chordata; class Amphibia; order Caudata; family Salamandridae; genus Lissotriton; species Lissotriton vulgaris. The sequence goes on from NC_141687.1 coordinate 1,309,605,509, forward strand.
TTTGGCCGTAACGAGGCCCAGATCCCAGAACCGTGCCTGCGTTTTGTTTAGCTTGGTTCTTTTATAGAGGCCGAGGATGCACGCCTCCCACGTGTCCGGCAGGCCCGGGCCCGTGCTGTGATTCAGGAGTGAGGTCACCTCCCCCCAGTACGCGGTCAGGGTTGGGCAGTGCCAAAGCATGTGCAGGATGTCTGCGCCTAACAGGTCACATCTGGGACAAGCAGCAGTGTCGACTGCGAAGTATCTGTTTATTCTGTCTGGCGTTAGGTATGCCTGGTGCAAGATGTATAGTTGGATGACACGGAAGCGGGAATTGCGGGGGATGTTCACGGGGCTAGCCAGTACTAGGTTCCACTCCTTGTCCGTCCAGTCCCTCCCACGGTGCGCCGCCCATTTAGCCCTAATCTGCTGCGTGGGTTTCTGCGTGTGGATAAGAAGCGCCTGCGCCAACCAATGCGTGATGTGCGAGCCTCTGCCCATTACATGTAGATATTGGACCAGGTGGTGCATTGGCGGTTCATCCTGGATGTCACCCCAGGAGTCAGTGTATGCCCGCAGTACCGATGCATGGAGTAGGAACTGCCCGGCCGGGAGTCCCGTGGTGTCAGATAACTCCGCAAATGAGAGCAGGACTCCGTCAGAATACAGGTCACCCATGGTCTCTACTCCGGCCGTGACCCAGTGGTCCAGTTTGCGCTGCGTAACCATCCCGCTCCTCCTGGGGGTGCCCAGCAGGGGGAGGGCAGGAGCATATGGCCTGGTATTGTGCGTCAGCTTCAGGCTGCGGAGAAAGCATTTGCGGGCCACGGCCACATGCATGGGCAGGGGACGGGGTCCCTTGGTCAATGGGTGAAACAGGGCGCAGGTCTGGGGATGTGTCCACTGGTAGTCCGCAGTGGCCGTATCGTCCAGATGTGCATCGCTGAGCCAGTACGTCACCCATTGGAGCTGCGCGGCCAGGTAATACAGCTCCATGTTGGGGACAGCCAGTCCGCCCTCCGCGGTCGGGGAGTACAGTTTAGCCAGCGCCACTCGAGGTCGCCCCGTGTTCCAGATCAAGCCACGGAGCATTGATTCCAGATCGCGGAATATCCGCGTGGGGACATACGTGGGGATATTCGCGAAGTAGTATAGCAGCCTAGGGAGCGCTATCATTTTAGTAAGAGCGATGCGGCTGGGCACGTTCAGCGGAAGGGTTTTCCAGAAGGACATCTGGGCTCGCAGAGAAGAAATGGCGCGCACCAGGTTGCCCTCTAGTAAATCCTGTGGGTCTCTGTAGATGTGCAGTCCTAGGTATTTAAACGTGGTCGGGTACCAAGCGAGCCTGGCCCCTCCAAGATGCACATCGCATTCCTCCTGATCACGGTTAAACGAGTATGCCCCGGACTTGGCCCAGTTGACCCTGAGGCCCGAGACCTCTGCGAAGTTCTGGAAGACGTCCGATAGCTCGGCTGGCACCGCGGTGAGGTCCCGCACATAAAGCAGCAGGTCGTCTGCGTAGAGTGAGACTATGTGCGTTCCGTCAGCCAATGGGATCCCCCATTCCGCTCCTCTGTCCCGTAGCAGAGCTGCTAGTGGTTCGATGGCTAAGGAGAAGAGGAGGGGGGACAGGGGGCAGCCTTGCCTGGTGCCTCTGCGCACCTCGATCTTCTCCGACAGCAGCCTTCCCGTCCGCACTCGGACACTGGGTCTCTGGTAGAGCAGACCGACCATGTCGGCAAATGCATCTCCCACCTCAAATCTGTCCAGCACGGCTCCCAGGTATGGCCACTCTACCGAATCGAAGGCCTTCTCCAGGTCCAGGACCAGGCACCCCGATCTAGGCCAATGCGTCAGAGCCGCTTCCTGAATCCGGAAGAGGCGGCGTAGATTACGAGACGTGCTCCGCGCCGGCATGAAGCCATTTTGATCGGCGTGTATCAGAGTAGGTGCCTCCAGGGCCAGGCGGCGGGCCAGGAGTGAGGTGAAAATTTTATAATCGGTATTTAGCATGGCCAACGGTCTGTAGGACCCCATGAGTGCGCCATCCCTGCCTGGCTTCAGCAGCGAGACCAAGTTTGCCTCGTTAAGCGAGTCTGGGAGTGTTGATTCTTCCATTGCTGTGTTGTACAACTTGAGCAACTCCGGGACCAGCGTGTCTGAACACGCCTTAAAAAATTCGGCGGGCAGTCCATCCGGGCCAGGTGATTTGCCGTTGGACAGTGCGAAGATGGCCTCGCGTATTTCATCCGCGGAGAATGGCGCTCCCAGGGCATCCTGTTGTGAGCCTATAAGGGAGGGCAGCGGGATGTCCGACAGGTATTCTGCTATGTAGGCCGCAGTTACTCTCAGTTGCGACTTGTATAGGGCCCGGTAGTGTCCCACAAACGCTTGGTGTATCCTATTTTGGGTGTACACTAGGTCTCCCTCAGCTGTGCGGATGACGGAGACCGGCTCCGTGCGTTCCTCCTGCCTGACTAACCAGGCCAGTAGCCTGCCGGGCTTGTCACCGTGCTGGTGTACCCGCGCCGAATGGGCCGCAAAGTTGACGTGCCGCAGCCGTTCCAGTAGCGTTTCGTGCTCCGCCCGGGCCGCCTGCAGCCGGTCACCTGCACCCTCCACCGCCTCCTGCTCCCCGCCGAGTAGGTCCGCCTCCACCCTGCGCAAGTCCTCCTCCAACTTCCACCGTATGCTCCCCTGAGTGCTCAGGCAATGTCCCCGTACCACCACCTTGAATGCGTCCCACTCTACTCTCGGGGAGGATGCTGTACCTGAGTTATCTTCGAAGTATTGCGCTACGCTGGCCTGTAGGGAATCTCTAAAGGGGGCGTCTAGCAGTAATGCAGGTTGCAGTCGCCACGTGGGGATTGGCGGGCGCGGGCGTTCCCAGGCCATGTGCAGTGTATGGGGGTTGTGGTCGGAGTGTGTCCTACCCAGGTATTGTGAGTCAGTGATATGGGGCAACATGTCCGCTGACACCATGTATCTGTCGAGGCGGACATGTAATGCATGTGCTCCTGAGAAGTACGAGTACACCCTAGTGTTCGGATTGTGCGCACGCCATGCATCTTTCAGACCCCACTGGGTCGCCCACTGTGTGAGTGCCCTCGTGGCCCCCTGGGGTGTCGCCTCTGGCCTCGGCGGGACCGAACGGTCCAGCACTGGGTCTAGTACCGCGTTATAGTCGCCCCCCAGGATCCATGGGACGCCGTGCCAGGGCGCTAATTTCCCTGAGATATGCGCCAGGAAGGTGCCCTGATCCGTGTTTGGGGCGTAAATGGACGCCAGGACCACTGGTTGCCCGTCTATGCGACCCTTCACCAGGACATACCTCCCCTCCGCGTCTATGTGTACGTCCGACATCACGAAGGGGGTTCCCGGTTTTACCCATAGCAGCGCCCCGCGGGCGTACGAGGAGTATTCAGTGGCATACAGTTGTCCCCTCCATCTCCGCCTCAGCGCTGTCACCTCCGCCCCGCTCAGGTGTGTTTCCTGCAATAGCGCGACCTGCACGTTCTGCCTCTTCAAGTAGGAGTAGATTTGGTACCTGCGCGCGGGTGTGTGCATACCTCTAATGTTCCACGTGCATATTTTTATGGCAGACATTGCAGCAATATACATTCCCCCCTGACCCTCCCAATAGCAGCGGCATCACCAAAGGCCCCAGCAGTGGCTCCCCCAGCTCTTCCGTTCCCACCCCCCACATTACACTCAGCAAAGTTTGGGTAAACATAAGGACAGGGAAAAAAAACAGTAAAGAACAACAACCAACAGCGGGCTAACCCCACTAAAATACCAAAAGGGCAGTGGCGGAACGGGCCACCGTCCATACTCTCAAGAGAGAGGAACAGTCTCGCTTTGTTCAAGGGGCAGTGTGTGCTAAGCACAAGTTCGGCAGGATGTATGTATAGTCAGTTTGAGGGGAAGCAGGCCGCTTCCCTGAGCCATACAATGCAGGACAATAGTGGCCGCCCACTGCGGTCCAATGCTCCAAATCGCCCATCCTGTATGCGACCAGGCGCAGATGCGCGCTAAAGGACCACCCCTTCAACGCCCTCCCAGCCTACCACTAGTGCCATAAGGGCATTACTCACTGTTCCAGGTGTCCACAGTTCGATCAGCTGGCAGGGGGGGGGGGGGGGGGGGGGGCGGCCCCAGCAGTGGCGGGCGCCGATTGCGCACCATCGTCCAGGCGACCACTGCCAACCCCTCCCTCGTCATGGCAAGGCCAATGCAGACATCCCCCGTAGGGTCAGTGGATCAGGTCTGAGGTTTGCGGCGTGACGATGGGCAGTTCCATCGAGATCTGTGAGTTCGGGATCCCGTATATGGCCTCGTCGTCGTCGCTGGGTACCGGCTGTCGGCCGTCCTCCTGGGCCGTCTCATGGGAGGATGAGTTACTTATTTGGGAGACCTTCTGCAGTGCATCGCGTTGTTCTCGGAGCATCTGGTCCAGTGTGGGGGAGAGTCCCGCCCCCTCCTCCGCGCGTTGGGACTGTTGGGTCCTGTGCCTGCGGCGTCGTCGTGGTGCTCGTGGCCTGGTCCTCGTCTCGCCTCCGTGAGAGTGTTTCGGTGCCGTGTCCGTGCCTCCGTCCAGCCACTCGTCGGCCTCCTCGGGTGTGTTGAAGAAGTAAGTGCTAGCTCCCGCCACCACTCTCAGCTTGGCGGGGAATAGTAGGGAGTACTTGAGGCCCGCGGTGCGCAGTCTCCTCTTCACTGCCATGAAGTCGTGCCTCTGGCGCTGCACCTGGATGGTGTAGTCGGGGAAGAACATGATCGACGCGTTATCAATGCGCACCTCGCCCAGTCGCCGTGCCTCACGCAGCACCGTGTCTCTGTCCCTATAGTTCAGTATCCTGAAGAGCAGCGGCCTCGGGTTGGTGCCGGTGGTGTAGGGTCTCGTTGGCACCCGATGTGCGCGCTCCACGACGAAGTGCGGTGACAGCGAGCCTTCGGGCAAAAGTGTCCGTAGCCATTCCTCCACATGTTCAGCCGGGCGGTTCCCTTCCCATTTCTCCGGAACCCCCACAAGTCTAATGTTGTTGCGTCTCGCCCTCCCTTCCGCGTCCTCAGCCCTGTCCTCCAGGAACTCCACTCTGTTCAGGAGGTCCTGTACGTGTCTGTCAGTCTGGGTGACCTTGGGCTCGATCTCCTTCACTGCGCCTTCCAGGGTCTTGGTTCGGTCGGACAATTTCCTATGGTCATCACGCAGGAGGGTCAGGTCCACTGCGACCCCATCAATTTTGGACTCCAGGGAGGTTCTAGTTTGCTGGAGTGACTGCTCCATCCGTTCCACCGCTGCCAGCACGCTGTCAAGCCTCGCAGCCAGTTGCTCGGCGGCCATTTTGTGTGCCCGCTTGTCCGTCTTCCCCTTCGGCAGGGCCCCTCCGGTCCCGGTGCGGGTCCGCACTCCCCCGGACATGTGCGGGTGGCGCCTGTCCTGCGGGGTCGGCCCCTGGCGCTGCTCCAGTGACGGTGTCCCCTGAGGCGCTACGTCCCTGGGTTGGGGCCCCGCGAGTGCTGGCAGGTCCCTTTGGTTAGGCCGTCATTGTTGTCCCCTAGGGGGGGGGGTCCTCCAGCGGGCGGCCTTGCGCGGGGCCTCGGCGCAGGCGGGGGTGCCCTGTCCCCTCCTTCGCCCGTGCTCGTCCCTGGCGGTCCGCGGCCGCGCCGACCGCCCCCCGGATTGCTAGCGGGTCGTGGCCCAGTCACTCCGCCCCAGTTGTAGTGGGGGCCGGGGGGGGCCGGCACTGTGCGTGAGTCCGAACGGGTCCGACCACCGGTTCCGGCCCGGGTCACAGCCTCTCGTGCGCCTCGCCGACCCTCAGGCAGTGAGTGTCCCCGTGGGGGGGCCCCGCAGGCGGGCCCGGCGTGAGGCACACCGTCGCGTGTCTCCACCTCAGGGGGGGGCGGTCAGCCTGTCTCCGGCGGTGGTGTGGCGTCCAGGCGAGGGGAGGGACGGTCTGCTGTGCTGCGGGTCTTGGGGCCGCAATGCCCGGGCCGTCGCTCCGCGTGGGCTCCTCTATGCTGGCGGGCGCAGGAGGGACTCACCGGGTGGCTCCGATGGCTGCACTGCGTCTCGTAGAGGGGCCCCCGCTGGTCGGGGCCGCCACGTCACCGGCGCCTCTCCGGGGCAGATCTCCACGCCTCGCCTGCCCCAGATGTGCCCCAGGTGTGCCCTCCGGAGGTCCAAGGAGCAGGGCAGCAGTCGCGCGACGGCCGCGATGTGGGGGCTGGGGGCCCACTTCCCGCTTGGTCCGGGCCCTCCGCTGGAGTCCTGCTGCAGGTCAAGGTGATCGCCGGGCCACCGGAGGTTGCTCTCAGCGCGGCAGCAGCCGGCCAGGGGGCCACGGACAGTGTGGCGTGGCCTACCAGTTGGGGCCTGTGAGCTGGGCCCAAGCCTCGGACTCCCGCAGTTGCCCCGCCGGCCAGGTGTCAGCGGATCCCGCAGGAGGTCCGCAGGATAGGTCGGGGTCAGCCTCGTCGGAGCCCCGAAATGAAAGTCGGCCAGATTGCCGAGGAGAGCTCCGGGAGGGTCCGCCAGCAGTTTCGGGCGGCTAGGATTTAATTTGGCGGAGAAACGGCTCAGGGAAGGGGAGCTTGGCACGGAGCTCTACCCTAACGCGTCCTCCGCCATTGCGTGCTTAGCCACGCCCCCCGGAGAGGTAGCTTGCTCATGCTTAACTTTGAGAATCATTTGATGCAGTTTAATATTCAATTCTTTTTCCTGAATATTTGCATTGTCATTATAGCTTTTGTTTTCTGGTTTTTGTTGTATAGGTTGAAACTCTTAAGGAGATTTGAACTCATTTTGCTTGTTCTGTATTTCTATATGATAATGTTGAGGCTGGTCTATATCAATTTGTTTCTAAAAGTATAATTAAATCTTACTAATCTCAAATTTAGTTGTCGAGTGGATTATTGTGTGACCGAATTGGTTACACTGTATTAAGATTCAATTGTGGTTGTTTTCTCCCTCTTACCTCTCAAGCTGCTAGAAAAACCATCAGATTGTAGATAAATGTTTAAGTGGGCCAAAGCTCCCTCATCAACAACCATCATATTTTGGTTGGCCATGGAGAGAACATTACTGCATTATTGTTTCTGAAAGAACAGTAGCAGCTAGGTGCACTTGTTGAGGTAAATACAATTGTAAAGGACAAACAGCCAGATTTAAGGTATTTCGAGGTTTTTTGGCTTGATAAGAAAATTAGCCTAGCTAAAGGGGATCTCTGCGAGTAGTTGTATGTAATGATATGATGAGCGTCTTCTGGTCCGTTGCTACTGTGGGAACACTATCCTCTTGTGCAATACAGCACAGTTGTATAATCTATGAAGATCTTTTTCGAAGCAAAATGGAAAATGGCTGTTATATATCAATTGGTACAACAAATGTTTTCTGGCTTCCTGTTCCACAGGGTTAGAGGTGCTAAAACCAATGCTTGTCACAGATTACTGAGAACAGTGGTTGAATAATCTGGGACTCTTTTAATGTATTGCATGCTGAATCCCCAATTATACTGTGGGTAATGAAGGCTTTTAACCACTTACTTTCATGACTTATGTGCACGATAGTGCTACTTTATAAGAATCGGATCCCTAAATGACTACATGTATGTTTTTGCAAGGCCCTTTGGTTTGGTTGCAACTTTTGGAGGAAGAGAAGGGACTTTTTCCCCTGATCCCCTCTGCAAAATATGTGGGAGTCTATTCTGACTTCCAGTTTTCTTTTCTATTCAGATTAACAAAGACTGTTCTAGTTTCTTTTTTTTTTAATCTAAGAATGATTTATAAAGATTATTCTTCTCCTTTCTGACAACTGCTGAAAGCCAGTCATTCCAACTTGGGCAATGTCTTGACATCCTTATCCCTAGTCTGCCATGTGCAGACAGTACTGTTTTGCCACATATGACCATAATGGAACTCCACCAGTCAATTCAGACATTCGAATTTTCCATGTAGAGAATAGCCCATCTATTTATGAGAAAAGTAAATGTATGGTGTTCAGGCAAGTAAAAAAGTGGCCAGGTACATTTAGAGACACCAGATGAAAGACATTAAGACATATTGCTATGACGGGAATGTCCAATGCATTGTATAAGGGCATGCTTCCCTACCCTGAGTTCCAGGCTGTGGGTGTACCTCATATCCAGACTTTTATGTTGGCTGTAGCATGACTCTAATCTAAGTGTGATTGAAACCGTCACACCTGTCCCGGACTATGCAAGATCCTAGAACTCTTCTGTAACCCGAAGGTGCACCATCATAAAGGGCAGAGGACCACTGTCTCTGTCCTGGGTAAAGCACATAAAGTGGTTCTAGCAAAATACAGTGTTTTGAGATTGATAGTGTGACCAACCTTTTCATCTGTGTCACTGAGTGAATGGCCTATAGGTCTCTATTGTCAGAACCCGCACTCCTCAGGAGCTGGATGATGCAATATGGGGTCCACCTCCATACATCCCCGAACTCTGAATAAATGTATAACAGAGTCGTAGGGTTATCAAGTGAGGGAAAAAAGGGTAGGGACAGCGGGGATGAGAACCTGAAAGAAGAAAAGCATAAGATCAGAAACAGAGAACGGATACAGTCTACTCTAATTAGTTCTCGCTAATGGACCTTGCATACCTTGGATATCAACTGGATCAGCATACTCTATTCGGACCATCCATCTCAACAGAGAACTACAATAGATATTATCTAATACACAAAAGAGCAGAGTGCAATGTAAAACATAACCATATATTTCCTCTGTTCTATAAAACTCAGATGATATATATTTATATATAGCTCACCGGTTCGAAGGGAAGGATGTATATAGCGTAAACGTAATAATGAATAATCAGGATTTTAGGCTCATAGGTAAGTATCAATCCTGTATATTATTGTTGCTTTTCTTTTTTTCACAACAGAAACAAAGGAAATAACAGGATGGGCTTCCACGGTGTAGCATACCGTTGCCTCACATCCTAAAGCACTTTTGAGAAGGTGGTTGAAAACAAAGTCAGGAATAAACCCCGCGGTTACGTCACCGCTGACCTCTCTTCCTGTTCCAATTAACCCAAAGGAAAAGGCTTTCACGGTATTGGTACAACCGCCGCCTTTATTCACTCCGTGAAATAGGGTTCTTAACTTTCAGGGTCCAGCTTATAATGTCGAAAGCGCATATGCGCACAAGGAAGTCTTTGAATGCACGAGCACAGATAATAAACGAAACCTAAACTGAGAGTGAACGCGGTTAAACTCCACCGCCGTTCACTCAGTTCCAAGGAGTGCAACCAAACACAATTGAAGTTGTAGAAAACAAAAGTGCATCCGCGCTGATTACCTCGCTTTGAACGTGATGTTCACGAATCGAACTGATCTCAGTGAAAACCTTTCACCCGTCTCTTCAAGTTCGAAATTAAACTCACCAAAGCCTTGGTGTCCAGAGCATTCTTTACCGGCGTCCTCACACGGCAACCTCCGGGAAGGAAATCAAAGACGGACTTCAGAATTAGGCACACATGCGTAAGCGTCTTGCGCCGTAATAACCCCTGACTACCCTCCCATGGCCTTCTGGGAGTTGAAGTCTTTGGCAGGCGCGAATCCTAAATGCGGACTCAGGAGCTTTTCCTGACAGTAGGCCCTCCCATTCAGCGCCTCCTAGATTCAGGCTTAGTGGGATATCTGAGGAAGAAAGCGCGGACAGCTGCGGGTGCATGGACGTTGACACAAGGCTCCCATGAATCATCCTCCGACGTGTAGCCATTCCAGGAGACAAGGTACCACAGCCTACCACGACGATATTGCGAGTCCAAGATCTTCAGTACTTCGTATTTCAGACCTCCATCACAATCCACAGGCGGAGGCCGACGACGTCGTACCCCTAAAGCCGGTTTCAAAAGATTACAGTGAAGCACCGGATGAATGCGAAGACTGCCAGGCAGCTTCAGTTTGTAAGCCACCGGGTTGATCTGACGTACCACCTTGTATGGGCCAATAAACTGGGGATGAAAAACACTGCGCATCTTGAACCTGATGTTTTTAGTGGACAACGATACGCTGTCACCCACCCGGTATTGAGGTCCTACAATCCGATGTTTGTCCTCCCATTTTTTGTACTCCTGTTTAGCCACCAGCAAATGTTTATGAGCTGCCTTGTGAACCGCATAACCGCATGCAACCTCTTAATGTGCTCCCACACAGATGGTTAATTGGACAGACTCCCAGGTATATTGATAGGCAAAGTCTTTGCATCATAGCCATAATTCGCCTTGAATGGAGATATCCCTGTGGAACAACGCCATGCGTTGTTATAGGCCAACTCCGCCATCCATAGCAAGGATACCCATGAGGCATGTGCTTCCATTGCATAACAGTGTAGATACTTCTTCAGAGTTTGGTTCAACCGCTCGTCTGCCCGTCGGTCTGAGGATGGAAACTCGTGGAGACCGCCGATTCTATATGAAGGGTCTTACACCATGTTCTCCAGAAACTCGCGATGAACTGAGGGCATACATGCTAAAATTCTCCATACTGTTTGGTAATTCAACATGACCTTAAAAATAATCGGCGTTTTTCAAATGTGAAGAATTTTCGCAGTGCGTGGATCGACTCATAGACCTGTAAGTGTAATGGCCGGGGGTTGGGTTACTGATCGAGCAATTTCAGTTTTTGCTCGTTTACTGAAGCGTGTTTATGTTTCTTGTAGCTAATGGTAAAAAGAACTAACTTCCCTTGAAGGAAAGATTCGTCGGCGATTTTCAAAAGTGAGAAGTATTTGGAGCGTGCGGATAAATTAAAAAATGTACGCTCACGTAATGGACAGGCGTCACGTAACAGAGTTAGCTATTGTGGTTTTGAGTATTTGTCTAAGCTTTTGCTGTTAATATTCATTGCAGTTGTTGGCAAGAAACACTAGCGCTTCTTGAAGGAAAGCCTTAACGTCGTCAACGACCTTCACAAGATTAATTCTGGTCTAAGGTACGACAACTTAATTAAGAGCTGGGATATTATAGAGTCAGCTTTTTTGTCTGAAACAACTGTACATGTGCTTATTATAACCTCGAGCTAATTGGGTTATGCCACTGTTCACATATTGAAGGAGCTTCACTTATGAGTTTAATTGCACAGCATGCAGGGACTTTTCTTGCGCTGGTTTTATTTGGTACATCAGGACAGTCTCTCAGACATTAGTTCATGTTTCATAAAGGAAGTGGATTTACTCTAGTCCATTAACGTACTCAAATGGTACAGTGTAGAGTCACGATGCGAATATCTTGAAGCATTTTCTGCACACATTGATTTTCGTAATGTTTGGCTTTCTGCTGTCTCGAAAAAGCGTTGGTGTTTATATCACACTATATTATTTCAAAGTATTGGATTCTGTGGATGTGAACCGAGTGAAGCTGTCCACATAGAACGACCTTTTGTCAGCCATACTGACCGACACACGTCATTGTAAGTTGATGGTCAGTTTTACTTTTCACCCTTAACTTTTCTGACCCTGACTAACTTCTTGCTAATCAATCACATTCTCTGAACAAAGTATATAGGAAGAATGGGAATAGTTACATAGCATTGAATACTCGCTGATTATATGTTTTGTCTAAATTCATGTGCTGGATGTCGCCTTATATATGTTTTTGCATGTTTTATTTTCCTTACAGTGCCCCTGACGAAGGGATGACTCCAGAAATGCATTGGGATTGGACGACATTGTTTCTTTTTCCTTTTGTTTATTGTTAGATAGGATATTATGTGTCTAGCCCAGGGCATTGAAAAATGTTACTCACTTGTTGACTTATAATTTGTGTAAAAAAAGCTTAATGAATTGATAGAGCTGCATAATTTCACTGAATGAAAAATAAAAAAGATAGCAGCAAAAATAAGTATTGGATGATTTAATATGGGCAGAAGGAGCTCTGCCATTTAGCTGTGCCGAAAGGGTCTGGTGATTTCGGTCACCAGAATGGTTCTTTGTACTTTTCGTATAGCCATACTCAACCCATCAGGACATAGGATCACACCTAAGAATTCTACTTCACGTACTCCAAATTCGCATTTACTCAATTTGCAATAAAGATAGTATTCTCTCAATTTCATCAACACTTGTACAACATGTTGTGTATGCTCCTCGGTAGACCTTGAATACACGAGGATATCAACAATGTAGACAACCACCGAGTGATCCACATACTCTTTCAGGACATCATTCAGGAAAAACTGAAAAGCGGCTGGGGCTTTACACAGCCCAAAAGGCATCACGGTATACTCGTAAAGCCCATATCTCATTTAAAAAAAAGTCTTCAATTCGTCCCCCTCTCTGACCCGGACCAAATGGAATGCCCCTCTGAGATCTAAACGAGTGTAAATGCTAGCCTCTCGTATCTGACCTAGTAAGACTGAAATCAGAGGCAGAGGGTAACGATTCCTAATAGTGTTCTTATTTAGGGATCTATAGTCACAACAGGCCCTCAATTCCCCACTGGCCTTCGCTACGAAGAAAAGAGGGGATGCCGTTGGTGAGTGAGATGGTCGTATGAAACCAAGGGTCAAAAAGTGATCTAAGTACTCTCTGAGATGTCTAGTTTCTGGTTCTGACAACGCATACACCCTACAGGCCGGAATGGTTGCCCCCTCGACTAGATCAATCTGACAGTCGTAGATCCTATGAGGTGGAAGTTGTTCTGCCTGTTTCTTACTGAACACATCGGCAAACTGGGAATATTCTAGTGGTAAATTCACCTCTTTTTCTGCTGCAGTAGCTACCTGAAAAGGATAAGTTAACGCTATTGCTTGAGATCTGGCATCTTGTAAACAGTATTCCTCACATTCTTTAGACAAAAACCTGACAGATTTCTCTTTCCAGTCGATAGTAGGATTGTGGTGCCCAAATCATGGCATTCCCAGAAGGACCTCATATTGAGGTGCGTCTATGATGTTCAGAGAAATGGTTTCCAAATGCTGACGATTACCCTCACATATGGACAGCTGCAAAGTTTCGGTTTGATCAATGACTAAACCAGATTTCAATGGCTTGCCGTCAACAGCTAAAACCTCTTCAGGGGTTTCTCTAGGTATGAGTTCTATGTCCAACCTCGTCACTAAACCACTATCGATGAAATTTCCTGTGGCTCCCGAATCCAACATGGCTAACACCTGATGTACTCGTTGCTGATTTTCCAAACCTGCTAACAATACAATGTGTGTTTCTGTATCTTTTATAGTGTTACTAGATAAAGACAGTATTTTCCATTCTCTCTCTTTATGACTGTCAGGGAGAGGCATTGAAGAAACCCCAGATTTGATAGGAAAAATTTGCGTCTTAGGTTTGGAAGGGCAGTCATGTACGAAGTGCCCTCTATTGCCGCAATACATGCACAACCCTTGTGTGCGACGACTTTCTCTCTCCATACGTGAGAGAGGTGCCCTGATGGCCCCTATCTCCATGGGTTTGCTAACGTTGTCACTGGACACTAACTCCTTCCTAGGATTTTTGTCCGTTCTATAGAAAGCCCTCTCACCTCGTGACCTATCACCACTACGTTCAGCCATTCTACCATCAAGGCGAAGAGAAAGACTGATAAGATCCGCGCAGCTGGTAGGCTGTGGATCGATTTGGGCTATCACATCTTTTAAACTGTCTCTCAACCCTTGATAGAAAAGAGACATCCTCTTCTCTTCCGGACAAGCCGCTTCAGCCACTAAACGATTGAAAGACATGAGATAGGTCATCAAATCATTATTCCCCTGTCGCAACTCTAACAACTCTTTATCCGCACTAAAAGTGTTAGTCCTTCTATCGAAAACCCTTTTAAATGCAGTTCGAAAAGCGTCCCAGTCGGACAACACGGGGTCATTGTTTCTGACTAATGGAACCACCCAATTAGCTGCGTCTCCTGTAAGGTAAGACATGGCAAAAGCCACTCTGGAATGATGATTAGGGAAAGATGAGTGTTTACAGGAAAAATGGAGCATAACCTGTGTCAAGAAAACCTGTATCTTATGAGGATCCCCTGCATATCTTTCCGGACCTGCTAAAGGTATAGGGAGGGGGGGGGACTGTCGCTTGAATTTGTGGGTTGCTAGTGACATTCACATCAAATGGGTTTCTGGATAGTTTATCCACTCTGTCTCTCAAAGCTGCGGTCTCTAATCTAGAAGCTGCCAATTCCTGCTGTACTAAGGCCAATGCCTGCACTACGTCATCCATAGTAGGCATGTATATTGGAATCACCCAGATCGGGGGGAGTATCTATTCGTGGGTGCGTAATTCTGTCAGAACCGGCACTCCTCAGGATCTGGATGATGCAATATGGGGTCCACCTCCAGACATCCCCGAACTCTGAATAAATGTATAACAGAGTCGTAGGGTTATCAGTTGAGGGAAAAAAGGGTAGGGACAGCGGGGATGAGAACCTGAAAGAAGAAAAGCATAAGATCAGAAACAGAGAACGGATACAGTCTACTCTCATTAGTTCTCGCTAATGGACCTTACCTTGGATATCAACTGGATCAGCATACTCTATTCGGACCATCCATCTCAACAGAGCACTCCAATAGATATCATCTAATACACAAAAGAGCAGAGTGCAATGTAAAACATAACCATATAATTCCTCTGTTCTATAAAACTCAGATGATATATATATATATATAGCTCACCGGTTCTAAGGGAAGGGAAGGATGTATGCAGCGTAAACGTAATAATGAATAATCAGGATTTTAAGTTAATAGGTAAGTATCAATCCTGTATATTATTGTTGCTTATCTTTTTTTTACAACAGAAACAAAGGAAATAACAGGATGGGCTTCCACGGTGTAGCATACCGTCGCCTCACATCCTAAAGCACTTTAGAGAAGGTGGTTAAAAACAAAGTCAGGAATAAACCCCGTGGTTACGTCACCGCTGACCTCTCTTCCTGTTCCAATTAACCCAAACGAAAAGGCTACCACGGTATTGGTACAACCGCCGCCTTTATTCACTCAGTGAAATAAGGTTCTTAACTTTCAGGGTCCAGCTTATAATGTCGAAAGCGCATATGCGCACAAGGAAGTCTTTGAATGCACGAGCACAGAGAATAAACAAAACCTAAACTGAGAGCGAACGCAGTTAAACTCCACTGCCGTTCACTCAGTTCCAAGGCATGCAGCCAAACACAATTGCAGTTGTAGAAAACAAAAGCACATTCACGCTGCTTACCTCGCTTCGAACGCGATGTTCATGAATCGAACTGATCTCGGTGAAAACCTTTCACCCGTCTCTTCAAGTTCGGAATTAAACTCACCAAAGCCTTGGTGTCCGGAGCATTCTTTACCGGCGTCCTCACACGGCAACCTCCGGGAAGGAAATCAAAGGCGGACCTCAGAATTACGCACACATGCGTGAGCGTCTTGCGCCGTAATAACCCCTCACTGCCCTCCCATGGCCTTCTGGGACTTGAAGTCTTTGGCAGGCGCAAATCCTAAATGCGGACTCAGGAGCTTTTCCTGACATCTATTGTGTGAATCTCCACTGTAATGTGAATGCCCAGAGCCTTGCACTGACATCCTGTGTGTTTGTCATGTGTAGTGTGAGTGTAGCACATGTGTAGTACTAGGACTCTATGAGTAACTGAGTCAGAATACTGAAGCCAATGGGATCCATTTTAGATGCCCCTGTTTGGCATGACACAAGATAGAGGACGAGGACAGCTCCACTGTCAGTGGAATTGTATTGTGTGCATTTGTGTGGCTGGAGGATAGAGGTCCAGACACTGAAGTGAGGAGGAGCGAGGTAGGGACACCTTTAGTAATTCCATCAGGCCACAGAATACCTTTCCCTGAGCACTGTCATTTGGTTGATAGTAGGAATGGGACTTCAGTTTCTGTTGTGCAAGGTGTGGATGTTTCTACGTCAGTGCTGCCCTTTTGTGTATCCCTGTTTACTGTTTTTGAGAAGCTGATCAGAGCAAGGTGTAGAAATCTAACAATTCACTGTGCCCTTTTTGGGGTAATCCAGGTTGAAGGCAGCCCTTGTACTCCTTGCTGTGAGAGTAGCATCACTCTATACAAAGGCTGTGTCTGGAGAGCAGCCTGAGGAGGACTCTGGAAAAGAGAATCTCTCCAAATGGGTTCTGAAGGTTGAGACAGTGGATCCACAACCTATTTAGATAAGGTGTGTAAAAGTGTGACCCAAACCACCCTGCTTAGTTCCAGTTTCAGCTGCTTTATGACCAAGGAAGGGAGTGCTCAGCAGAGCACTCAAAGGACTGCTGTGTGACCTGGGCTGGTGTCTTCCTAAGAGCGAGTCTCGCAGAGGTGAGGGACATCACCTGATGTCTGCATTTTCTGCTGGAGTAGTTGAGGGTCTGCCTAGTGTCTAGACACCTGCCTGTTTGCTAAGAGAGGGAAGGAGTTTGTTTGGTCCTTCAGGAGACGAAACTGTCCAGGAGGAGAAGCCCAGGTTGTCCCTGGATTGAGCAACAACTAGAGAAAGCAAGCTATCACAGTGTGAATCCATGAGTGGTTAAAGGTGCATGTGCCCCCCGTCTGTCAGAAGGTTCCTGAGAAGAACCTTAAAAGCATGCATGAACGCCATAGTCTGGTCGGGGCTGCAACTGACTTGATGATTGTGTCAGCCCAGTGAGGACTGCAACTGCCATGGTGATTTTGTGTTTCCAGTTGGAGGTGTGGAGATAGCATGACTGGAAATCAGCCAGTGTATTGTCACAAGGGAATATAGTGACCAGAATATAATGGCCCTGTTTACTGGGCTGAAATGTGTAGTATTTAGTACTGCAGTGAGATTGAAAGTACATTTTTTGTTCTAAAAATAACAACACTGGGCTGGAATCTGAAGCTATTGTATCTGTTGATTGTTAAGTTCTGAGCTTGAGCTCCCCACACTACCTCTCTGAGGAGCCTCAGATCCCAGGATAACTGTGGTAAACTACCTCAACCTCCACGCTTGGGACCCAGTAACTCCTCTCTACCCTGTTATCCCTCCCCATACCCGAACGGATCTGACACATATGAACAATGAATTGCATAGCAACCCAATGTCGGAAGTAAGAAAATAAACGGAAGACAACAAGGGCTCTTGGAAGGCTTTGCAGAGAGTGTGATGGTCAAAGTGTAAATCCCTAGTTAAAATAGTGGGTTATGCGGTGCCAATAAGGATGGTACGTGATATGAAGGTCACTGAATAAAAAGTCAGAAGGTCTGCTATTAATGATGGTCTCTTGAAACCTGCCCTGGTGTCTGTAATTAGGCCTGAACTTCCTTTGAACACGGCAAGATAAACATCAAGGAATGCCTTAATTGAATTATTTTAGGACATTACATGCCCAAAGGGCGATATGCCTATAATCATTTCACTAGCAAAATGCCCCAGGGAACTGCAGCAAAGAGGGAAGGATCATAAGATTTTAAGTAAGTAAAAGGTTTTACTGAGTGCACAAATCCTGAGGCATCTTGGCGCTAACTTTCTAAAACTAGGCTGACCAAAAGGAGTTATAAACAACAACTGGCCTGACCAAAAATATACCCCCCCATATTACAACTCACCAATAATGGGCTCCGGTAGTGATGTGCAGCAGGCTCAACCCCATGTGAATGACAATGTGGTTAACTTGTCCAGTTATGCCTTGTCCTACGAGGAATCAAGAGTAAAGAACAAAGGCTTGGGCTTTGTCCCCATCCAGTGTCGCAACACTTTTAATTGTCAGACAGATGTCTTTGAGATGATGAGAAAGATCAAGATTCTACAACTGGCAAGTTTGTAGAATCAGAGCAATTGATGACCAAGTTAAAAGAGAGAGATTATCCTATTAAAGTCATCAAACAAGCACGTAAATGTGCTTTGAATACCCCACGTGATGCACTGCTGGAGAGGAATGTGAAGCAGAAGAATGAGTGCCTCCCAGTTGTTACAACGTTTGACCCACTATCAACAAAAGTGAGACAGATAGTGAGGAAGCATTGGTCCATTCTAGACACAACTACCAATAAGATGCCACCCCCACGGTTTGCATTCAAGAGAGCTCCTAACCTTATGGACAAACTGGTCCATACTCGTACCCTTACAACACCACAGTCATCTAACCTTCCACCTGGCCACTATCCATGTGGTGGCTGTTCAGTTTGCAGCCTGACCCAGGCCACCAAAAGTGTAATCTTGGGGGACAGTAGAATATGATTTTTTGATTAGGTTTAGTAATTGCAATACCACCAACGTCATTTACAGACTGACGTGTAATTGTGGGTTGCATTACATTGAATTGACTTCCCGAAAGGTGAAAGAACGTATACATGAACATCTAAGTACTCTCAAAGCCAAAAAATTGACAACTCGGTTGGTGCAACACTTTCACGAGAAACAACATGATCCCAGGGATCTGAGATGGACCGTTCTCGAGAGGGTGATGGGTGATAAACATAATATCAAATCCATTTTGGCAAGGAAACAAGCTAAATGGTTTTTTTTTCTGAAAGGGGAGTGGATCAGGTAGGATTGAACGATTCCATTAAGTGGAACAAAGTCAGTAGACACTGAGAAACCTCAAGGAGCTCCGTGGCCCTATGTATTATTACTCTTTTGTAGTGACGGTCAATGTATTACACCCCATTAATATCCTGACTATGTGCATTTAAGTCTATTACACAATAGTAGAACCATTACTACATGTACCAAAGTTGTGCCTGTTGCCCATCAAGACATAGAGACGGTATAGGACACTGTTAGATATATTGTCTAGCAGCATATAAATGGTAGGCCTAAGTTCTGTACATGCTGAAATATCTTTTGGTCCACCACATGGACAATACACAAATCCGCAATGTTTGTGAAAATGAAGATAGGTCTGACACCATCCTGTTCTATCAACCTGTTTCGACATGTGCTAAAGGAAGATCAGTCTTTTATCATCCCTATAATTTGTGCTCACAGTGTGGATGCCCAGAGAAAGGCCCATTACTCTCCCTAGAGATAAACTTACCAAACTATTATCATCGCAACTCAAAAATAAAATAATGAGAAAAGCAAGGAAGTCACTGATTTAACATCAGGCTCTTCCTTTATATTGACTAAGGGGTAGAAGTGGGATACACCATTGTGTGCACTACTGATACACGTCATGTGTGGCCGTGTTTCTAGATGCCCCAGTTGTTACTGTAATGTTGATATTAGCTTCCCCCACAGAGGACATGCAGCCAGAGTAGATTTACTGTGCCTTTATTATTTCCAACAAATCGCTAATTATTAAAGTGCGCCGAGCGTCTAACTGTGACCGGCTCCGGTCGCTTCTCCCGTCTCTCTGCCTTTGAGCGCTTTCCTTGCCGTCTTCGCGCATGCGCTAGTGTTCCGCTATTGCTCCGGCGCACCACGTCATCACGCTGGTGCGTCGGAGACTAGAGCGCAACACTACATATCTCCTCTTTTTCCAACAATGTAAATGACAACTAAAGTCCCACTTTCAACAGTCACTCATTTCATCGTCTTTGAATCGAGAGGGCCGGTTGACTGCCCTCCCAGCACGGGTTCGTCTTACCGGGGTGAGCTCTTCTCTGGTACCTTCACTAGCAAGACTCCTCGCTCCCCTCTGTATTCCTGCTTCATTCTCCGCAGCCAGGGTCGTGTTTTCCGCGGCTCCTCCATCTGCCCGTACTTCCTCGTTCTCCTCATTGTCCACTTGAACTGATCCTTCATTCTGTCTCTCACTTCCTACAGTTACCTCTTCTGCTCCACTGGCTTGCCTCTGATCTTCTGTCTCTTCCTCCTTGCCTGCAGGCCACTGTAAGATCCTGTTTACTTTCGCCATGCGGTCTTGGGACCACACTCTACCATCGCTGAGTAAGGCCGCTCTTCCATACACTTCTTTAACCTGCAGGGGTTTGCTGTACTTGCTTTCGCCTTTTCTTTGGAGTGTAGCAAGTTTAACTCTGACCCATTCCCCTCTTTCCAGATCAGTGTCTTTAGTATTGTGCCTCCTGTTGAAATGTGCTGTGTACACCCTTTTTGCCTTTTCCAGGTTGTGCTGTACCACCGCAGGCGACCACTTGCTCGTCACTGTCTTCTCTCTCCAAGCGACATTGTCTCTCGTAAAGGGGAGTCTGCCTCTCAGAATTTGGAAGGGGCTGTATCCTAGCGTGATTCTGTAGGCCCACAACATGCTCTGAACTTCAGTTTCCCAATCTTTTCCTTGCATTATGGCGGCCTGTATGGACCCCATCAGCACACGGTTGAACCGTTCCACTTGTCCGTTGCATACGGGATGGTACACTGCTGGGTGTTTGGACTTTATCCCGTTTCTTTCCATGTACTTGGTCCATTTCTCCGAGGCAAATTGTGGCCCATTGTCACTTAATATCGTCCTCGGTATTCCTTCACGTAAGAACACTGAAGTGAGAAATCTCAGCACCGTGTCTACCTCCGGCCATTTGGAGTATTTGTCCACTACCACGCATAGGTATTTGGCTGTACCTCTGTAGTCGAGCACGGGACCTAATATGTCCACTGCTATGTCTTCCCATGGATTGTGGGGTTGCTCAAATGCACCTAACGCAGGTCTCAAAGGTCTCAGGATTTTATCTGCTCCTTGGCACTGAACACATTCTCTCACTTGTTTTTCTATCTGATTGTCCATTCCCGGCCACCAGTACGTTTGTTTCACCCTCATCTTCGTTTTCACAATGCCGAGGTGCCCTTCATGGAGTTGTTTTAACAGCAGAGGGATTAAAGTCGCTGGAGGGACTACCTTATCTCCCCTGTACATAAAGATGCCTGAGTCACTCATCGATAGTTCCTCCCGCACTTCGTAGAATTTCCTCAAACTATCTTTGAGATGCCTTTTTTCTGGCCACCCGGAGATCAGATATTGTTTGACTTCTTTCATGGCACAGTCACTTTCATAGGCCTGGGCCCATTCTTGTCTGCTGATTGTCCTCTCCGAGTCAGCCCTTTCCGCCACCATTTCATCTGTGCCGGGTGGAACTGCGGGTGCTTCTTCCATGGCTGAGGCCCTGCTCAAATAGTCCGCTACTTTATTCCGTGTCCCTGGCAAGTACTCCACGTCGTAGGTGTAGTCTAGTAACTTGAGTGTCATTTTTGCGATGCGTGGCGTGGCTGTATCGTGACCGCTGGAGGTTAGCACCTTCACTAGTGGTTTATGGTCCGTCTGCAGTTTGAAACAGGTGCCCCATAGGAACTGTCTGAATTTTCCCATGGCCCATGTGACCGCCAGCATCTCCTTCTCAATGACACTAAATTTCTGTTCGGTGGGGGACACCGCTCGGGATGCGAAGCTGAGTGTCTCCACTGTGTCATCATTTCTTTCCTGTGCCAGCACTGCTCCCAAGCCTTTCTCACTGGCGTAGGTTGTTAAGATGGAGTTGCCTGCCGGATCATATCCATGCAGGGGTATTGCCCCGCTTATGTCGTTCTTCAGACCCTCAAATTCACTCTGTGCTTCCTCGTCCCACTGAAACGTTGATTTGTCTCTGATTAATTGTCTGAGTTTATGCGTCTTTGTGGCGAAGTGTCTTAAAAATTTGCTAGGAATGACCTCACTTCTTCTTTGTTGACTGGTGCTCTGGCATCGCAAATGGCTTTTACGTTTTGTCTTTTGGGAGTGATTCCTTGACTCCCAATCTCATGTCCCAGATAGGTGACGGCTGACATGCCCAGCTTACACTTACTCCACTCGGCGGTGAGGCCTTTTTCCTGTAGAACTGTCAGCACCTTGGTCAGTTTCTTGTCATGGTCTTCTTGGTTTGTTCCCATTATCAGGATGTCGTCCTGAAAGTACTGGACGCCTTGTTGGTCCTTGAATAAGCGGTTCATTAGCTTCTGGAACACTGCGGCTGCAGAGGCCAGCCCAAACGGCATGCAGCGGAACTGATAATACCCAAAGGGTGTGATGAAGGAGGTTAACTTTCTGCTCGCTGGGTGCAAGTCAATCTGATGATACGCTGAGGTGAGATCAATGGTGGAAAACCAGGTTACTCCCCTCGTTCTTGCCAACATTTCCTCAATTCTCGGTAAGGGAAACTTTTCCACCATCAGGCATTTGTTGAGCTCGCGTAGGTCCACGCATAAGCGTACCTTGCCGTTGGGCTTCCTGGCCACGACCAAGGGGGCCAGCCATTCCGAACTGTCAATTGGTTCTATTATTCCCTGCTCTTCTAATCTTTGGAGTTCCTGCTGGACGGCATCCTTAATGGCAATGGGAATGTTCCTGACCTTGTGGGACACCGGGCGAGAATCCTCTCTAAGGAGTATTTTGTGCACAAATTTGTCCAATTTTCCAACCGTGCCTCCAAACACCTTGGGGAAGGCTTGCTTCAACTTCTCCAGCTCTGGCCAGCGACTATCTTCCGTCAGAAGAATTTGATCCTTGCCTCCTGGGTCCAATTTTATCCCTAGGTCACCCTGGTCTCTCCAGCCTAGCACTGAGGGCCCACGCTCCGCCACATATAGCTTGCATATCGCTGATCTTCCTCTGAATTCAAATTTCAGGGCGCGGAACCCTACCATGGGAATTGCGTTGCTGGTGTACGAAATCGGTCGTATGTCTGGTGGGTTTAACTGCGGACCCAGGGTGGGCACGAAGTCCTCTTCCCATACCGATCTTTGCACAATGGAGTATGGTGACCCCGAGTCAATTGCTATGTGAACCTTCACTCCTCCTATCAGCATGTCTGTACGCGGTTTGTCCGAGTGTTTGCCCGTTACCTCCAGCACCTGTTCTTCAACGCATAAGACCATGTCGTCTTCTTCCTGGTCTTCCTCAGTCTGGTCTTCTGACTGGAGCTGCCCGATGCATTTCACCATGGTCTTCTTCCCTTTCTTGCGGCACACGTTCTCATAATGGCCTACCAGGCCACAGAATGAGCATCTGGCGCGAAAAGCTGGGCACCGTTTGTCCTGTGCTGAGTGAGCCGTACTCCCGCACCTGTAGCACGAGAACCTGCTGTCCACGGACTGCTTCTCTGGTGTAGCTTGTTTCCCTGTCCAACTGGGTTCACGTCTCCCTTCTCCAGTGGATCTCCTTTGCCTGTTAGACGATTGAGCCTCGTCTATTTTGTTGACCATTTGTCTTTGGGGATTCTCCTTTTTGGCTGCTTCTGTGCAGCGTTTTGAAAGTTCAGCTTTCTTTACCATTGCGATCACGTCTTTGAGCGACGATTCACCCTGCGCCCACAGCTTGTCCTGGACTGACTTGTTCGTGGTGTGCATGACTATTTGGTCCTTGATGTACTCGTCCTGCAGTTGTCCATATTTACACGTGATGGCTAGTCGTCTCAATGCTGCTAGATAATCATCTATCAATTCTCCTTCTTCCTGCTTCCTTTGTTGGAAGTTGTACCAGTCAATAGACACACATACCGCCGGGCGATAGTGATTATCTAGATCTTCTAGGGCGTGTTTCAAGACGTCATCGTCTGCAGCTTGTCTCGCTGCTGGCACGATATTCGCAAATACTCGTACACTTTCCAGGCCCAGGTTATGCAGCAATACCCGTTTCTTCCTAGCACTGGGAAATGGTTCACCATTTTCATCCTCCAAGGCCTCTACATAGTTCTTGAAATATTCCCTCCAGTCCTCCCACTTCATCAGGGGCTCACCTGGTCTGGGTAGGAAGGGGATGGGTGCTGTGAGAGATGTCATTTGGTTGCTCATTCTGGGCACTGCTCCAGGTTCTCCGTCTCGGCTCCTTGGGCTGCCTGGTGTGCTGGGGTCCCCTTCTCTATCTGTGTCGTCTCCCTGACTTTTGGGGCTGCTGGGTGCGCTGGTGTTTCCACCTCGTAATTTGCTGGGGAGGCGTTCTTTTCCGTCCTCCATATCACTGTCCCTCTTTTCTGCCAGGGTCTCAGCTACGTATTCCCCTTCGCGTTTGCGCTGGCCTTGGTCTGCGCTAATTAGGCTTGGGGCCACGTGCCTGTGGGTTGCTGAGGTCGTGCGCTGCTGCCACGCTCTTTAGTGAATAGCGATGTTCCTCTGGGCGTGCTCACTATGTAGTGCCCTCTTTTACAATTTCTGACCTGCTTGTCTCCTCGTGGCACTTTGCTGCAGCTCCGTTCTCTGTGTTGCTGTGGTGGGGTTGGTGGGGTGATCCCAGTCCTCATCGCCACTGTAATGTTGATATTAGCTTCCCCCACAGAGGACATGCAGCCAGAGTAGATTTACTGTGCCTTTATTATTTCCAACAAATCGCTAAATATTAAAGAGCACCAAGCGTCTAACTGTGACCGGCTCCGGTTGCTTCTCCCGTCTCTCTGCCTTCGCGCGCTTTCCTTGCCGTCTTCGCGCATGCGCTAGTGTTCCGCTCTTGCTCCGGCGCACCACGTCATCACGCTGGTGCTTCAGAGACTAGAGCGCAACACTACAGTTACACAAACATTCAAGGATGCACTTTAAAAAAAAAAACTGCTGTGGTGACGGTGTCTTTTCATGTGCCTCATTGACATTGTGCACCTTGTCTCCCAGAAAACATTTCGGCCCCACCTTTTGCATAGCCTTTTTGTCCATCCCTGGGAAAAGAGGTTTGCCTCCCCCGTTTTTCGCTCTGCCCAAGGGGGTAGGTTGTTTTATTTATAATGTTATTGCAGAACTATTGGCTCCACTTTAAGATGGCTGCCGCTGTAGGCAGAGGATACTCATCAATCACGCAGGGCGTCCACTTAGAATGAGAGCGGGGACTGTTACACATTCTTACTGCGCGGCCGACTGAGCTCCAAGACGGAGCATCACAGACGCCTGGCGGGACACGGCAGGGGTAAGATGTATGTATGTGGGCTTGTATGCAATGCGGGTAAAAGCTCTATTTTGATTCACCCGCTATGAAATGCAAAACGGGCGCTGAGTGTGAACGCATGAGCAGGGTTGTGTGCACGGCTATTATTGAGCAGTTGGTGAAGGAATTGAGGTACGGCTGCATTTTGTAGTCGTGATGAAAACTAGACTGCATTTTAAAGGGGAGAGGGGGTTAATTGAAAATGTGGTTGCACGCATTATCTTCTGCCAACGAAACATGTTGGCTTAAAGAAATTGATCATGGTTTGATTAAAACCATTTTTAATAACAGCACTCAAAGTTACGTTGAGCCAGTAAGCTTTACCTGTTTTTAATGGTGAGAATTATACATTTGTATTCTCACAGGGGTCCAATGGGCACTTGTAATGACATTATGCACTGACTGTTCATTTACACTTGATCTCACTGTCCCTTTTTTTACTTCATTGGGTTTCAGATTTCCACGATAGCACACACATTTTTCTTTTACCGTATGGAGAGAAAGTAACCTATGATGAAAAGGTGGTGAGTATAAGCCAGCAACCCCCTTGGTGTTTATTTATTATTTGAAAGGTTTTATATAGTGCTGGCTAGACCCGGGGGCATCAGAGTCCTTCACATGAGTATCAGACCATAGTTGAAGGTTACTTCGTTACAAAGTTTGCACAGTTTTAGAGCATAGCTACAGAGTTACATGTTGGGTCGAGACAAACAATAAGGGCATTTGCGTAAGGGTAAAAGCAGGCAAGGGGAGAGGGGGTAGGAGCAGGGGAAGTATACAGAGAACGAAGGAGGGAAAGAGGAGGGGGAGGGTGAGAGACATAGCATGAAAGAGGAGGGGAGGGTGACTGGGGCAAAAACCGGTAGAAGAGTAATAGCTGCGTCAAAAGTCCAGTAAGCTGTGATCCCAAGGGAAGTGGTATCATTCCCCCATCTCCATTGCGAGAGGCTCCCTTTACACAGTGGACTCTCTCAGAGGGGTCTCTGAGACTCCAAGGCCTATACGACTGTGAGGTGCTTTCTCTCCTTTCCTACACTTTTTTCTAAATTTGGGAATTTTTAGGAGCAGAAGGGCTGCCGCATTCTGCAGGGATTGTAGCTTTAAGAGAAGGCAATTGTGAATTCTTCAACAAAGAGCATTGCAATAATCTACCTTTGTTAAAACCAGGGCAACCACTACCATTTTTTGGATTTCTAATGGGATAAATGGGAGGACCTTTTGAGAATCTTCAGAAGATAAAAACATGAAGATGTAATAAAATGGATCTGTTCAGAGAAACAGAGTTGACCATCAAACATGACCCTGAGATGTTTCACTTTCCGAACAGGGGATGGAACCAGACCAAGATCAACAAGCCACCAAAAACCATTCCAAATGGCAATGTAATTCCCAAAGAGTATCACCTCTATTTTCACAGTGTTTAACTTAAGGCAGTTTTCTTGCATCCAGGTTATAATATTTGCCAGGTCGTTGTTAAATACTTTCGCAACCGCGTCAACATCAGATGTAATTGATATGACAATCTGCGTATCATCGGCATATGAGATTACAGAGAATCCATTAGATTGAATGCGCTTTGCCAATGGGATGACGTAGAGGTTAAATAATGTTGGGGATAACGAAGAACCCTGAAGCACCCCACAGGGAAGTTAGAATGAAGTGGCGTAGAGGTTAAATAACAACGGGGACAATGAAGAACCCGGACACACCCCACAATCAATCAATCAATCAATCATAGTACTTGTAGAGCGCGCTACTTACCGGTGAGGGTCTCAAGGCGCTGAGGGGAGGGGGTGCTGCTACTGCTCGAAGAGCCAGGTCTTGAGGAGTCTTCTGAAGGTGAGTAGATCTTGACTCTGCCGTATGGGGGTAGGGAGGGTGTTACAGGTGTTGGCGGCGAGGTAGGAGAAGGATCTGCCAGGGAGGTCGTTCGTTGGATGCGGGGGACAGCGGCGAGGGCGAGTTTGGCAGAGCAGAGCTGGCGGGTAGGGGTGTAGAAGCGGATTCTGCTGTTCAGGTAGGCAGGTCAGGTGTTGTGGAGTGCTTTGTGTGTGTGGGTGAGGAGCTTGAAGGTGATTCTCTTGTCGACAGGGAGCCAGTGTAGGTCTCTCAGGTGGGGGGTGATGTGGCTGCGGCGGGGGACGTTGACGATCAGTCAGGTGGAGGCGTTTTGGATGCGTTGCAGTCGTCGTAGGTGTTTGGCTGGGATTCCTGCGTAGAGTGCGTTGCCGTAGTCCAGTCTGCTGCTGACGAGAGCCTGTGTCACCGTTCTTCTTGTTTCGGTCGGGATTCACTTGTAGATCCTGCGGAGCATGCAGAGGGTGCTGTAGCAAGAGGAGGAGACGGCATTGACCTGTTTAGACATGGAGAGGGAGGAGTCGAGGATGAATCCTAGGTTGCATGCGTGGTTGGTGGGTGTTGGTGCTGTTCCCAGTGTGGTCGTCCCAGGCTGTGGGGGTGGATCTGAGAATGAGTACCTCCATCTTGTCAGAGTTCAGCTTCAGACGACTACTCCTCATCCAGTCGGCGACAGCCTTCATTTCCTCATGGAGGTTGGTTTTTGCGGTGTGTGGGCTGAGGGATGAGCCCTGGGGGCCGCCGCAGATGTCGTCGGTGGCTTTGGATCGGAAGGGTGGGAGGCGGACGCTCTAGGTTCTGCCGGAGAGGAAGGACGCGGTCCAGTCGAGGGCCTTCTCTTGGATTCCGGCTTCTAGGAGGCGTGTCTTTAGAGTGCGATGGCAGTCGAAGGCGGCCGATAGGTCAAGGAGGATGAGAGTTGATGTTTCGCCGTTGTCTAGTTGGCGCCTGATGTCGTCTGTGGCGGCGATGAGGGCTGTCTCGGTGCTGTGGGTTCGTGTGAATCCGGACTGGGACGGGTCCGGTATGTTGTTGTCTTCCAAATGGCGGGCCAATTGCTTGTTGACGATTTTCTCAATTACCTTTGCCAGAAACGGGAGCAGAGAGATGGGCCGGAAGTTCTTGAGGTCCTTCGGGTCCCCCTTGTGTTTCTTGAGGAGGGCGTTGATTTCAGTGTGCTTCCAGCTTTCCGGGTATGTCGCTGTTTTGAAGGAGATATTGATGACCTTCCATAGTTGGGGTGCGATGGCTGCGTCTGCTTTGTTGAATACGTGGTGAGGGCATGGGTCTGACGGAGATCCTGAGTGGATGGAGTTCATGACCTTGAGTGTCTCGTCGTCGTTGATGTTGGACCAGGAGGTCAGGCGGATGGCGCTGGTGGTGTTCACAGGGGAGGTGGAGTCTGGCATAGTCGGGGTGGTCGTGGTGCTGAAGCTTTCGTGGATGTCAGCGATCTTGTGGTGGAAGAAGATGGCTAGTGAGTCGCACAGTTCTTGTGAGGGTGGGTTGTCGTTGGCTTTGGCGCTGTGGTTGGAGAGTTCCTTTATGATGCTGAAGAGCTCTTTGCTGTCGTGTGCGTTGTTGTCCAAGCGGTCTTTGAAGGAGGATCTCTTGGCTAATCTGATGAGGTGGTGATGTCTACGGGTGGCGTCCTTGTGGGCTGCGTGGTTGTCCGGTGTGCGTTCGAGGAGCCATATTTTCTCCAGTTTCCGGCGAGCACGTTTGGAGGTCTGAAGCCCGTCGGTGAACCAGGTGGCTCTCTTGCTGGTGTGGCTGTTGGAGGGTTTCTTGAGCAGAGCGAGGGTGTTGGCGCAGTCGTCGATCCACTGCCTGAGGTTGTGGGCTGCGGCATCTGGGTTGGTGGGGTCGGTGGTTGGTTTCTGGGCGAGGGTGGTGATAAGCTGGTCTTCGGTGACTTTGCTACAGCAGCGGCGCGGCAGCTGTTGGGTGCAGTGAAGATAGCAAGATCGAAAGATGATGCATCGCGAACACTCTACTACAATGACCAGAGTCCTTAGGGGCAACTTCCGCCGGTGTGTGAGTAGTGTGCGACCCCACCCCCTTTTTGTAACTTAAAGCTCCCTTGAGCAGCGGGCTGACGAGCCTGGGATCCCGCACCTACGCGCCGGAGTGGTACTATACCTGGCAGATATTGGCAGCCATCGGCGACCCCAGAACACTGCCTATCCATGCTGACGAGGGTTGAAAACCCGAAACACGTGTCCAGGGATGGCGAAGACAGCGAAGATAGCAAGATCGAAAGATGATGCATCGCGAACACTCTACTACAATGACCAGAGTCCTTAGGGGCAACTTCCGCCGGTGTGTGAGTAGTGTGCGACCCCACCCCCTTCCTGCATTTATAAAATGTCAGACAGTGAAGAAGAAAGGGAAGCAGTTAGACTGGCAACCCTACTAATAGAGGAAGACACGAGTCTCCTACAGACAGACCCGGATGCAATTATTATCCCGGTCCACTTAAGAAAATCTATAACTTTAAAACTTATAGAGAACGGACTGACACCACAAGGTGATACAGTAATTTTCGTGATAGAGGCTCACGAATATCGGCAGACAGAGATATTCTATTCATGGATAAACTTTCCAGCGGCAAACGCTACAACAAAAGAGTTTCACTATTACAAAATAGAGAAACCACCGGAGGAGTACGCTCCTTTCGAGGAGACTGAAATCCCACTAAAATTCCAAGAGCACCTGCTCTGGTTTAATGGCGCCCTAAAACATAATGATCATATTACCAGGCTCGGTCCACTAGGTAGACCAGGAGCAACGTGGCCGGTTCTAGCCAGCTACACACCACATCCGGACATTGCAAAAATGTCAAAGGAAGAGCTGTTAGTACAGCTAAAAACACTTATAAAAATACATAGGCAATTAGTCCAATATGTAATGCGGACTGCAACAGTCCAACCAGCTGTTAATGTACCACAGCTGACCCCTCATCAGGGGAACACTAATAAAATCACACCACAGAACATACAGTCATGTCTTGGTAAAACACCCGTAAAACGGGAACAAATTCCTTTCTGGTTAGCACAGAAAATCACTCAAATAGAGGCAGTATTTCCTGATACTACCCCTATTGAGAAACACAGAATCTTGACCATCTGCCTTCCTATGGGAATCACACCACACGTGGAGGACTGCGACACTTGGGGTACAGTCTTTGCTTCCATTTACACAAAAACACACGGTGTTCCGTCTATGGCGGTAATACCAGAAGTGCTAAAACAGATTCAAAATGAATACGGTCCAGAGCCCGCTTTAACTCTTGGTATGAAATTACTGAAAGACTTCAAGCAGGTCTCGGCTATATTATTAGCCAATATAAAAGGAGAAGCAGCATCTGTGGCGATCCGCCAGAAGTTGAAGGAAACAGATATAACAGATCAGCCAGTTGAGCTTGCCAAAATCATAGAAAAATGCTATGAAGAATTAGGTAGAGACAGCTTGGGTAGAAAACCAGTAAAGCCCCAACTGCTCGAAAATCCTGAAAAATTATTTATTAAAAATAATTTAAATACTCCTAAAAAGAGCTGGGATGGAAATAAACAATCCACTCCCAAGGAAAAAGTTTTCCAGTCCAGAGGAAGGTCTCCTCGACGGAGGGAAAGAACTCCGACTCGAGAACACCAGTCTCCCCAGAGGGAGCCCTCTGAGAAAAGATATAACCTTAGAAATAGGGATAATCTGAAAAAACCTGATAGATATCAAAGTATTGATACACGTCCCTCTCGATCTTTTTCGCAGAAATCGGAAAGAAGAGGACGGTCAGACCCAGGAGAGCACACCAAGTCCAAAGACAAGAAACCTGCTCAGAGTAAAAAATCTCAATTTTCAAAAAAGAAGGTAGCCAGTATTAGAGTAATCAACCATGCCGAGAATACTGAGGACACAGTTGAAAAACGGGGAGTGGGCATTGACAATGTTGGACAGTGCAGCAGAAATCAGTATAGCCCGCAAGATCTTGATGAGTCATCTGGAGACAGTGGACACGAATGAATACATTCAGGTTGAAACTGCCGACACCAGACTTAGCGAGCCCCATAAAATATACGAAATAACATTGCGTATAGAGGGTGATAAGACTAGGAAAATAAAGGGTCTATTTTGGGATAAGCTCTCAAAAGGCTATGATATTCTGTTAGCTGAAAAAGATTGGCCCCCAGAGTTTGTCAGGGAGTGCCCTCGTGGCGAAGAAATTATTATGCCTGCCTTCTCGAATCACATTCCGATTCACAAAAAATATACTTATGCAAGGAAATGGGCAGTAGCCCAGGCACCGGCATTATATAAAAATCATGTAGGATGGGATGAGGACTCACCTCCTCACAAAATCCAGTTAAAAAGTGAACCAACTGCCCAACGGCAGTATCCCATTAAGCAAGAAGCTAAAAAAACAAGTCAAGGAGATCTTAGATCAACTTGAATACCAGGGGGTGATTGAAACATGCACCTCTCAAATGAACAATCCTTTGTTTCCTGTCTCCAAGCCAGACAATTCATATCGTCTAGTTTTGGACTACAGACACCTTAATACATGTTGCAAAACTTTTGCAGTACAAAACTCGCATAGTGCAGCCCTAATGAATAACATAGTTAGGAAAAAATATAAAACGACATTAGACATATCTAATGGTTTCTTTTGTCAAAACATTGCACCAGAAAGCAGATACCTGACCGCTTTCTCTGCATTTGGGTCGCAGAAAAATTCTGTCGACTCCCACAGGGGTTCAAGAACAGCCCAGGATTATTCTCAGCTAGAGTAACAGAGTTACTACAAATATATGATGATGAGGCATTATCTTACGTAGATGATATCTATCTCACAGACGACGACTTGGATACTCACTTGAAAAGAGTGAACACCATTATACTTGGGTTCGCAGCAGAGGGTTACAAATTCAACTTTAAAAAGTCCCGAATTGCCCATCTGACAGTACTATTTTTAGGGTACGAATTATCGAGTGAAGGGAAAAGCCTAGCGGACAACTTCTTAGAGAAGTGCGCTGCACTCCAAGCTCCAAAAACGCTGAAGAATTTACAATCCATACTAGGTTTTCTGAATTTCGGAAGAACATACATTCTAAATTACGCAGAGAGGGTTAAACCTCTCTACGAACTAATTAAACCTGATTTTAAACAAATCAATTGGACTCAAAAACACACAGAAATTTTGAGGTCACTGCAAACAGACATGTTAGCAAAAACAAAATTAGATACACGTGACAACACACGCGATCTTGTAATCCGAGTCATCCCAGGAAGATGCGGATTCACGTACCTGACCTCTAATGAGGGAGAAAAGGTACCAATTTCAATTAAATCTCACTTGTACACACAAGTAGAAGAAACATTCAGTCACACAGAAAGAACTGTGAAAGCAGTGCAAATTGCATTAGCAAATGAACAAGAACTAGCACACGGCAAAAGGATTAATATCCTCACAGCGGAATCCGCCTTCGAGGCGCTATTCAGCCCAGTAAACCTGCCAACAGTGTCACTGGATCCGAAATGGATACAGTGTGTAGATTCTCTAGGAGCGGAAGATGTGAAATACTATTTCGCCCCGCAATTCGAAGAACTGAATGATTTAGAATATGAAGAAGAATATCCTCTGCCAATCGAACTTCTGCCTCTCCCACAATACGCCTGTATAATCTATACAGATAGATTTATACAGCATTTCAACGTAGAGAGCAAATCCTACGAAGCAGCCTGTGCGATTGTTAAAGGTCGTTGGCTGTGCGGTAAATTCAGACCGAAAGTAACAAAAACTGAATCTGTAAGAAACTGTTCGGCTCGAAGAGCTGAAATCAGATGTTTAAAGATGGCGCTCGAAAATGCAGAACGTGAATTCCCGACACTTATCGTGTGCGATTCTCATTTATGGGTCAACTCTTACAACAATAAATTGCAGAGGTGGATTGAAAACGATTACAAAGATGACACAGGTGCCACAATAAAGCATAAATTGCTCTGGAAACAGGTAGCTCTTTTACAGAAAGAACTACAAAAGACTCACGTGGTACACGCACAGAGTCTTCAACGTGATGGCGTTCACGTTGCAGGGAATTCATTGGCTAATGCAGCCACAGCGGAAGCAACTAACCCGGCTTCCGTAGCCACAAAAAAGCGTACAGAAAAATACATAGACGGGCAAACCATGCTAGCAGTAAAAACGACCGTAAAAGGCGACTGTGCAGCACTACCCGTAAACTATCCACTCAATTATGCATACGTAATCGATGCAAACTCCGTTCCTTTTGCTCGAATCCCTGGAGTGGGGGACAGAGTAATTCCAAACAGGAGCAGGAGGGGCTTCCTCTTACTGGAAGCACACATGGGGTTGGGTCTGAGACACCAAACAATTAAAGAGTCTCTGAAAGAATTACAATCAGAGTACTGGTGGCCAGGAATGAGCATAGATATTCAATGTTTTGCTCAAAATTGTGAAGACTGCAACAGAGATCGCAGTAATGAACAGGCCAGTGTAGTTTCAGGAACCCTGATAGACAGCATAAGGCGGTCTATCTGCGCAATCAAAGAAGAGAAGCGCGTCCCATTGTACATCGTTAAGACTAAACACACTTAAAAAATGAGGCCTCCAGCACTCGGCTGACGCTAGAACGGTTATAAAAGATCTGCGAGTCTTTATCGGCACATACGCAATTACCACGTTCCATTCTGACCAGGGTCCTGCTTTCAGCTCTCGAGCCTATAAGGAGGCCATGGCCAGCATGGGAATTGGGTTGCGGTATTCTTGTCCGTCGCACCCCGAAGGGAATAGTGTGGTAGAAAGAAAAAACCGGGACATAAAGCGATCTATAACAGCGAAGGTATTAGGTTCAGGCGCTGGGTGGGTCAAACATTTAATAAGTGTCCAGACCAGTCTTAATAATTTGCCAAGAAATTCTCTAAAAGGTTTCAGCCCATACGAACTATTGTTCGGAATTAGAATGAACATTCAGGACCTCGATAGTCAGATATCAGTGGTACAAGAAAAAACAACAGACTTTGACATCAAAGATCGTTTGGCTGTTTTACAGGAACTGAATGAAACAAGAAAATCCTTAAGCAACATAAAGTTAAAGCAACAGCCATCTACCACTGACGAGGCACCACAAGCAATAGCCCCAGCAAGGCCTGTCTGGATTCCAAAGATTGGGGATCTAGTCAGAGAAAAAATCACGGTGAAGAAGGAATTTGGGCTTTCTTACAGTAAAGCAGTACCTGTCTTGGCAGTCACCGGAACAAGATCAGTAGTACTACCGCCCCTTGCTGGTAAAAAGGAGAACAGAGTCGTGTCTATCGACCTGGTAAAACCACAAGCATGTGGCCTATAATCAACAGTAGGCCCAGTGGACTCCCAAGAAACAACAGAATACCCAAACTTGCAACAATCCAAGAGGTTCAAACTGAAAGACTAATCACATTCGATCAGCCTGCAGTGCACAGAGAAGACTATGCAATAATGCCATGGAACTCGTGCCTCTTGAGACACAGATTGAAACAGTTCGTCAAGAAACACCAGTCTACAATAATGTGGCATCAGAAAGTGCTACCGAAAGACAGATTGAAAATCCAATCCAAACGATTGACAGAACTGCCTCTGGTTATTTCATCAACTTCGACAACTTCTCTGAAGATCAAAACGACCCCGAAGTGATGCCAGAAACAAAAAAGACTTTTAAAGAAAAAGCAACTGAGCTCTTTCATCAACTGAAGGAAATCTACCTTATTTCACCTTGGTTAGAGTTCTGGTTCGGTCTAGGTGTATTTTTCCTCCTGCTTTGGCTCATCATGGTACTTTGTTTGGGAAAATTCATTGAGGGAAAATATAGTACAATGGACCCAGCAAGTCAGAACATCAACCTAGTCCTGAAACCACACAGATCATTCCACGTGAAGAAGAAAGAACTGTCAACAGTAAATGTCACAGCAATTCCAATACCTGGTGGGGTAGTATGGGAGAAAACCGACTATGAGATCTATGGTCCGGTCGAAATCCGGAAGTATCCTCATCAACAGAAGGTTTCCTTAAGTGACTTTGTAAAACCTAGTACATTCTCTGATGATTGGGACTTTAACAGTATTAATGACATGATGTCTGATTTAGTAATGTCAGCTAGATTCACAGAACATGATTATTTACAAGGTTTATCTAGTTATGAGCAATTATTCTGCTACACACATTATGGTGATCATTATTTGCATAAATCTGCACAGCCTAGAAATGTTTTTATGTATAATCAATGGGAACATTGTGCTACACCACCTAAAAGCAGTTCTAAAGCATTTTTTGAGAAATTCAAATACTTCTCAGGGTTTAATACTAGTGATGCAGAAACGTTTTATTACAAACTGTTAGATAAAACAGGAATGAAAACAATGCTGACAAATTCTAAATTAATCTATTCAGAAGCATTTTATGAAAAAATGATGACATTTGGTTTTGATTATTGGAAAAATAACATTGAAACGAAAACCATTTGGGGTACAAAAGATTGGCAGGTACAAGGCCTTCAAGCACTATTCAGAACCTGCATGATACCTGAACAAATGATGTTTTTAAATAACACAATTCAACAAACATCCTGTCTTGGCCTAGCTAAGATCAAAGAACTTAACAAACCGTCTATTTCAAAGCCAATACCTGAGAATGCGACAACAGATATTGAGATAGACGTATCACAAATTTTACATTTTAACAGAACACATCCTGATTGGAAAAAGTGGTTAATCTGGCCTACTGACACAAACAACTGTCAAGATAGATTCCTGAACAAAACACAGGGGTTAAAAATGACCAGACAAGACCCTAGGTACTCCCAGAGACAACATCCAGGGATAGTAACAACATACAGTGTAGGGAAACTCTGCCTCGAATGGCTAACATCATCCACACTGGCTGAAATTAAGCAACATTTGTCTTTACTAAAAGATGGTGCTGATTTGCGCGATTTCATTCTTGGACCACGCAAACAGCGTCAAAAGCGTTTCATAGCGACCAGTATCTATGCTGCATACAACGAGGCTTGGAAAGTCACACAAATTGAAACAGCTGAGAAAATACGAGAAATTGATCGTATTAATTTGGAAAAATCACTTTCTGTAGTGGACAATGGGTTAATGACTCTGTCCTCCAGAATATATTCGTTGGACAATATTGTATCTTCTGCCTTTGACATAATAGACAGAGACTTGCTAATGTTACAACATGGCCAATCTCAATTACGTTCTATTGTACAATTGGGCTGGACGCTGCAAAATCTTCGTTCAGGCTATGTGCCTTGGCGTTTAATAAACACAACGTCATTATTTTCCATCTTTAACCTTACTGATAAACAAATCACTTTGGCACAGAAAGGAGCAGACTATACAATCCTGAGCATCGAAAAACTTGAGAGATTACCATTGACAATGTCAGAGAAGTCCTGTCATTGAATGGATAATACACGGAATTATCACTATTCCAATAACAACTTTCCGATTTAAAAAGTGCCTTGAATACATACCTACTGGCCAGTATGAACCATTGGGTAAAGGATATGTAAAATCAGAATGGAAATTACCATAGACACATTCTTGCTATAGTGACAGCGACAAAAATGTATTTCTTAGTGGTGAAAACTGTAAACATTCACTAAGCGGTATACTTTTGTGCCAGGGTATTAATTTACATGGAGCTTGTGATGGAAATTCTAACAACCTTTCATGCCACCAGCTTGTCCCACCTGCAACTCAGATAGAGCCCTTCTTTATGCAACTTGCAAACGGGAGTTACATTCTTAGAACGGATCACAGATGTTGTGGCCTTGTGCCAGGGAAAAGTTATCTAGTAAGTGTAACATCCATGGTCAAATGCTGTATGCAGGCATTGTTTCCGAGCGGGCCTGTAGACACAGAGACTCCCATCTGGCCTCGTCTGAATCTCTATTCTATACGAATTGATACTTTAAGCAAAATGAAGTCTGTGCTTTTGCAGACAACAGTGCCCATAACGTCATCAAAAGAGACGTATGATCTTCTAGTTGCAAGGACAGCTACGGAAGTTCATGAACTTTTATCAACAAATTGCCCCGTGCATTTCGTAGAAATGCTCAGCCAACTCCTTAACATGTCTAGTGCCACAGGCATCCCAGGCATATTTAAGACGATTTTTACAGGACTGCTAACACCTTTTCAAGCAATTTTGGGAATCGTTCCTAATTTTGTACACTCTGTTTTTGGCGGCATACCCTTATTTTTGGGACTTGTAGCAGGGATTTTATTTTTGACCGTCCTGCTTCGTTATGGCAAGCCAAAGCTCAGACATAGCTCCCATGGGAATGGAAGAGACAATCCTAGCAATGCGCTACCGGGACAGGATAACTAACGTCCTTGGATTGGCCAGGCTGAGAGATCTAAACATGACCTGGTTCCTTTCATTCAGACCTATATGGCAGAACTGTATCTTACCGGTACTTCGATGTATGCTATGCGGAGATGAGTGCGTGTTGGACATCTGTCTTTCACTTCCATCAGCAGTACCAATGGACGTCGATACTTTGCTCAGTCCAATAACGGCTCACGCATTGTGTTGTCCCCAGCGGCTACCAATCCTGATGACGGCATTCGTTGAGACTCCTGTGCTACGATTAGGTGGTAACAGTGGAGCGAGTGACAAAAGCAACATCACCCAGGTACGACCTTCTGTGAGCATTGCTGCTCCCGACTATGATGACAGCAATCATTCTCACACCTGCCAAGTTACAGCACTATCGAATTTGGTTGAACTGTCACCTGATTTTGTAGACCAATTCTTTGAGAGAATGTCTGATATGATGTTCTCACCCGAACAGAAATAATAACTTTGGAGAAGCTTTCCGACACACAGCGTTCCCATGAACTCTGAATTTGGCCTTCAGTTTTGAACAACAAAAACTGCTAAAAGCGTTGGAACTCTATTTCCCCGTTCAAGCAATAATTCTTTTGAATTGAACACTTTTTAATATTCACCCTTTTTTGGCACGAAAAATTCTTTGCTTAAAGTAAAAACTATTCTTAGAGAACAGAAGCTTCACACTTCTATTTCTAAACACATCTAGAGACGTAACAACCTTACACCAGCCTCTAGCACATGTTAATGCAATGCATTTATATGTGATGATTTATCTCGCCCTTCTTCTGTTTCAGAGATATTTCATGTGTAATTCTTTTTGCATAATCGTTCATTGATTTCATATGCTATAATTTTTGAATGATTTCTATGCTTCGAAAACGTACAGTACCTAAATTTTCACGTATTACATTATACGCCTATTTCGAATGCATTTATGTATTTTGGGGTGGGCAATGTTACACATGCATCTTATTGCTCTAGTTTTAGTAATTTGATGGACATGAACTCGTGGAGTGGGTGTTGCGTGCTTATCTAGGATCCTGATCGATACTGCGACCTTATGCCCCTATTCGGCTATAAATCCATTTATTCCCTATATTGGCATAACCGTTCAAGTGCGATATTCAGAAAGTCATCTCTGGCCTCACATGAACAGAGCCACATTCCAGAATAGTTTTCTCTGCCACTTCCTTTGCAACCAATTAGTGCAATGACAGAGCAGAAGTCACTATCTGAGATTCCTAGATTAACACTCCGAGTTCTTCAACAAGATAAAAACTCAGCAAACCTGGAAATCCCCGCTTGCTGTGTTTTGATTAGTAATGGAACTCTAATGAGCAACTGATAGCGATCACTTCCTAAGTGACATCTTTATTGACGTCTTATGTCCAGCAAACTTACGTCAAACAAGGCACCTCTCAGGTATAAATATTACCAACGTTGCCTTAAGCAATTGCCTGTTGCCTGTTAGCTGTGCTGAAGCTATCAATGCCATCGCTGTGTTGCTGCAGCCTGCTACCCGTCGCCTGAAGCTGCTGATACCATTATCGCTGCTAAAGCGCGAACGATGGTGTGGTGAAACTAGGAGCTGAACAGCCGTCCCTCTGCGAAGAGCCCAGCAGATGCCAGCTGCCCGCGGACGCTGTCGCCCCTCCTCCTCCTCGACGCGCTGAAGAGAGACGCTGCCTTTCTCCTGCCGAGAAATCCAGCTCCAGCGTTTCTGGTCTACCCTCGCGGGTGACTGGGATACCGAGTTTCCCCTGAAGGAGATACCAGACCTCCATCATTCTATTCAGAGGTATGGTGTTGACTAAACCCTTAGTGAGAATTCTTGAAGCAAACCTTGGCAAAACCAACTTAACTTAGAGCTACTTACTTACTCCCCTCCCAAGTATTAGGCTTAGGTCAGGTACACTGGGGTAGGCGTAGTTAGAAGCACCAGTTGAGTATTTTAGCCTAATGTATATATGAATGTATATATGTTTTATTACTTTTAAACCATTGTATGGCTAAGAAACCATATCAATGCTTTTACAGTATTATTTCGCAATACTTATCTTACTGTACGTACTTTTTATAATAACAAGTCTTGCAATTGTGGGAATTCATTTCTCTTGTACGAGAAGAAAGACTGTTCAATAAATGTTAACCCTTTATTGACAAACGCCCGTCTCTCTATTCTCTACATATTGTGAAAGTAATCTGCACCAACCTGACTGAGTAAAATAACTGTCTATTGTTTCACACGACCCTAGAGATTGACTCTTGATCTGAGGAGCAAAGTTGTCATGTTGCACAGTTGTTGGAAAACTGAATCCCTTCTTGTCTGTGCCAGGGAAGCTGATCACTTCCTATTCAGTCAAGAAAGTTTCCAGTGACCTCTGAGCTAGTTGGTAACAAACCCAATTAAGTTTAGCACAGTCAGTGGAGGCCTGGAAGATCCGCACTTCTACGTCGATACTACTGTTTATGTTATTCCAATGCGCAGGGCCTAGTGGGAAACTAGGAACTACACTACATACATACTTTGGGGCACTGTACGATGTACAAAAAAACACAAGCATTTGCAATGCAATAGTTCTCGCATTACGCCAAGTTTGAGCTATTGGCATTGTAAATGGCAATGCCTTTTATTTATGTGTTTATAAAACAGATAAATAAAAGGCGTTATCATTTACAATGCCAATAGCTTAAGCGCTCGCAAATGCAAGACCTATTGCACTGCAAATGTATTTGCCACCCGCGCTACAATTTTTCTTTTTTAAAGCTTTAGGAAAGAGCTTGTCCTGCCTGCAATAGCAGGCAGGACAAGGCTATTTGAGAAAATAGTGCTAGGAGGCTGTAATTAAAGCCTACAGAGTACCAACACATGTAACAGGAGGTGTTGCTATGGGAGGTTACAAAATGAGACACGGCGGTACTAAGGAGGGACTACTAGGCCTTTTGACCAATGAACAGCCACAGTTTACAGTGGACAATGACACAAGCCAATGAAAAATAAGGGTAGAGAGTGGGCAGAGCTTCAAGCCTCTACCTAAAAAAGGAACTTGTTGTTGTTGTTGCTATAAAGACCCTCTTCTATTCGTATTTCTCCGTGTAACACCAGTTTCTCCTTCGCTGCTACTCGAGGAGGACAAGGTGTCAGAAAGTGTTATAAAATTATTTGAGGATCTCCCTTGGAATTCTTGAAGATGTCTACACGACTCCGGTCTAGAGTAGAAATCAGACTGTAAATATGGATAAACTTTTTCAAAGGTGAAACTCTTTTTATCCTTCTCTAATAGATTCTCTTTTTGGTTAATCGAGTAGTCTTTAAATTCTGATATCTCTTTTCCACTTTTTCTAGTAGGGTCTTCGAGTCGGTTATCAGTTGATTTGATTTAATCTTGGATTCCTAAGTCTCTATTTCCTCTAATTGCGGTTTAGAAATCCTCTGTGGAGTCTCAACTGTATGGACCATCAGGTTAATCCATGTGTTGTAATATCATGTACCATGGCTGGTGTTTCAAATAACAACTAAAAAGTTTTCTTTAGAAAATTGTAATTTATAGGGTGTGTGTGTATTGAATGCTGAATGAAAAAAAAAAAAGAGCATGAAGTGAGTATGGAAATGTAGAATGTAGAATGTCATAATTCAAACCGTCTGAAGAGAATAATTAATCAGAATTGGCATCTTGTCAAAAACCTGGATGACACATTGCAAAACAAACCGCTGTTTGCTTTCAAAAAAGATTGCAGCATTGCGAACCAACTAGTGCGTGAAGCTCTCCCTCAAAAAAATCAGGTACAGTAAGATCATTCGTACGTCTGCCGCTGATACAAGGTCACCACAAATGTGGTACTTGCATCTGCCGTGCCAGGACGGAAGAAGGAGTTCTATTTAAACACAACGCAATATATTGGAAACACGAGGCCTTCACTAATTGCAAATCACGCAATGTAGTGTATGGGATAAAATGTCAGTGTAATATGTTATACATCGGCAAAACAAATCAAGAAATAAGAGCAAAAATCACAAAACATAAATCAAGAATTAAAAAGAATATCCAAACGGCACCATTGGTAAACCACTGGAGGCTACAGAACCATACAGAAAAAGATCTCAGATGGACTGTCATTCCATAAGTTGAGCAGGACCCCAGAGGGGTGACATTGAAGAAACACTTTCCAGGAGCGAAGCGATGCTAATAGTGAAGTTTAACACAGCCGTGGATGGCTAAAACAAAATATCTGAAATTTGTAAATTGAGTTGAAGCCTGGAAGTACCCTTCTGCGAAAGAATCTAGGAGGTCGGAGTGAAACTAATGCAAATCTTCATTATTGACCGCAAGATTATTTAAGTACATAGGTGTAGTTTGTAAGTCTTTCCTGTGATAGGTGCAACATTCTTGAGTATAGAAAAATGTCATATGATGTGAGCAATATGTGAACTATCCCTCTGGACAAACACCATTATACCATGAAATGTGTTAAAAGCACTTTTTTGAAAATCAGGTTTAGAGTAATTCTACCATTTACAAACTGAACCATCATGCTAGGTGCACTTCACAAAACATTGAGCATGAGCACAAACAGACAGAGATATGAGCGAAGATACTCCAGGCATGGTCCTTCTATAGGGATACTAATAAAGTTTGTTAAAAAAATCATTGCTCGAGAGATCATCGATATTTCAACTGATGATTCTTTGTTAGCAGTCCTTTTGAAAGCATTCGCATTAAAATACACCACCAATTTACGCTATTGAAGACATCGGCAATTAAACGATATTCATCAATTCAGTGAACGAGAATCCAAACTACAGCTCCCAGAGAGCCCTACTTCCGTATTCGTTACGAGCTTTAAATGCGCATGGCAGCACCTGCGCATCATACGATTCGATCTTGTAGAATGTGGGAGAGAAGACCCGTTCCGATGCGCTAGGCGAGTGTAACTTTTGAAGGTAAACCTCCTCCCGCCAGGCCCGGACTGGCCGTTGAGGGCACCGGGCAATCCCCCGGTGGGCCGCATGGTTGGGGGCCGGTTTTGGGCCCCTGGGGTCGTTTTTGTTACAGGGCCGTTATGCTGCAAAATCGGCCCTGTAACAAAAACGGCCGAAAACCGGCCCTGTCACAGAGCGCGGTCGCACCTCTCCCCCCTCCCCTCTCCTCACGGAGGGGGGCCGGCCGAGCACTTTGCCAGGGCCGGTTCTGGTTGTCAGTCCGGCCCTGCCTCCCGCGACGGCTTGATGAGCCA
Source organism: Lissotriton vulgaris (assembly GCF_964263255.1). Classification (NCBI taxonomy): domain Eukaryota; kingdom Metazoa; phylum Chordata; class Amphibia; order Caudata; family Salamandridae; genus Lissotriton; species Lissotriton vulgaris. Next base: position 1,309,647,740 of record NC_141687.1, read on the forward strand.
TTTATTGCCCGAATACCAAAGTGCAGCGTCTAACAGGACCCCGCGTTTTTGATTTCAGGCAATCTCTACTAGTAATTACACAGGAGAGGACACTGGATAATAGTGCTGCCTACGACACAAATAGAAAAGAAAAGAGAACGAGCGGATGGCTTGTACTCAAGTAAGTGAACGCCTGAAGACTTTCAGTTAACTCTTAAACGCCAATTCAGCGGACACCAGCTAACAGTAGGTTGTGTTACTTACAGGCATTCCTACCATCACAACTAACAGTGAGAGCAAAGACGGGCGCCTCTTTTGAATTATTTATGTAAGTCGATGAGCTTTACTAAGATAGTCACAAATGAACATCGGCTGTAGATGAGTTTGAGAGGTATGACAATCCGCCCTTTGTTTGTTTTTTGTCTTCTTGATTTAGTTTCCATCTTGGGGTTGTATTGAGTAGAACAGCTTAGAGGTAAGTGTCTTGAGTAAAAGGCACAAAGCACTAAGAGGTACCAGTGGGCATTTGAAGTGTATATAAGAGCAATCTGTTTTGTTTTGCAGCTGTGTGGTCCTGATGAGAACTCAACATCAAGTCAGAGTTCAAAACGCGTAGACCAGTTTGTTTTCCAGCTATAGGAATTTAAAACAGAGTCCAATTGTCTTGAATTAGTTAATCCATGTGTTGTACTATCATGTACCATGGCTGGTGTTTCAAATAACAACTAAAAAGTTTTGTTTAGAAAATTGTAATTTATAGGGTGTGTGTTGAATGCTGAATGAAAGAAAAAAAGAGAGCATGAAGTGAGTATGGAAAATGTAGAATGTCATAATTTTGTAAAAAATAAGATTTTGTCACGAAGTATAATGTGAATATTGTGATGGTATTTGAAGAAAAACGTCTAATTTTGTTATGTGAAAAATAAAAGAAAAAAGAAAAAGATTAATTCTAGACAGAAAAAGAAGTCTAAGGCACATGTTGTTGTTGTCTTCAATATGTTCTCCTACAAATGAGAGTACAAGTGATGTAGCAGTTGTTTAGTTTTGTTGTTTAGAGAGGCTTGGCCTTACTGCTGAGAGTCCAAACCCAGTGGTGTTATCAGCTGAATTTTTTTATAGGGCCCTTAGTGTAGTGTAGTTCCTATTTTCCCAATAGGCTCTGCGCATTGGAATAACAAACAGCAGTGTAGACGTAGGACTGAGGTCATCTAGGTCTCTACTGACTATGTTAAACTTAATTTAGGTTTGCGCCAGCTAGCTCAGAGGTCACTGGAAACTTTCTTGAATGAATAGGGAGGGACAAGCTCCCCTGGCTCAGACAAGAAGGGATTCAGTTTCCGACAACCGCATAAACATGACAACTTTGTTCCCTCAGAATAAGAGTATGTCTCTAGAGCTATTTCACTCAGTCAGCAGTGCATACTTAGTTTCACCAGAATGCAGAGAAATAGAGAGACGGGCGTTTTCAATAAAAGGTGTTATTTATTGAGCAGTCTTCTTTCTCATGCAAGTGAAGTTAATTGCCACAATTGCAATACTTAAAGTAAAGTGCGTACAGTAAAAGTAGTATTAGGAAATAATACTGTAAAAGCATTGATATGGTTTCTTAGCCATATGATACTTTAAAATGGATAAAATATATACATACATAAATACATTGACTAACGTACTCAACTGGTGCTTCTAACTAAGCCTACCCCGGTGTACCTGACCTAAGCCTAATACTTGGGATGGGATGAGTAAGTAGCAGTTTAAGTTAAGTTGGTTAAGATTATTTTTGCCAAGAATCTGCATTAAGAATTCTCTTAAGGGTTTAGTCAGCTCCGTACCTTGGTAATAGAATGTGGGAGGTCTGGTATCTCTTTCCTCAGGACTCGATACTCCAGCAACCCGCAAGGGTAGGCTGGAAACACCGGAGCTGGATTTTCTCGGCTGGAGAAAAAGACAGTGTCTCTCTCAGTGCGTCAATTGGGAGGGGCGGCTTCCGTGGGCTCTCGCATCAGCTGGGCTCTCGGGCAAGTAGATGGCCGCTCTGCTCCAAACCACCATGTGTTTGCTTAAGGCAACTGTTGGTATTTTATACCTGGAAGGTGCCGGGTTTGACGTAAGGTTGGACATAAGACGTCACTAAGAACTAACAGTTCTTTCTGGACTTCAGGAGTTATTGTTCAAATCAAAACAAAAGCAGGGGGGATTTCCCGGGCTGCTGGAGGCTTGGTTTGTTTAAAGAACGCGTTGTGCTTTCTAGGAGTCGATGGGAGTAGCTGTGCCGTGCTTTGGACTGCATGGGCGATTACTGATCCTTATGCCTTTATCAGGATATTATTGATTATAACCTCACAAGGGCATAAATCGGGAATATTGAATTAGGGTCCTAGATATAAACACGACACCCACTCCACGGATTGATGTCCATCATTACTAAAAACTAAGCAATAGTAAACATTGAACGATGCATGTGTGTTTTCCGACCCACCCCAAAATACAAATTTCGCATTTGAAATGGTATAAGGTAAATACACGAAATTTAGTGTTGGTACTGTACGCTTTTCAAGCAGTGTCATCATTCAGATAAATGCATATATATATCAGCTGAATGAATTGCGAAAATTACACATGAAATGGCTCTAAATACAGAAAAGAAGGTCGAGACCATTTCATCACATATTTATACAAATTGCTGTATATGTGCTATAGGGTGAGGTAAAATATTGTCTCTAGCATCCTAAAAATAGAAGCTCTGTTCTCTAAGAATAGTTCTACTTCAAGCAGAGTACCATGTGCCAAAAAAAAGGTAAATATTTAGATAAAATGGGCAAAAATAATTTCGCTTTTAGGGGAAAATGAGTACCAAATATTTTCTGTAGCTTTGTTTATCAAAAAACTGAAGGCCGAATTTAGAGTTCAGGGAACGCTGTGTGCTCATTGTTTTTATTAAGAGTTATTCTTGTTGATTGGAGAGAACATTATTTCAGACAGACCCGCAAAAAATTGGTCTACCACATCAGGTGAAAGATCGACCAAGTTCGAAAATACTGCAACTGTGCAGTTCTCTGCGTGATTGCTATCATCGATGATTGGATCAGCAATGCTCACAGAAGGCTGTACCGGTTTGGTGCTGCTTTCCTCTCGTACGTCACCGCCACCTATTCGTAGTGGTGAAGTCTCAACGAATGCCGTCATCAGAATCGGTAGCCGCTGGGGACAACACGATGCATGAGTCGTTACAGGACCTAGCAAAGTATCGATATCCATTGGTACTGCTGATTGCAGTGTAAGACAGAGGTCCAACACACATTCTTTTCCGCATAGCAGACATCGAAGCACAGGTATGATGCAATCTTGCCAGATCGGTCTGAATGAAAGAAACCAGGTTGTACTCAGATCTCTTAGCCGGGCCAATCCGAGGACCTTAGTGATACGGTCTCGGTATTGTATTGCTAGGATTGTTTCTTCCATCGTTGCTAGAGTCTTGTCTGTGGATCGGCTAGCCATATCGATGCAGAAGAAGCAAAAATAAAATTCCTGCCACGAGTCCCAAGATTAAGGGTAGGCCGCCAAAGACAGAATGTACAAAATTCGGGAAGATGCCCAGAACTGTTTCAAAGGGTGCTAACAGTCCCGAAAAAATTGTCTTAAATACATGTGCGATGCCACTGGTATCAGACATGTTTAAGATTTGGCTTAGTATTTCTACGAAAGGCACGGGGCAATTTCTTGATAAAAGGGAATGTATCTCTGCCGATGTCCTTGCCACTTGCAGATCATACATTTCTTTTGATGACGTTAACGGCACAGTTGTCTGTAAAAGAATAGACTTCATTCTGCTTAAAGTATCAATTCGAATAGAAGAGATATTCAACCGAGGCCATAATGCAGCCCCCATATCTGGATTGCTGTGTGGATACAATACTTGCATACAGCAAATGGCCCTGGAAGTTACAGTTGTCAGATAGGCTTTTCCTGGCAGCATGCCACAACAGCTGTGGTCACTTATTAAAACGTAACTGCCTTTAGAAAGTGGTCTAAAAAATGGCTCTATCCATTTTGCAGGCGTGCCATGCAGGTGACATGAAAGGTTATTTGAAGACCCTTCGCAGGCTCCATGCAAATTAATACCTTGACACAGAAGTGTACCGCTTAGTGATTTTTTACAATTTTTACCACTAAGAAATTCCTCCTTGTTCCCTTCACTATAACATCTGTGTGTATAAGGTAAATCCCAGGTTGATTTGATGTATTCTTTACCCAACCTTTCATACTGGCCTGCAGGTATATACTCTTGACAGTATTTAAACTGGAAAGTTGTTATCGGAATTGTAATCGTTCCATGTATTATCCATTCAATGACAGGTCTCTCTGACATTGTCAATGGTAATCTCTCGAGTTTTTCAATGCTCAGAATCGTATAGTCCGCTCCTTTTTGTGCCAAACTGATTTGTTTATCAGTAAGGTTAAAGATACCGAGTAATGACGTTGTGTTGATTAAACGCCATGGTACGTAGCCTGAACGCAGATTTTGCAACGTCCAGCCAAGCTGTACAATAGAACGTAATTGAGACTGACCATGTTGTAACATTAGTAAGTCCTGCTCTATTATATCAAAAGCAGATGATACAATGCGGTCCAGTGAATATATTCTGGAGGACAGAGCCGTTAAACCATTGTCCACAACAGAAAGTGATTTTTCCAAATTTATATGATCAATTTCTCATATTTTTTCTGCTGTCTCAATTTGCATTACTTTCCATGCTTCGTTATACGCAGCGTATATACCGGCTGCTATGAAACGTTTTTGACGCTGTTTGCATGGTCCCATTAGGAAATCGCGCAAGTCAGCACCGTCTTTAAGTAAAGTCAAGTGTTGCTTAATTTCAGCCAGTGTGGATTTCTCTAGCCACTCAAGGCATAGTTTCCCTACAATGTATGTTGTAACTATCCCTGGATGTTGTCTCTGGGAGTATCTAGGGTCTGGTCTGGTCATTTTGAACCCCTGTGTTTTGTTCAGGAATCTATCTTGACAGTTATTCATGTCTGTTGGCCAGATCAACCACTTTTTCCAATCAGGATGTGTTCTGTTTTGGTGTAAAATATGGGATACGTCTATCTCCACATCTGTAGTGCTGTCACTATCAGTTAAGGGTTTCAGAATAGACGGTTTATTTAAATCTTTTATCTTAGCAAGGCCAAGACAAGTAGTTTGTTGAATTGTGTCATTCAAGAATATTATTTGTTCTGGGATCATGCAGGCCCTAAATAGTGCTTCTAGGCCTTGTACTTGCCAATCTTTGGAACCCCAGATTGTTTTTGTTTCAATGGTGTTTTTCCATAATTCGAAACCTAATGTAGACATTTTGTCATAAAAATGTTCAGAATAAATCAGTTTAGTATTTGTCAACATTGTTTTCATTCCTGCCCTACTTAACATGTTGAAATAAAATATTTCTGGATCACTGTTATTAAACCCTGAGAAGTTTGGAATTTCTCATAAAATGTTTTTGAACTGCCTTTTGGTGGAGTTGGACAGTGTTCGCACTGGTTATAAGATAAAACATTTCTAGGCTGAGCAGTTTTATGCAAATAGTGATCACCATAATGGTTGTAACAGTATAACTCTTCATAATTCGATGAACCCTGCAAGTAATCATGTTCTGTAAACTTGGCTGACATTAATAAATCTGACATCATATTATTAATGTTTTCAAAGTACCAGTCATCAGAGAAGGTACTTGGTGTCACAAAGTCACTTAATGAAACCTTGAACTGGTGTGGATACTTCAAGAGCTCAACCGGGCCAAAAATGTCATAATCAGTTCTGTCCCATGCTACCCCACCGGGTATTAGTTTGGCTGAGATGTTTACAGATGTCAGTTCTCTTTTCTCGATGTGAGAGGATGTGTGAGGCTTTAGGACCAAGTTGATGTTCTGACTTGCTGTGTCCATTATACTATATTTTCCATCAATGAATTTTCCCAAACAGAGAACCATGATGAGCCAAAGCAGGAGCATAAGTACACCTAACACAATTCAAAATTCAATCCATGGTGAAATCAAATATGTTTCTTTTAGTTGGTGAAAAAGTTCAATTACTTTGTCTTTGAAAGTTTTTGTTGGAGGGGTTTCTTCATGCTCACTAGGATCTTCTGAGAAGTCGTCGAAGTTGATGAAGTAGCCAGATGCAGTTCTGTCAATTGTTGGGATTTTTTCCGGATTTTCATTTGATTTTGCATTTTTTTTTGTTTCATTAGAATAGTCAGAGGCTACATCATTGTAGATTGGTGTTTCTTGACGAACTGTCGTTATTTGGGTTTTCAAGAGGCACTAGTTCCATGGCATTATTGCATAGTCCTTTGTTATTCACTGCAGGTTTATCAAATGTGATTAGTCTCTCAGTATGAGCCTCTTGGATTGTAGCAAATTTCGGTATTCTGCTATTTCTTGGGAGTCCACTTGGCCTACTACTTATTATTGGCCACATGATTTTGGTTTTACCAGGTCGATGGATACAACTCTGTTCTCCCTTTTACCAGCAAGGGGCGGTAGTACAACTGATCTTGTTCCGCTGATAGCTAAGACAGGTACTGCTTTTCTGTAAGAAGGCCCAAATTCCTTCTTTACCGCGATCTTTTCTCTGACCAGATCCCCAATCTTTGGAATCCAGACAGGTCTTGCTGGGACAGGTGGTTTTTCTTCAGTGGCTGTCGGCTGTAGTTTCAACTTTATGTTACTCAGGTTTTTTCTTGTTTCATTTAAATCCTGTAAAACAGCCAAACGATCTTTGATATCAAAGGATTTTTCTTCTACCACTGAAGTATGACTATCAAGATCCTGAATAAGCATTCTAGTCCCGAACAATAGTTCGTATGGAGTGAGACCTTTTAGAGAATTTCTTGGCAGATTATTAAGACTACTTTGGACACTTGTTAAATGTTTGACCCACCCATCACCCGAACCTAATACCCTCGCCGTTATAGATTGCTTTATGTCCCGTTTTTTTCTTTCCACAACCGCAATTGCCTCAGGATGGAAGGGAGAAGAGTATCGCAATGCGATGCCCATGCTGTTCATGGCCTCTTTGTAAGCTCGAGAGCTAAACGCAGGACCCTGATCAGAATGTAGCATGCCAATTGCGTATGTGCCAATATAGACTCGCAAATCTTTTATAACAGTTCTGGCGTCAGCCGAATGCTGCTGGTCTACATAATCAAGTTAATTTGTCTTAATAATTATTGAGACCATTTTTCTGGTTGGATTTTTGTATCATAGAATGACTGAAGCTTTCTAACAAAGATGTCCGGGCAGTATCCTGGTTCGGTTCACAGCTGCGATCTCTGTTGCAGTCTGGACAATCCATTGCAAATTTGTAAATTTGCACGCTCATTCCCTGCCACCAGTACTCTGATTGTAATTCTATTAAGGATTTCAAGATCTGTTGGTGCCTCGGACCCAGTCCCATGTGTGCGCTTTCAATCAAGAAAATTCTCTGGTTCGTGTTTGGAATTACTCTATCCCCACTCCAGGGATTTGAGCAAACGGAACGGAGTTTGCATCAATTATGTATGTATTACTGAGTGGATAGTCGAGAGGTAATGCTGCATAATTTCCTTTTAATGAGGCTGACATATTGGACCAATTGTCTATGTATTTTAATTAAGAGTTTCAGCTGAGCTAAAAGTTCAGGAACTGACATTTTATCAATGTCTGGATGTGGTGTGTAGCTGGCTAGAACCGGCCACGTTGCTCCTGGTCTACCTAGTGGACCGAGCCTGGTGATGTGATCATTATGTTTTAGGGCGCCATTAAACCAGAGCAGGTGCTCTTGGTAATTTAGTGGGATTTCCACGTCCTCGAAAGGAGTGTATATATCCGGAGGTTCCTCTATTTTGTAGTAGTGGAATTCTTTTGTTATAGCGTTTGCTGCTGGAAAGTGTATCCATGAATAGAATCCCTCTGTCTGCCGATATTCATGGGCCTCTACCATGAATATGACTGTACCACCACGTGATGTCAGTCCATTTTTTATAAGTTTAAGAGTTATAGTTCTCCTTACGTTGACCGGAATGTTATAACACTCGGGTCATTTTCTTGGATGGTTATGTCATCCTCCATGAGTTGCGCTGCTATTTTAGCTCTCTCTGCTTCATCGTCACTTTCCACCATTCTTACTGACAGAAAGCTTTTTGTTGCAGATTGAGTTTCAAGGAAACAAAGATTAGGTGCACAATATTTTGGAACACTGTATCGTTCAATGTTGATCAAACCAAAAACTAATACATAGGATTCTCATCCTACTAAGTTCCGGCGGATATTAACCTTTCACCCACTCCAGACGTCTATTGGAGTTTTTACGGGAAAAAGGGGTCTGTGTGAAAAAGCACGACTGAGTTACTCTAGTGTCTTGCGTTGGATATCGCCTTACCAAACGTTGGGCGCCATGTAGTGTAGTTCCTATTTTCCCAATAGGCTCTGCGCATTGGAATAACATAAACAGCAGTGTAGACGTAGGACTGAGGTCATCTAGGTCTCTACTGACTATGTTAAACTTAATTTAGGTTTGCGCCAGCTAGCTCAGAGGTCACTGGAAACTTTCTTGAATGAATAGGGAGGGACAAGCTCCCCTGGCTCAGACAAGAAGGGATTCAATTTCCGACAACCGCATAATTATGACAACTTTGCTCCCTCAGAATAAGAGTATATCTCTAGAGTCATGTGAAAACAATAGACAGCTATTTCACTCAGTCAGCGGTGCATACTTAGTTTCACCAGAATGCAGAGAAATAGATCCTTTATCAGGATATTACTGATTATAACCTCACAAGGGCATAAATCGGGAATATCGAATTAGGGTCCTAGATATAAACACGACATTAGAAGTAAAAGAAAAAAAAACCTTCTCAGGCAAAATACCCATCCGGAACTTGAGATACAAAATTGTAGCCAAAACTAGGATAACCTTGTCATAAAATGGCTCAAAGTTTGGTGTACAATCACACAAAAGAAAAATTTCATGTTGAAGTTTGAAAAGCTGGCTTTCTTCCGACCACACCTTGTTCGCTGTCTCAACTTCAGGGTCACTTTTAGGTGTGATCATTAAAGGGGATTCCCGAAGATGTAAAAGCACAATCTCTCCCAACATATCCCTAACATACCTAAACCATCCCAGAGCACTGCTATTAGTATGACTTAGCACATCCTCATGAACATCCTTAAGGCGGCTGAGCTCTGATATGACACTTTTCTTCTGTCCAAAATAATCGGCATCTAAGCTTGGTCCTGGAGATTACATCAGCAATCCCCAAATACAATTGCACTGTATATACTGATTACTTTTATACTTTTGAACCATGATTTCACTAGTGTGAGACTACAAAAAGCACCGTCCCCCTCTCTGTTCAAGAAGCCGGTATCCCATATAAACTAGGGTAAGATTGCAAGTGTGCAGCTATAGTGCAGCATTTCCATAAATGATTGTGTTATATGTGTCACTACTGCGCATGCAGCATGCACAACATCTCCACATGTTTTATTCACTTATCACGTATCCTGTGACTGCTGTGGTTTGCTGTGCAGTGTCACTTGCATCCCACATTTCTTCTCTCTTGTTTTTACTGATTGTGAAGGGAAGACCCTTGGTCCTCATATAAATTAATTAATCTTACATATTGTTCTTTTCATTTATGAATGGATCATTCTCCTTGTGTGCTTTCAGGTGGAACTCACCTAAGCACATTAGTATTTTCTTATATTTTCACAGATTTTTCTCCTTACTAAGTAAGCAGGCAAATAGGCCCTCTAGAGGAAGTTAGAGATGCCTGGCCCTAGGGAATGCCCCAGACCTGTATGGCCTTCTAAGATTGGAAGAAACATGTTGGCCTGATTCTTATGGCGGTGTTCAAGTTCAAGTTCAAGTTCGGGCATTTGTATAGCGCACTGCTCACCCAGAGGGTCTCAAGGCGCTTGGGGAAGGGGTTCATTATTTGTCGAATAGCCAGGTTTTAAGTTCTTTTCTGAAGGAGATGTGGTTTTGAGTAAGTCGGAGGTGAGTGGGGAGTGAGTTCCAGGTCTTGGCAGCAAGGAAGGAGAAGGATCTGCCACCCATGGTGGATTTTCGGATGCGCGGGACAGCGGCGAGTGTTTGATTGGACGATCTTAGTTGTCGGGTGGGTTTGTAGAAGGACAGTCGAGTGTTGAGGCATTCGGGTCCTAGATTGTAAAGGGCCTTGTGTGCGTGGGTGAGAAGGCGGAATGTAATTCTTTTGTTGACGGGAAGCCAGTGGAGGTCTTTTAGGTGTCCGGTGATGTGGTCTGGGCGAGGAATGTCTAATATGAGTCTCGCTGATGCGTTTTGGATGCGTTGTAGTTTTTTTTGTAATTTTGCTGTAATTCCGGCGTATAGAGTGTTACCATAATCCAGCCGACTCGTGACCAGTGCGTGGGTGACAGTTTTTCTTGTCTCGAGGGGGATCCAACGGAAGATCTTTTTGAGAATGCGAAGTACGTTGAAGCAGGAGGATGAGACTGCGTTGACTTGTCTGGACATCGAAAGAGATGAGTCTAGGATAAAGCCAAGGTTAAGTGCATGGTCTGTGGGTGTGGGTGCTGTGCCCAGGGCGGAAGGCCACCAAGAGTCGTCCCAGGCAGAGGGGGAAGATCCTAGGATGAGCACCTCCGTTTTGTCTGAGTCGAGTTTTAGGCGGCTATGTTTCATCCATTCGGCTACTTCTTTCATGCCTTCGTGGAGATTGTTCTTGGCGGTGTTAGGGTCTTTGGTGAGGGAAAGGATAAGCTGGGTGCCGTCGGCGTAGGAGATGATGTTAAGGTTGTGATGACGCGCGATGGAGGCGAGTGGACTCATGTAAACGTTGAAGAGGGTGGGACTGAGTGAAGATCCTTGTGGTACGCCACAGATGACTTCAGTAGCCTCAGAGTTGAATGGGGGAAGTCGGACTACTTGAGTTCTCCCAGCGAGGAATGAGGTGATCCAGTCCAAGGCTTTTCCTTGTATGCCGATGCTGCTGAGGCGTTGTATAAGGGTGCTGTGGCAGACTGTGTTGAAAGCGGCGGAGAGGTCGAGTAGAATGAGGGCCACTGTTTCACCGTTGTCCAGTAGTGTTCGGATGTCGTCAGTCGCTGCAATGAGGGCGGTTTCGGTGCTGTGTTTGGCTCGAAACCCGGATTGAGATGGATCGAGGGAGTTGTTGGATTCAAGAAAGGCGGCGAGCTGGTTGTTGACGGCTTTCTCGATGACTTTGGCCGGGAATGGGAGGAGGGGTATGGGTCGGTAGTTTTTGAGTTCCAAGGGGTCAGCTGTCGGCTTCTTCAGAAGGGCGCTGAGTTCGGCGTGTTTCCAGCTTTCTGGAAAGGTGGCAGAGTTGAACGAGCAGTTGATGACATCTCGGAGATGGGGTGCGATGATGGAGTCCGCTTTGTTGAAGATGTGGTGGGGGCAGGGGTCGGTTGGCGAGCCAGAGTGGATGGAGTTCATTAGGCGGATGGTGTCTTCAGTGGTGATTGGGTTCCAGGCGCTAAGGTTGTTAGTTGGCGGAGCAGGATCTGAGGGGGGTGGGGAGGGTTGAACGCTGGGAGTATTCTTGAAGATGTTGTGAATTTTGTTGTAGAAGAAGGAGGATAACGCATCGCAGAGGTCTTGGGAGGGAGTGATGTCGTTAGATGCTGCGGTGGGGTTGGTGAATTCTTTGACGATGTTGAAAAGTTCCTTGCTGTTGTGATTGTTGTTGTCGAGACGATCCTTGAATGCAGATTTCTTGGCGGATTGAATCAGTTGGTGGTGTTTGCGGGTGGCTGCTTTGAGGGTGGACATGTTGTCGGTGGTTGGGTTTTTTCTCCATGTTTTCTCCAGGGCGCGGCATAGCTTCTTGGATTTTTTAAGGTCATCATTGAACCAGGGAGCCTTTTTGCTGGCTGATTTGATCTGGTGCTTTTTCAAGGGCGCTAATTCGTCAGCACAGAGGGCGATCTATTGCTTGAGATTGGTGGCCGCTTGGTTTGGGTCCGATGAGAGGGTAGGAGGGTTTTGGTTGAGTGAAGTGAGGAGTTGTTCAGAGGTGATTTTGTTCCAGTTTCTTTGAGGAATAGGTTGTGGGCGGTTGTGGGTCAGGGTGGTTTTGTAGCTGAAGTGGACACAGCTGTGGTCCGTCCAGTGGAGAGCTGTGATGCGATCGAAGGAGATGTGCTTGCTGGAGGTGAAGATGGGGTCGAGCGTGTGTCCGGCTACGTGGGTGGGGGTGTCAACAAGTTGTTTGAGTCCAAGATTCGCCAGGTTGTCCAGAAGGGTGGTGGTGTTGCTGTTGTGTTTGTTTTCAAGGTGGTAGTTGAAGTCTCCTAAAAGAATGTAGTTCTCGGAGGCGAGGGCATGTGGGCTGATGAAGTCCGTGATGTCATCGCTGAATTGAGTGCGGGTACCTGGAGGCCTGTAGATGAGGGTGCCTCTAAGTGTGGTCCTAGGGTCGGTGTGAATCTGAAAGTGGAGATGTTCGGCAGTTGCAAGATTATCTTCGGAGCTGGTCGTGATTTTGATGCTGTTCTTATGAATGATGGCGATGCCACCTCCTGTTTGATTAATGCGGGTCTTTACGGGTAATCTTGTAAGCATCCGGTATGGCTATGGCGATGTCGGGTGCTGATGATGTGTTCATCCATGTTTCTGTAAGGAAGGCGATGTCCGGTGATGCAGTGTCGAGTAGGTCCCAGAGTTCCGTGGCGTGTCTGTGGACCGAGCGGGTGTTCAGCAGGATGCGCTTCATGCGGTTAGAGTCGGAGCTGTGTATGGAGGAAGGGGATTTGGTGAGGGTCCTGAAGCAGTTGAACTTGCAGGAGAGGCAGGCGAATGGGCCGTGAGTACGTCCTGGGGTGGCGTTGCAGCATTGTGGTGCGCGTCCGGGGTTGAGGGCGAGGAGAGTTGCGGCATCATATGTGATTCTAGTGGGCTGGGTGCGGGGGGGACCAGGGGGACAGGCGCTGGGCGCGGTCCAGGCGCGGACGGGCGTAGACGGGCTTACCTTTGGCGCACCTTCGGCGCGGCCGCAGCGCGTGGACGCTGCGCGTTGGTTCATCTGCTTTAAATGGAGAGTGGAGGGGGGCGGAGCGTGGGAGGGGCAGCTGGGAGGCGGGAGCTGGGAGGAGACACGGGCTCACACAAGAAAACACTCCACAAAATGGCAGCCCGGTACCTGAATCGAAACTGGGGCACAGCCGGAGTGCGAGTCTCATACTACCACTCCACCAGTTATTACCCCAACCTAATGTACCCGCAAATAAAAGCAAAAAGATGGGATACATTAAAATACTTTTAATTCACTTCCCTGGATCCCTTTATGGTCCAGGAGCTTTGCTCCAAGAACTCCCTCATGTGCCGAATCCAACAGGAGGTTGAGTCCATCCTGGAGGTACTGTCCTTCCAGTGTGGGGAGAGGTTGCCGATGAAGAAGCATGATACAATTTTGTGTTTGAGGCTTCCTCTTCCATAAGGATAACCTTCCCTCCCTTTAGTACTCACACAGGGTTTCTGTGACCATTCAAGTGGGACTTGTTGGTTGCTTGCCTTCAGGCAAGAAAAACAACTGTGTATTCTACCTGCAGCTGCCGTATTTTTTGTGGTAACGTTCTCTTCCTATGAAAGCGTACAGTGGCATACCTCCTCCTCTTTTACATGTGTTATGTCTAGAATGAGACGGGCCAGCTGGAGCCTACTCAAGCGGAGTGTTTGATGTCCCTCTCCTGCACACAGGGGACACCCCACACCTGATTTTCTTCTTCTGTTACCAATCTGCGGTCATCCATCGGTTCAAAAGGTGTATTAAAATCAACTGTAATAACCACCAGTTGCTTCCCTTTGTTCGTAGGAGCAACAATAATGAGATTAACCAAGTATTACAGTATTTGACTGCTTATGATTCTACCTTTGTTTTGTTACCCTATTATAGACATTAAAAAACACTAATTGCTTTCCTGTCAAGAGAAATTCAACAAAAGAAATATCACTTGAAATCACATCACACAAACCTTAAACGGGTGGAATAAATCACCCTTGTTCTGGATGTCATCGGGCCATTCTGATATATAATTTGGAATGGAATCTAGTATAAGGTGTTCAAATGCGCCCTAACCTTCACCTATTTTGCCACATGAAGGCACTCCATTATTGTCTGGGCTTGTGAAAAGACCTGTGCATATATATTCAACCTTCTGGTTTATTTTAGAGATTCCATATTGCTTGAGTTTACCCGATATTCTATAAATTGGGTATTGCAATTAATGGCCTTCGTATTGGAAGCAGTGTTGGTAGAAGGGTTTGAATGTGATCAGCTCTGTTGGGTGTCTCCCAGCATCCCCTACTTCATATTTCCTGTAGATATAATCTCAGATAATGCAGTGGTAGCCAGTGTGATGTCAGGTGGTGATTAAGCGATGAAAATAACCCTAGTGCAACAATGTTTTGACTTAGTCAGTTGTTTATGAGTGTTTGGTTTGAATGTGGGAAACAAAGGCATCGGTAAAGAGTTAACTGAATAGGATGAATATTATTCTCTCAATACCTGGTGAGCTTGGCCAAGTCTCTTCAGTATTCGAAGCCTCTGCAGCCTTCTAATTTAGCAAATCTGCATAAAATCATCTTCCATCTGAAGACTGATAATGTCCCAAGCCATTTCATTTGCAGAGCCTTTGGTCTTTATCTCAGTGGTTTCCTTATGGTTTAGCTCTCTAGCATCCTGGGTGTTCAGGATTCTGTCTCTAAAGGGCTACGATTAGGCTCTCTTTCCCAAATTAGTCAATATGTGTTATCAAGTGAAAGTCCTGTTTCATTTCCCTTATACAGGTACTGGACAGACAAGAGCTGAAGGTATGCTTGGAAAGCTTGCAGTGGTCTGTATGGTATTTACGGTCCTGTCAGTGATTCCCCCATTGATTAGAGTCTTGGAGGATGTAAACATTAAGCAGAAGGAGGGGATGGCCCAGAGAGCCATTTGTTATCTGAAAGGTATTCATTAAACCATTGAAGATTAATATTGCAATATGAGATAACCTGGATTTCACAGTCAAAATCTGCAGATAATAAAATTACAATACCCCCTTTAGCATGCCCTCTATTTGAATAAATGGAAAGATGTTACAGACATAATAGGAATCCACTGAAAAATCATCCTCCACACCAGTTTCCTGTGGACAGTTGATTTTTGAAGCCTCAGATACTTTATTTTTCCATCATCAAGCCCAACTTATTTCATGAAACAGGCAGACATGAGTGTGGGATTTATTTAATTTAGTGTGCCTGAAAGTCAGGCCCATGACAAATTTATATTAGATTCCTTACAAACATGTTCATGTGTTTTTATAAATCTACAAATTGCATTAACCTCTACTACAACCGACCGTGCCAGATTTTGTAAGGCAAACAATCAGTCTCAGGGATTACTGAATTCTCGTTATAGAGCATCAAAATCAGGTAATTCAGCGGCCTTATGTCTCACCCTGCCGCTGCCTATTGGATAGTCTAGTATTGGTAATATGCCTTAGCTATTCTTTCTAAAGACATCTGCATTACCTCAAATGAAACCTGGAGCTACACTGGTCTAAAACTAAGATCTTATATGTTTTAGGTAATTTCTATCATTGAGTAATATCCTTCTAATTTCAGCCTAAGAGAGATTTTAATGAGAAGAACAGATGTAATAAGTTCAAGATCTTGGTTCAATGTAATGGACCACCCCCCTTCCAAAAGAAGGCATTAAAGTAGATAGTATTTTTGGAACAAAGTGAGTGTTCCAATTCTGTAAATAAAGCTACTTTAATTAGGGGTGGTTTAGAAGCTGAAGAAGATTCTATCTGTATTCCTGCAGGTATATCAACAACATCAGATAAACTGCTCGATTGAGAATAGGTAGCTAAGTTATTCAGAGAAAGACCTCCACTAGCTTGGGGACTATATTTTTCTGACAGGTCCCTTGTTCCTACCTGAACTACACTTAACATCTTCGGTGCTCATGACGAGCTGAGCTTGTCATGACCGCCGCGGCGCTCCCACGCAGGGATAATTCCCCTGCTGTGCTGAGCGTTCTACGAAAACGGGCGTAGTCATGACGAGCTCAGCTCGTCGTGAGCACAGCGCCACCGTGCTGCATGACAAGCTGAGCTCATCATGAACACCGGCCCCCCTACCCCCGCACCGCGGGGGAATTAGTCCCGCGGCGAAGTGGTTAAAGGTTGATTTTGAGTATCACGCAGTGGTGAAGTTTCAATAGTGGTCGTTCTGTTACTAACTTGGGTGGATAGATCGATATTCTGGATGGGAAACTGTATCTGTCGTCTTTTTTTTTGTCAATATATGATTTTCGTCACTCCTTTTTTCCTTCCGTTTTATTTTTTATTTTATTATTTTTCTCTCGCAGTCTTTTTTTCTGCTGTTCTCATTATCCCTTCCTGATCACCCAGTTGAGGCTGAGCCGAAGCTTAAGGCATTTTCTCTCGTTTTTTTTTTTTAGCAAATATGGGATATATACCAACAGGGACATTTGCTGAGGGGGAACAAGCACTCCCTGATCTTTTTCAATCACAATGTTTAAATCGTGAGGAAAAAAGGATTATGGAACCAGTATATATATTTTGTTTTAGTTGCTTTTACCCCCTTTCTCCTTTCCCTAGTAGAAGTTTTCCCACTTGAATGCTTTCAACGAATGTAGTGACCCAAAAGGGAAAGATGGTTCTGACGAGGATAGATTATAGTTGTGTAGGCTTGCATTCTTTCATTTTGAAGATCCCTCTGTGCTTTAAAAGGAGCCAAGCAAATGGACTTAATTTCCCATTTGCACAGAAGTGTCATCACTGGTTCCACGCCCTGCAATTTTCCTCCGCCCGGAACCTATTTAATGGTAGTTGCACTGAGGACACACCAAAGGCAAATCCGTCTGTGCGTATCCGTACATAAAGCGCACCCAGCCACAGAAACCCCTGGTGGCCCCCCTTCCCACTGCTACCCTGCTGCTTTTCTCCATGCTCTTAACCTTGGCCGCTACTCTTCTGCCACACCGCACCACAAAATCCAAAAGAGCATTCACATTTGCCTCCTGCAAGTTCTCATGCAGTCTCTTACACCCATTCTTCCCACACCAAACAACTGCTAGCATTACATCCGCTTACATTCACACAGATCCCCCACCACCGAAACATGCCACACCTGCATGCATGCTCAACACCCGCTTGTTCCACAAAAACGCCAGTACACATATGAACTCAGGCTGGTGATATGCCACTGCAAGCAACTGGAGCTTAAATGGAGAACAATTGTAAACAACACACATAAATATATCTTCAAATCAGCCCTTGGATGCTATCAACAGCAGATCTAGAACACCAAGCGCACAGATCTTGCAGGTCGCATCAACACCAACATTAACAGTAGCAAGGAAATCTTTCCCATTATCAAAGATTTCACCACAACCCCTGCCGCCTCCAGTAACATCACCTTTGCACAAGACCTTTGAAACATGCTCTTAGAATTCTTCTGTAACAAAATCACCTCCATATACAGCAACTTCACCAGACCCTGTCAACGAACCATGACCCCATGGCCTGTCATCACTACAACCAAAATTGGTACTACCATCCACTCAGGAGCTTCACCTAACTCTTACCCCGTCACACCTGAGATTGTGATTCCAGAGACTAATCTTAATGTGGAAGGATAATCATGACTCTAATGATTTCATTTTGTTACATAAAGGGAGTGTGCTGCTGGGCCTGCTGCAGGAGAGAGACCTGCGGCTCTTTCTCTGGACTAGCGCTGAGACAATGGTACTATCTTAAATCGACTGTCCTGAGGACCAGTGGGCCTGCTGGGTTGGGGTGTGGGCCGCCCTGAGTTGTACTTATCCTAGCAAGGCTGCGTTATGTACTGCATAGATTAATGCTACTTTTTCTTTTCATGACTCTAAACTGAATCCGTAGTGATCAGTGATATGCGCTGAAGATTGCACAGCTGCTGGTCACGGCGTGGGTTGCGGGTGGGACGAGGCCCGGGGGCGGAGTTGGAATATCTATTCCAGTTGGGTAGAAAGGGGCAATTGTGTTGTCCTGGCATGCGGTTAGGATAGGTATACATAGCATGATGGTTACACTATGGTCGTCCTGGGGTGGGGAAATGGGTTGATATTTTTTTAATGGTTCCAAGTTGTTTAATCCCTTTTTAAAGCAGCACTGTTGAAATGTTGCAATTTCACAGGGGAAAGATCCTTATCCTGCACTGATGCACTATACACATGGAGGGAAGTATTAGCATTCTCACCTGGAATGTCGGAGGACTGGGTCCCTACATCAATAGATATAGGGTCTTATCCTTGAAGCGCCTTAGAATGAATATTGGTTGCCTCCAGGAGACAAGTCTTAGTGATGCAGAGGTTGATAAGGTAGCCAAGAAATGGAGAGGACAGCTGTTTCATGCTTTCTGTTCGACCTATACTAGAGGTATTCAGGTATAGGTGGCCCCTGGGACCCCATACGCGCCCTCTTATGTTGAAGTTGACATGGAAGGCAGGTATATCTTTTTTTTTTTTGTCCTCATTGTGCGACATTTATAGTAAGGAGTTATCAGGGTCTCCCTTTTTCCCCTCCGAGTGTGTACTGTACCAACTCATCGTGTGGGAGGCATCAGGGAACAAAAGGGGACCCTTTACTTCCAATTACTATTCTGGAAGGTTACTTTTCGGACTGGGTTGAGCTAGCCATCATGGCTTCTCTATTTGGCCTTCGACCTTAGTGAATATTGCTTGCACTTAATCATAGGACATGAATACAAAGAAGTAGAGAGGAGGAACATGATAAATTAACAAACATTCCCTCATTATAAACCCAGATGATAGTTTTCCCACAACTCCCAGAAGCTATATTTTCTAGATAGTGACTTCTTCTTTTGATCTAAACTGTATATTTTAAGCACTGAAGAAAGCCACTCCTCGGGTAGCGGAGCTATTGGTGTGATCCATTTTACACATACCTCTCTTCTGGCTAATAGAATCAAGAGAAACACCAAATTTTCTTCCCGTTTAGTCAACTTGTCTGCTGATGGAGAACTCGTCCCCCCCAAAAAAACGAAGTCCATACTCACGGTTAGTTGTTTTTCCAAAACCTCTTCTAAGGTCTTACCCACCGCCTTCCAGAAACCGTCGAGATGGGGGCACTGCCAGAACATATGCAGGTCATTGGCCTTCGGTAATCCGCAATTCGGGCAGGACTTCACCGTGGATCCGCTGAATTTTTATAATTTGTCCGGTGTCCAAATGGCTCTATGGGTGGTATATAAATGATTTCTTCTTAATGCCGCAGATGTTACTATTGACCAGCATTTGCTCATTGATACTTGCCATAAGAGGTTTGTATCCAGCGTTGGCAGGTCTTTCCTCCAGATTATCTCCGGTATCCGAAATTCCTCCTCCCCTGATGCTACGAGGGCCCAATACCAGAATGATACCTCTTTCTTGAAGGGTTTCTCCAGCATTTTACCTTCCAGGGTTACATTGCCTGTTTTAGTTTCCTTGATTGACTTTGCCCAACTTAAAAGTTGATAGTATTTAAACTTGGCTAGAGAAAAGTTTGTGATTTCATTTATTATTTTCCACTCCAAGATTTTATTCTGGTATAATAGTTGCCCCCATACTGCAATTCCCGCTGATTTTAGAGGGATCGTCAGAGAGTCTTTAAGGCATTCAAGAGTGCAAGGCGAAACCCAAATTGGAGCTTTGTCGCTGTAGAGGGGGATATTCACAGTAGACCTAATGCAATACCACAATTTAGCAACTTAACTTTTTTGAAAAGTTTCGGGTGACCGAATTTAAAAAGAAAGTGACTGGTGTTGTTTGTCATTTTCTGTATGTACAATGGGTAGTCTTCATATGGGCCTAACATGATTCTATTATTTTTAAATTGGAATGCTCTGCAGTATTCTAAATTATCTGGTGTGGCTAGCCCACCCTGGTTTTTCCTTCTCCCTATTTTGCTCCAAGCAATTCTAGGTTTTTTCGATGACCAAATAAAACTTGATAACTCTCCCTGGATTTTCTTAATCGACTCCCTATTAAACTCTAACGGTATGGCACCAAAAATGAACGTAAATTTCTGCAAGACTGTCATCTTAAGGATATTTGATTTACCCAAGATAGACAACGGTAAGCCACTCCATACTTTCAACAATCTTTTAACTTCCCCCTGAACTCTATGGATGTTAACCTGGGGAACCTTATCTAGATCTTTAATCAGGTCGATACCCAGGTATCTAATTTTTTCCTTATTATAGGGGCTCAAGAAGACCTCATTCCACGACATGCTCTCTTTTTTAGACTTGTTTATTTGGTAGCCAGAGATTTTCCCAAACTTGATTAGTGTCTCCTCCGTTGCTTCAAGGGCCTCTTTGAGATGACAGGTAAAAATCATGAGGTCATCCGCATATAGAGCCACTTTTTTATGCCAGCCTTGATAAGAGATAGGGACAATAGAGAGGTGGTTCCTAAGACATTCAGCTGCTGGTTCAATATATAGATTGAATAACAACGGGGATAGGGGGCATCCCTGGCGTGTATCTCTCTTTATCAGAATATGATCTGTTAGCTCCGCATCGATTAATATTCTGGCCTTAGGAGCATTATAAATATTTTCTACCATCTTTAAAATATTAGTTCCTAGATCAATTTTTTTTAGGACCTCACTCAGATAGGGCCAATTAACTCTATCAAAAGCTTTTGCTGCGTCAATAGTAATTATAGATAGAGGCAGCTGTTCACAGATGGCTAAATGTATTGCTCCAATGAGCTCGTGGGTTAAATCTTGCAGATTTCTTCCTGCCACGAAACCTCTTTGGTTAGAGTTGATTAGGAAACCGACTATTCGACCAAGTCTTTTTGCCATTAATTGGGTGAAAATTTTATAGTCGCAGTTTAAAATGGATATAGGACGATAGGACTCACATTTCTTGGGATTTTTACCTGGTTTTAGGAGTATAGAAATAGTTGCATCATTCCAAGTATCTGGAAGACTGCAGTTATCAAGAAAAATTCTGTTAAAAAGGGTAGTAAGGGGGATCACGAGGATATGTTTTAGTTTAATATAAAGCTCATTTGAAGAGCGTCCGGACCTGCAGCCTTGCCTCTTTTTAAATTTCTTATGATTCCCTCTACTTCTTCAGTAGTGATTTCTGCATTTAGTTTGACTTTCTCCTCTTGGGTTAACTTCGGGGTATTTTGAGCATCTAAAAATGTATTAATCTCTTCTAAAGATGGGTTACAATCCTCAGAGTAGAAATCCCCAAAAAAGGCCGAGAATTCTTGCTTTATAACATCTTCCTCTGCTCCATTATGCGATGGGTTACGTGGGTCTATAAAGGCGATTTTATTTCCAGACCTATCTGTTCTTGTCTTCCAAGCCAATAATTTTCCACAACCCTCCCCATATTCATAGTGGGCCAACTTACTGCATTCCCACCTCTCTTTAATTCTATCTTCCAAGATTTCTGAAAGCTTATTGTTTTGCTCTAATCTCTCTGCCTCCAGCTCTAGCCCTCTTGGGTCTATAAAAATGTGTTGGTCTATTAGTGAGATGCTATATTCTATTCATTGGATTTCCCTTTTAAGTCCTCTAGATTTATGAGAGGCTAGACTAAGGATCGTACCCCTAATCACTGCTTTATATGTGTCCCAGACTTTATGGGTTGGGGCTCCCTCGTTGTTAATTTCAAAAAAGATTTTCGTCTCCTGCATAAGTTGATTAACAATCTCGGAATTTAAAAGGATTGTGCGATCCATCGTCCACCTCGAGGGCTTCGTTACATCTTTTAATAGGATTGTCATTTGTACCGCTGAGTGGTCTTTTCCAGTAAACCCTGACCTATTAAAAAAAAAATCTATTCTAGACAGTATCCCTAGTTTCTTGTTCTTAAAAGAAAACTTCTCTTGGTTATCCCCCTTCTTTTTCCAGATATCTATTAGACTCAGGTCCTTTTTGTAAATTCTCAACCATTCTCTCATTTTTAGGAGGTTGGCTTGTTTCCCCCTCGGGTATCGATCAACTTTAGGGTCTGGTATAATATTAAAGTCTCCTCCTAGAATGAGGGGGCCTGGTACTGAGATCAGATGGGTATATAGTGATTGAAGGGGGGACGGATCATCCAAGTTCGGACCATAATATCCCACCACAGAAAGGGTTTGATTGAGTAGTCTAATGTTGGCTATTGCCCACCTTCCTTTGGGGTCTGCTTCTGCTGATTCCATCCTCACTTTCAGAGATTTCTTAAATAAGATAGCAACCCCTTTTATGACGCATTCTTGATTAGTACATATGTACGAGTCCACCCAGCTCAAGTTTTTCACTATTTCTTCCCATTCTTTCTTTAATAGATGAGTTTCTTGTAATATTATTATTTCGCTATCAATTGATTTTAGATATTCAAAAATCCTCCTCCGCCTACTCTTGGTACGTAACCCGTTCACATTCCAGGAAGTTATCTTTACATGTTTCATTTTCTGAGTCATTTCTTTCTCCTGTTTCGCCAACCCCTGAATTTCTCCTTCTTTTGATAACTGATGGCTTGGAGAGGACATTTTTTTAAATTTTTTTCCCTATCTTGCTCCCATCCCCCGTGCATTTTCACCGCTTTTTTTTCCCTTCTTTCCTTTTCTTTAAAAGTATACATTAGAACCAAAGTGATAATGGTAAAAAGAAACAAAACTAAAGTGGGAAGACACACCCACCCTCCTTGGGGAAGCCTCCCTGATCCTCCCTTGGGCTCTATTTCTGGCCCTCTTTGAGCTCCCTGCCTCTATTCAATTCTTCTTGAAGTGCGCCACAACCTTTTTTTTTTTGGTCATACGGTTACATTGTGTTTATGTTTTGAGTCAGTGACTGAATTTTTATCTGGTCGCATATTTGTTCAATAAATGTTTCCACTTCTTTGGGATCTCTAATATTATGCATTTTATTCCTTCACATTATTCTGAGGGAAGCTGGAAATTTCATTTGGACAGTTGCGCCTAGCGATTTTAACTCCGGCATCAGCTGACCTAGTTCCCACTGCCTGTCCTGGGTTGCTTTAGCAATGTCTGATCGGATTTTAAAGGACCAATCATCCTTGCTGAATTCCCCCACTTTCAGTGCCTCACACAGTAATCTTTTGTGTAGGCCTTAAAGTTTATTAAGATTTTCCTTGGGTTCTTTCTTTCTTTTGATCTACCAAAGGGGTCTTGGTGTACCCGTTGAATGTCATCTCCAAGACCCTGAGTTTTACTCCAAGGGAAATACTCCTCCAGTAGGGAGACCACAAAGTTTTTTACTTCCGACCCTTCTCGCCCTTCAGAAACATTGAGCAATCTGAGGTTACACCTTCGAGACTGATTTTCTAATGCTTCCAGCTTCTCTTCCATGTTTTTATCCTTGACTATCAAAGCTTTAATTTCCTTCTGGGTTGTTTCAACTTTTTTATTTAGCCCTTCCACCACATCTTCCACTGCTTTGACTCTCTCTCCCAGTGCATTCAGTTTAACGTCCAGCATCTCGAATCTCTCCTGTATCTTATTTTGATTGCCTTCCGAAATTTCAAACCTTGACCTGATCTCTTCCATCATCTTTTCTAACAAAGTGTCTGTGCTACTTTGAGGTTTATCTTGGGGGGGGTTCCGGATCAATAACCTGGCTATTAAGGGCAGCTTTAGGAAAGTTTTTAGGCACATGTGTCGAGCTATGAAGCGGGGTCTTGTCTGGTCTAGGTGCCATGCTTTGAGTCGGGCTAGGCTCAGGAGTAGGGGACTGACTTTAAGAGAGAGCAGATGCCTGAGTAAGACCGACATCTACTTCAGTTGCTTCCTCCTCTTCACCAACTGTTATTCCATCTACTGCGTCAACTATAGCGTCAATTTTATCGGTAGTCAGGTTATCATCATCCATTTCACTTCTGGATGGTATTGCCTCTCCTTGTTCCTTGCTTTTTTCCTGCTACAACCCCGATTTTGTATCTTAAAGTACGACCTTAGTGATGGAGTGACTTTTATTTTGGCTGTTTTACCCTCTTCTCTAGCCTCTGGGTTGTCCCCTTGTTGAGCCTTTTTATTACTACCTTTATTCACTTGGGGCTTTAAGGCTTTACGGGTAATTCTTCAGGTAATCCTGGGGACAACTGCCTGTTTCGTAGTTGATAGGAGACTTGATTTGAGGAATTGCCTATTCCTAAGGCAGTAAGAGGACCTTCCTTTACTGTCTGGGCTACCCAAAAGTGTTCCCAAATCTGAGACTTTCTTGCTTTGCGGTAATTGTCCGGTAGCACTTCGTGGGGCTTCTTTCTGATGTTCCTGAGATTCTTCTTTCCATTTTCTGGGAGAACTCTGCCCTGACTGTACCCCCTTCCTTTGATTTAAAGACACCTCCCCTGCAAGATCCAGGGCGTCCACACAAGCTGGTAGTGGTTATGCTGCCTTATCAAAAGTCAGACCTGACCCCTCCACTTTTGCTAAAAGAAACCTCTCTACGAAGTTCTTCCTTTGTTAAAAAAAAAACTTTAGGCTCCTGGGCTTCTAACAAGTCTATATATGAGAGTACAGGGGCAAGCTCTCTATCTGGGCGGGGGGGGGGGGGCTCTCGGATAGGGATTGAAGTCCAGGTCCTATTTTAAACAGAGATCCATACTAGGTATGGCTCGATGTGTACCGGCAGAAGGACCTAGCAGTTCAAATACTCCAAAGTCCTCGAGTGTTTCTAACACTCCAACTCCACCTCTGATTCTACACAAGCTTGGGGCAGGACTATTGCCCGTTGCTTCCCCAGCTTTCCCTCGAAGGAAAATTTAAATCCGACTCACCACCCTTCTGCAGCTGCGCCAGGACTCAGAAGCCACCTCCCACCAGCAGGTTTGTGAACGTAGCGTAGGACTGCTACGGCGGGTCCCTCGGGTCTCTTGTCTCGCTCTTTCAACCGGGTGTGGGAAGCTTACGGGGGCTGCTGCAACAACCCGATCTAGTCCCCTGTCCTCCACCAGCATTTCTTGTGTACGGGGTTTGCAGGTATGTTTATATCGCATTTTTTTTTCTTTCCCGGGGAGACAACTCTGAGCTCCGCTCTTCGCCACACCGTAAAAGTGACCTCCACGGAGCACAGCAAGGGGCACAGCAGAAAGTTCGGGATCCGATTCAAACTCGATCACGAACTCCTAAAAATATAATGCAATTGAATTGGGTTTATACACTATCAGAGTTTAGCAAGTTATGTCGTAGCGCCTTCATCCCGCAGCATTTTCTCGCCTCATTAGGAGAGAGAGGCAGGGAGCTCCTGACCGGCTTAACGTCCGGCCGCCATCTTCCCCCGAGCGCTATCACTTACTCTGCAATTTTCCTCCGCCCAGAACCTATTTAATGGCAGTTGCACTGAGGACACACCAAAGGCAAGTCCGTCTGTGCGTATCCGTACATAAAGCGCTCCCAAACACAGAAACCCCTGTGGGCCCCCCTTCCCACTGTTACCCTGCTGCTATTCTCCATGCTCTTAACCTTGGCCGCTACTCTTCTGCCACACCGCACCACAAAATCCAAAAGAGCATTCACATTTGCCTCCTGCAAGTTCTCATGCAGTCTCTTACACCCATTCTTCCCACACCAACAACTGCTAGCATTACATTTGCTTACATTCACACAGATCACCCACCACCGAAACATGCCACACCTGCATGCATGCTCAACACCCGCTTGTTCCACAAAAACGCCAGTACACATATGAACTCAGGCTGATGATATGCCACTGCAAGCAACTGGAGCTTAAATGGAGAACAATTCAAAACAACATACATAAATATATCTTCAAATCAGCCCTTGGATGCTATCACCAGCAGATCTAGAACACCAAGCGCACAGCTCTTGCAGGTCGCATCAACACCAACATTAACAGCAGCAAGGAAATCTTTCCCATTATCAAAGATTTCACCACAACCCCTGCCGCCTCCAGTAACATCACCTTTGCACAAGACCTTTGAAACATGCTCTTAGAATTCTTCTGTAACAAAATCACCTCCATATACAGCAACTTCACCAGACCCTGTCAACGAACCATGACCCCATGGCCTGTCATCACTACAACCAAAATTGGTACTACCATCCACTCAGGGGCTTCACCTAACTCTTACCCCGCCACACCTGAGATTGTGATTCCAGAGACAAATCTTAATGTGGAAGGATAATCATGACTCTAATGATTTCATTTTGTTACATAAAGGGAGTGTACTGCTGGGCCTGCTGCGGGAAAGAGACCTGCGGCTCTGTCTCTGGACTAGCGCTGAGACAATGGTACTATCTTAAATCGACTGTCCTGAGGACCAGTGGGCCTGCTGGGTTGGGGTGTGGGCCGCCCTGAGTTGTACTTATCCTAGCAAGGCCGCGTTATGTACTGCATAGATTAATGCTACTTTTTCTTTTCATGTCTCTAAACTGAATCCGTAGTGATTAGTGATATGTGCTGAAGATTGCACGGCTGCTGGTCACGGCGTGGGTTGCGGGTAGGACGAGGCCCGGGGCGGAGTTGGGTAGAAAGGGGCTACTGTGTTGTCCTGGCATACGGTTAGGATAGGCATACATAGCATGATGGTTACACTATGGTCGTCCTGGGGTGGGGAAATGGGTTGATATTTTTTTAATGGTTCCAAGTTGTTTAATCCCTTTTTAAAGCAGCACTGTTGAAATGTTGCAATTTCACAGGGGAAAGATCCTTATCCTGCACTGATGCACTATACACATGGAGGGAAGTATTAGCATTCTCACCTGGAATGTCGGAGGACTGGGTCCCTACATCAATAGATATAGGGTCTTATCCTTGAAGCGCCTTAGAATGAATATTGGTTGTCTCCAGGAGACAAGTCTTAGTGATGCAGAGGTTGATAAGGTAGCCAAGAAATGGAGAGGACAGCTGTTTCATGCTTCCTGTTCGACCTACACTAGAGGCGTTCAGGTATAGGTGGCCCCTGGGACCCCATATGAGCCCTCTTATGTTGAAGTTGACATGGAAGGGAGGTATATCTTACTGCAGGCTAAAATTGATGGGAAATGCGGTCTTTTGGTTAGTCTATATGCATCCAGTGTGGATGATGCCAGATTCTTCAATCTGCAGGAGGTGGTTGGTTCTGAAGTAGACAATCCACTCCTTCGCTCTGGGATTTTAATTATGTTATGGATGGTGAGGGAGATAGCCAACCCCCTCCCCCCCTTTAGATCTGGCACAAAACTGCGAATTGCATGAGGTGGTCCAATTTGGGGCGGCTGAACTTATGGAGGACTCGTAAACCATTGGACAGAGCATTCGCCTTCACACAGAGCATTCAGTAGACTTGACAGGGCGCTAGTTGCGGGTTTGTCACTTGATAATTAATCAACAGAACACTCTTGGCTTGTTACTTCTCTGATCACTCACCGGTTCTCTGTGATTTGCTCTGGAATGGGCATGGGGCACCAAAGCGTAACTGCCACTTCCCGGTTGATATTCTGTCAGATGTAGAAGGAAGGGATACGCTGTTGCTGGCCTTGACCAACTATTTGCAAACTAATTGGGGCTCAACTGATACCAATGCATGTGAATTGGGATGCGATGAAGGCCTTGCTGAGGGGGCAGTGTATGGGCCTCCCTTTTAGGCTTGACCTTCAGAGTGCCTAGACAGCTGCAGTGGAAGCTGCAAGTGGAGGAATGGGCACTGGCTGTGTTGCAGTGACTAGACGTAATGCTTACACAACACAGGCAGTGCCTACACTGGGAAGGAGATAAGAAGGATAGATTTTGGCCTGACTCTTCCGTAGAGAATGCGACTTGCCCCTTGTAATTAACATAATAAAACCAGACTGTGTAGTAGCTGCCTTGCAGGGGGAGGTGGTTGGAGCCTTTAAACGACATTTGGAAGGGGTATGTCAGGGATGCTCTTGTAGCTCCTGGATCAGGTCTGGTTTTTTGGGGGCACACCTAGATGTGCCTGAGTTGAAATGCAAATATACTTGACCCTGATCTAGTTATATTGTACATAGAGTCCATATAACGTCGCTAGAGCGAACAAAAATGTAGAACTACAATTCCCAGAAATACAAAGGTCACATGACCGCTTTAATTAACCAGGCTACACGGCCGCCGCCCTCCACAGTGAAGCGAGCGAGACACTGTAGCAAGTTGCAAAGAGGTAAGGAGAGCCAGAATGGGATATGGGTTGCATCCGAAGGGTTTTGAGAACCAAACGGGGACTTAAATCGGGCACCGTTTTTATTTTCAACAGTGCACCCACTTGAGAGTAACCCGAGGGGAACAACGTGGCGTACTTAGCGGGAGTCCGGCAGACCGTCTTAAACCAGGTCAGTACGGACGCGCTGTGAACTTTATACAGCCTCCTTGATCCAAGCTAGTGAACTTAGAACCTGTACAATGTTATTCTTTGACAGATTGCCCGCATGTATAAAAGAACGTGAATACGAAGTGAGACGCCCTTTAAGCTATCGGTGGACCTAGTAAGGTATGAAGACACTTGAGAGCTGTTTAACATATCTGAGTGGTCACACAAGCCCACAAATAGTAAATAAGCCTTGTATTGCCCGTAGGTCATAAGTGATTTCGAGCCATATGGGGACGCCCAGACACAGATAGAAAAAGGTATGTCATGCAGTGTTTTTTGTGAAGTAACCTAAGGGTTAAAACTGAGTCAGGCTCTAATAGGATTCATTGATATCCTGTAGATTGCAGCTCAAAGACCCAGAATCAGATATATGAGAACAACGGCTACAGGAAAGGTAACATGGAGTTATATGCAGTATAATGGAAGTAAGCAAAAACAGGTGGCTATGGGGAATGACACTAAAACATTTTTTGGTGTTTTTTCTCTTCTCTACACACATGCAGATAGAAGTGACAAGGCCCTGAGGAGAACCCATAACTGTTGTATGGTGTTCAAAACGCGTCGGCAGAACGGAGATAAAAACTAGAAATATTTATAATTATTGATTCACAGAATTATTGTTTATTATCTCTGGTTGATCGTGACTTTGTTCACTACTGTTCTAATCATTGCAAATCACTGATGGTTAATAAGACGAAGAGTTCATATTTGTCTCTGGAACTGTTAAAAATAGAAATGCATAAGTCATGTTGTGTACAGTGAATGTATATATTTATGTAATAATGTTTTTTGGTAAATGTTTTGTATAAGTTTATTTACATATGTGTTATATGTGTTGTGTTGTCTTTCTGACATAAACCAATGATTTTTTCACGAAAAAGAATCTAAAGAAAAGGTAAAAATAAATATACCTAACATATCAAAATTAATATTGATCTGTTGCTTATAATTCAGAGCAAACCAAACAAAGTGGGTTGGCATTTTTTCTTCTTTTTTTGAGTTGAACACGGTGGCAGCAGGAGATCTTGATGCCAATATTACACTGGAGGAGCTTAGAACTAGCTTGGAAATGTTACCTAAGAACAAGCCCAAGTGGTGGGGGGATGGATATCTGTGGAATTCTACCAAGGGTTTATAGTGGCACTAACTCAGCACTAACTGGAAAAAGTTTTGGAAGCAAAGGAGAGGGGGATATTACCACAAAGCATGAGTGACAGCCTTATCCATATGTCCTTAAAACGGACAGGATTGAATCCAATCCTGCATCTTATCAGCCTCTCACAATAACAAACTCTGACTGTAAAATCTTATGTGAATGTTTGTCCAATTGCCTGAGCCGGTGATGAGTTGTCTGGTTCATGTGGACCATTGGGGCTTTATTCCGGGTAGCAGTACAACCTTAAATTTGCTGCAGCTAACACATGTGCTTCATGAGGTTGAGGAAGGGCAGGAAGATATGATTCTGGCCTCAATCGCATTCGAAAAAGCATTTGACACTGTTGACTGGGAGCATCTATCTGAGGTGATGAAGGACACAGGGATTGGGCCCCACTTTAGGGCCTGAGTTTCATTGATATACACTGGCCCGGGAGCACAGTCGAAGGTGGGACACTATAGTTCGGATCAGTGGGACATAGAGCGTGGTACGAGGCAAGGGTCACCCCTGCTGTGGAACCATCCGCGATAAAGGTGTGCATGGCCATGCAGGTCTGGGGGATAGAGGTTGGCCACACTAGACACATCACATCACTCTATGCAGATGATGCAATGTTTTACCTCTGGGAGCCTAGGTAATTAGTGGCACTCCTGTTGGATCTACTGGAAGAGTTTGGGGAGGCGTCTGACCTCAAGAGTAATAGATGGAAATCCCTACTGTTGCCACTGGGAGTGTTGGCCAGTGTGCCTGGGGAGAGTCTGACAGAATAAGGGGTGCAGTGGTAGACTGTTGTATGTGATCTAGAATTCCTTGTGTTCCCAGAGGGCAGGTAATTTTCACCAGCTGAGTACAATCCTCACCCCACCTATTTGTGCAGTGAAAAGGAGCAGGGGGGCCCTCCTGATGTTAATGAGAAAGGTGGGTTTGGGGTCTGGAATACTAGAATATTTATGTTGCTTCTAACATGCATTGAAATGGATGGAGGATGGGGCTAACTGGGAGAATGCTCTGCTTGTGAGATTGGTGGATGGCTCTGGGCTACCAGCGCTGCTGATGGTAGTCTTGAGGGTGTCCTCGGAGGCTCCTTATGTGGGGCGACAGACTGCCGCAGTGTGGCTGAGGTTGATGATGATGGTAATCAGGAGGGCCCCCTTTCACAGGGAGTTGTCACTGTGAGTTTTGGCTCTGTTCCAACAGATGGAAGAGATTATGTTGTTCCAAACTTGGCAAGAGAGAGGATGCGAGATAGTTGGAAAGTTGTATCCAAATTACGTATTTATATCCTTTGAAGATGCAAGGACCCAGTTTGGATTGGGACCTGGGAGGTTTCTTTATTATGAGGGAGTGACTGATGTGGTGAGGACGGTATAATCATTGTTCCCTGCGGCACCTCTGGCCTCCGCTTTACTAGAGGTGTTGTGGACTCTGGAAGATAGGCACCAGTTTTTCTTATTGTTTTATAAGGCACTGCTGGTTGATACAGTTAATGGGACAATGAGAGTGCAGAGGGAATGGGAGGCGGACCTGGACATGGACTGGGCCAGGATAGCTGCGTTATTGAGGTCTGTGTCAGCAAGGGCTGGTTTAACTAAAACATTTCAATTTTGTGCATCGTACTTCCATGGCCCCGGTGGGAATGCACAGAATGTATCCAGAGTACACTTCTGCATGTTCTCTATGTGGAACCATGGACGTCCATTTTATGCACATGGTGTGGGGTTACCTGTAGGTGAGAGACTTCTGAGTTAGGGTAGTGGATAGGCTGGGTTGGGCCATGGTGATGGCCTGTGCACTCACACCGCAGTTTTGTCTGTTGGGCCTCCTGGTTTGCCTCAAAAGGCACAAAATGACCTACTGGTTCCTGCAGTTAGCCCTGGTGCTTGCTAGGAGGTAGATAGCTATTAGATGGATGGGGTTAGGGCCCGAGATGTTAATGGGACAATGAGAGTGCAGCGGGAATGAGAGTGCAGGCGGAATGGGAGGCGGACCTTGACATGGACTGGGCCAGGATAGCTGCGTTATTGAGGTCTGTGTCAGCAAGGGCTGGTTTAACTAAAACATTTCAATTTTGTGCATCGTACTTCCATGGCCCCGGTGGGAATGCACAGAATGTATCCAGAGTACACTTCTGCATGTTCTCTATGTGGAACCATGGACGTCCATTTTATGCACATGGTGTGGGGTTGCCTGTAGGTGAGAGACTTCTGGGTTAGGGTAGTGGATAGGCTGGGTTGGGCCATGGTGATGGCCTGTGCACTCACACCGCAGTTTTGTCTGTTGGGCCTCCTGGTTTGCCTCAAAAGGCACAATATGACCTACTGGTTCCTGCAGTTAGCCCTGGTGCTTGCTAGGAGGTAGATAGCTATTAGATGGATGGGGTTAGGGCCCGAGATGCCTTTGGAGTGGTCGGTGGCAGAGGAGACTCGGATACAACACAACCGCTTGGATGCTAAATTGCACAGTGCACTACATTTCTGAATCCAGGGGGGTTGACTCAGAGGAAGACTCTATGGATAGCGAAGAGTAGCTATTGAGTACCAGGAAATTAGCTGTGGCAGGATATGTTATTTGGACCACGGTTTTCTGGTTGTTTTTCCTTCTCCGGTTTCAACATAAAATGCGAGCCACCCCCACCCCTTGTTGTGCCCTGTTACCGCAATCTACTTCAAGATGTGAATCATACCTGATCTTGCTATTGTACTGTAATTCTTGACTATGCTGCTGCTGTGTTCTAGGTTTGTGCTATGTTGCAACCCAGTGCATAAGGACAAAAACCTTGGTGTCATTTTTGACACCATGTTGTCAAATTCATTCGGTCACTCCTGCCTGTTTTTGTTCCATGAAAATACTAAGGAAAATTCTCCCAGCTATACCCTTGGAACTAAGGAAGACTGTAGTGTCAGTTTCATTGCCTCAAGATTGGACTATTGTAATGCCCTTTTCTCTAGTGCATTGAGGTACAGCACAAACAAACTTCAAATGGGCCAGAATGCAGCAGTGAGAATGTTGCTGGACATTCCTAAATTCGATTCAGTCTCCATTGCCCTGGCTGAACTGCACTGGCTACCAGTGGCCAAGAGGATACAATTTAAATCACTGTGTATTGCATTTCAATCCCTCAACTATGTGGGACCTATACAGCTGAAGAAATTTCTAAAGCTATACATTCCAACTAGAGCCCTTAGATCTGCTGAATTGGGAAACCTAATTGTCCCTAGAGTCAACAAGGTTGGATGGGGAGGAAAGAGTTTCGCAGCCACAACTGCCAGCTTATGGAACTCCTGCCTACCTCTCTGAAGAGAGAATACAATCTTCTCAATTTTAGAAAAGGCCTAACAACATGGCTGTTTATAGCATAAATCCTTCTTGCTTCCTTCCATTCAATATTTAACAAGGGCAGCGCCTAGATACCCCAGGGTATGTGCTGTGCTTTACAAATTTCAAATCAAGTAAAAAATTATGAAGGGTTCAAAAAAACTGTTGGCGAGCTCTTTGGAATATTTGAACAGTAAGGAATTCCCTGGACAAGATATTCCTTGTGTGTTCTTATATTGTATGTGTATGTTTTGGGTAGTTAGCTTGAAGATGTGTTTCTCCCTACAGGGAAAGGTTTACCGAAATTTGAACAGGAAATACTGGCTACTTTGCTTGGTTTTATGCAGTAAAAAGAAGAGAACGGCAAAACCTTCTGTGATTCTGAGCAAATCACTTAATCTCCCCGTGCCTAAAATGAATGTGTGTCCTCATGTAACGTAACTGGTGCTATGTAAAGCGCTCTGATACCCGATTCGGTTCGGGTCTAGTTCACGCTATATAAAACTCTGAAACAATACAAAACAAAACACCCTCACCAAAGTACTACTATCAATCAGTGAAGCACTAACATCTATCCACAATGTCTCCATCAACTTAGCCACAAACCCATACACTAGGAAACATGCCACCATCATGGCTCTGCTCAAGAAATTATCCGCTGACCCAGAAACGCTTCCAACTACAGACTCATCTCCCTCCCATCATATCAAGCAAAGGTATTAGAGAAGCTAATTAACTGATGCCTCACCGACCACCTCAGCAACCACCAGCTCCTCAGTGCCACAAAGTCTGTATTCAGGCCCAACCACAGAACAGAAATAGCACTCATCGAATCATTGCCGCCACATACGACATCAGCATGATCCTTGACAAAGTCGTCATGGCAGCCCTCTTTTCCCTGGATCACTGCAGTATTTGACACAGTCTCACACCCTATCCTCATCAGGCACCTGCCTGCATGAGATTGGCAGCATGCCCCTATATTGAATATGAACTATTGTCAAGCAGTGAAGACAATAAAAAAATCCTATAGTGCAGAGGGGTTTGCAGATTGGGGCTTATGTGACATGGAAAGTATGAAGGTACTAGGGTACCGGCAATCCAGAGAAGACGGATCAGCTTGGTCTAGTATGAAGAAAGGCTGTAGGGAGTCTACTTGAGTTTCCCAGAGCCCACTTTATTGCTGGAACCCAGCAATATGAGTTTTCCAAATTCTTCAGTGTTAGTATGCATGTGTTTGAGAGACTAGAGATCAAAAGGCAATGTCACTAATAGCAATAATGTTGGTAGTATCAGTATTGGGAATTTGAGATCAAAAACAGAGGTCATCTTGTTGACCTTGGGGAAACTTCTTATTCTAAACTTCTAAATAGACAACAGTAGTGCAGTGCCCTTTATTAGTGTTGCAGCTCAAATCAATCAAAGCTGCTCCCTTCTTAGAGCTTAAATTGATGTTCCTGGCCAAAGTTTGCTGGGGGTCAATTTAAAACACGTTTTGGAATATCAGACCTACAGATAAAGATCAAATCCATAACTGGTGACAAAATACAGCGGATCATGTCCAGTTAGCTCAACACTATTTGTACAGATTGTACAGACAAAACTGCTAATACAAGTAGTACAGATGATGCATTTACAACAAGCACAGTATATGTTCACCTACCTACGACATCTGGACCCCGCCTTCTCCCCCCTTCCTCCCTGTATTAAAAAGATCATCCAGCTTTAGAGTCTTAAACCAGTCAGTCTTATAAGAGACTTACCAGACTATGGTGCATCGACCAGCTGCAGTCTCACCTATCTGTTCCAAATTGCTCCCTGTGGGTCTCCTTAATTTTTTTAAATTAAATCAGAACAATTTAAACCAGTTGCTCTCTTAGGACCATGGACACAACAATATCTTTTTTGAGAAATGGTGAGTCTGAAGGTGGCATTCTGTAACCGCTTATTTTCAAGGTTTCAATTCAAAACCAGTGAAAAAAGGACTCAGGGAATATTTAAGCCTGGCAGACATAGCTGTATTACAAAGCTGCCGCATTTAGAATATGTAGGCTCATGGAATTCATGAGGTAGGCGGAATCATTTGTATTTAACTTTAGGCCTGGCACGTTTCTTGGATCCGTAGTCGGCTTTCTTGATAACTGTGTGCAGTTAGAATGGTCCAAGTCAGAAAGATAGCCTCTCTGGACTCTGTAGGGTTGGGGTAGGAAACACTTCACTATGTTCTTCTAATATGTCCAAAAGTATTATCGCACAAACTGAGAGAAGCACTATATACCCTTCTAGTAAAAAGTGGTTTAAACCTATGTGGAATATGGTAGGCGAGTTTTTAATATTTATCTGAGCTAAAGGTACGTGGAGACCGTCTAAAAGAAATACACTTTATTTCAATGGACCTACAGACTTGTAATGATGTAAGTGGATAAAATGAGGGGCACAATCAATAGAACTAAGACACAACGGGATTTACGGAAGGTTTTAAACTGTATTTTTATATTTTTTTAATGTTTTTTAAATGCAAACCTGTTATTGATCGCAGGTGTTGGTAACTGTTTGTATGTCATTTTTACATAAACTTTTGAATAATGAATTACTCCATGTGGATGTAAAACAAAAAAAATGATGCAGAAACGCAGTTGTTGACAATAGCTGGAAATTTTCTGAAAATCATAGGATATGTATTTTGTTTAAACGTGAGCAGGATCATCTTAAAGATATATTACTTGTACTATTGAAGTCGCAAACATAAGGTGGGACAACATTTTATAGGATAGTGCCAATGTTTAAATCTGCAGTGACGTATGTAACTTTAACCAGATTATTTTAATTAAATATTATTTAGAGGTGTTCTATACCCGAAAAGGTAGACCCTTCAAAAGAGTCACAATTAGCTACACTATCTTCGTGGAGGAATATCTCTATGGAAAATCTAACAGAGAGAGTAC
Organism: Lissotriton vulgaris; assembly: GCF_964263255.1. NCBI lineage: Eukaryota > Metazoa > Chordata > Amphibia > Caudata > Salamandridae > Lissotriton > Lissotriton vulgaris. Next base: position 1,309,683,528 of record NC_141687.1, read on the forward strand.
GTCTGATGTAACCATCAGGAAAACACCCCCTTCTGGGGCTGTGTGAACGTATTATAAACTATCAACTGCACACAATCAAACTCAACCATGAGAGTATGTCATCTTTAATGCCCCGTAACAACTTCAAACATCTAGCCCTTTCCTAGCTTCTCTTGTAATACTATTGTGTACTGGATCACAGTTATTAATGGAAGTTTTCAGACAGAGTATTTATTTTAGAGTGCTAAACGCATGGTGACCTTCTTAGGAGAATGATATCACCACTGTTAAACACTAGTTTTTCACTCCTCAATTAGTTCAATGTAGGAGCATCACTGAAGCTCCAGCTTCCGTCCACACATACAGCCTGCTGACTGGTCACCTAGTGGACTTTCATTGTAGTCAGAGGTGGACAGGTAATCAATATCAAGCACTCAGCAGATCCCAAATACTCATCATCAGTACACACATACACACATAATTTCCAGAAAGCTGATATTAGTCATTAACTGAATTATTGGCAACTATTAAACAGTGAACTTTAACATTTTGGTCTAAGGCGAGAATACACAACACATTCTGACATCTTGAAAATTAGCCTTTCACCTTCCCATGTCATTTTTATATTGACAACGTTTTGAATGAAGAGCAGTAATGTAGAAACACTTGTGAAGTTACTCTGATGAAGATTATTGCCAATAGTTGACGGGGAAAGTGTCTTTACAGCACCAGAAAAAAATGCCGGCCCCCTTTGGTGGATTCATAATCTTCTAGTAGATTACTCACCTTATGAATATCCTCCAGGCATAGGCTGGATTTGGAAAAAAATGTCTTTCAGCAAGAGCTCTCACCATTGTCAGGTTGCACTAGGCTGCTCCAACCAGGACCCACCAGCCAGATGTGATGACATCAGAGTACACACCGTACCAGTGAGCACACTGGCGTCAGTTTCTAGTACTTTTTGTCCACCACAACAAAAGGCTTATGGAAAAGAATCAAGAGTATCAATGATAGTGACAGTAATGCATATTATAAGATTGCATACATACTCACTCATTAGGGGGGGAGAAAGCAGTGAAGAATCTGCAGATAGACTATGTTTCCAACAGAAGTATTGTTACTGTAAGAAACAAACTTTTTCTAATGCATACATCTTCCTGCAGAGTTATCATCTTATCAATGAATCCAAATGTAATATCCTGTCAGACTGAGTATAGTCAGTTACTATAGCTCTAGAAAAGTATCCACCAGTGCATGTTTGCACTGGGAGACAGTTAGGCTTAGAAAACGAATGCAAGAATGAGTACATGACCACCATGCAGAGATAAACCACAACACATGAGTCATGAAATACGTGTTTGTGGAGCAAGCATGGATGCTCTCAGGAGGGCAATTCTTGGCGAGGGATAGCTGATCTGGATACTTAGGGTAACCAAATGCAACATGGGGAGGTTGGTCTCTGCTTTGCCATTCTTGGCTCCCACAAAGCTGACAGAGTGATTATCTACTCTGTCTTGTCAAGTGTAGCCAATATAACAAAATACTATATGCCTGGGTTCCTCCCCTTTGGTGAGATGAGTAGTAGTAAAGAAAGATGGAAGAGTAATGGAGTAGTCTATGGGAAAAGCAAATATCACTTTTGGAATAAAAGATAGGTAGGTAGAAAGAACCAATTTATCCGCGTAGAAGACCGTGAATGGTGGTCAATCTGCAAAAGCCTAAAATTAACTGACCATGGATTAATGCCAATGTCAACAAGAAAGCAGCCTTCAGAGTCAAATAAGGACATCACGTATTTGCTCACCGGAGGCTGCCATGAGAAAAGTCAACACAAAATTCAAATTCCCCTGAGAAACAATTAATGGTTTGAGAGGAATCAAATCAAATAAACCTTTCAAAAAATGTGCCACTAGTGGCAACTTAAATAGAGAAGGATGGCTACTGAGACATATGAAGACGGACAACATTAACCACTGCCAGATAATGATCTGCTAGCAGCAGTACCAATATTGGAACATTGGAAGATGTGACTAAAATGAGTTCAGACCGTCTGAATCACACCACTGAACAGATATATTCCAGCAACCATTATTAATGGATTTTGTGACAAACTTCCGCACAGCCAAGATGACACCCACAACTTCAGATGGTAAGCAAAAGAACACGAGCTGGCACCAATGGGGTAGAAGACTTGATCATCCTGCTGTAACGTCATGTCCACCCTGTGTAGCAGAGGCACAGGAGGCTGAATGGCAAGTGATACGCTTATTAAACCCTTCTCACCCAGTCTGAGACATTAAGAATCAGCTGTGCTTGATCTTCCCACACCTTCTAGTGAATCTTCTCACAAGTGAAATTGAAGGAAATGTGTATAGCAGCCTACTAAGTGAAACTGAAGGCATCTGTCAGGTAACCATTCAAAAGGAAGTCTAAAGCAAAAAGCTGAGACCTCTTCTTGCTCTGTGCCACAGCAGACATCCACACAAGGACATCCAAATCTGGAGAAGATCATGCACATCACTACGGGATGGAATTCCCATTTAAGGTCCTCTAAGGAGAGTCATTTCAAAGTGTCCGCTCTCACACAGAGACCCTGCAAGGTGCATCCCCACCAGGATACTCTACTATTGCAAAGCCTACCCCTACAGATAACTCACCTTCCATCAGAATTCATGAACCCACTTAGTCTTGTCTGTTCAAACAATGGTCTATCAAAACCCAAAGTGCCCATTATCAGTATGCATGCAATCCCTATACACTTAATTTTTAATTAGAGGAGATTGGATTGAAATATTAACTGCTCATTGGTTACCTGTGAACTATGGGGAATCAATCAGCAGGGAGTTCGATAGAGGTGAAGTTGTGGAATGCTAGAGATGGGGGATCTTCATATGCTAATGGTATGTCATTCATGGAAGCAGCAGAATATATCAACATATACTTCTTAAACAAATGTGAGATAAAAGCCTCTACGGGGATCTGCTTTCTGTTGTATCAAGAATTTAAAATTTAGGCACTGACTTTGTGTGGTCAAAAATGCTTTTAGCATCTGTGGTCTCAAGTGTTAGAAAAGAGCACTACTACCTTCAAGAGTGCACTTCCAAAGAGATGTCCTGAAGTCAGCAAAATGTCTTAATCCTCAAGTGGCTTGTGCTGAAGGGACGGAAATTAGGAGGAAGGAAATGGAAAATAAAACCTTGGAAAAAACCCAAGTAATGGAAGCTTTTATATCAACATGGATTTGCTTCATATGAAATTCTAAACAGCTAAGTTATAAGACATTGTCTCACTCTTTATACTTCTCACACATAGTAGCCATCAAAGAATTAAACATGTAAATACTCGTAGTGCACATGCTTGATCACACCCCTAACTCAACATTCATAAAATAGACCTTGCTTCAGGAGATTTTTTTTTAATAAACATTTATATTGCAATCAGAAACATATGAGTGTGGTATTCCGCATAATCAACATCACATCATAGAGTACATGACATTACATGTGTCAGGACATTCAAGTTACATTTTGTGTACACCATCGTATCTTCATGTCTTTCGAATCCAGTGGCATACAAATACCTCTACACCTTAGTCTTCTATCGCCCGGGGGGCTTCACTGACAGGCAAACAAAGCATTCCCCTACTCTCGTTCCAACGCCCCAAATCTTAGTCCATTTGTTCGGACAACCCATATTTTCATACACCCATCTCTATGCCTGCATACACCAGTCCATACCATTTTCCCATTCACTCTGGGTAGGACCTGAAGATGCCTTCCATTTTCTTGCTATATTACGTTGAGACACTATAAGGCCCAGTGTGACCCATAGTCTGTCCCCTGATGGAAGGTCTGTTGTTTCCCAAATATTCAATAAGCACTCCTTAGGAGAGGCACTGATGTCTTTCCCACTTAGCGACTTCGTACTAGATATGACCACTCTCTAGTATTCTTGAAACACTGGGCATTTCCACCATATATGCAAAAAAGTACCTTATTGGCCAGAACCTCTGGGACATTGCTGTAAATCTAGTCTGCCCATCTTGACCAATATCACAATTGTGTTAATATGTGCTATGTAATACTTTCAGCTAGACTAGTCTGAAACATGACCTTATAGCCACCTCTCTATGAGACGCCAATGCCTCCATACACTTATTGTCATCTATTTGCCACAGGTCTTCCATAAATGTATTATGTAGTTTTTCCAGTACAGCAGAGGAATTGTTTAATATCTTATGATACGGGGGGAAAGAACATTTTTTTAAATCCTGGAGCGGGCTTGGAGGCGAACTTATGAGGACACCGCCAAACACACTTACAGAAAGGCTATAAAACCTACCATAATTTAGTTAAAAAAACAAAAGCCTCTTTCAATGTAGCATCGATTGCTTCCAGCCCCAATCCCTCTAAAACCATTTTTTCCCTCATGAAAGATATGTTGCAACCTCCAATAGGAACCAGCGACACCATATCCTCCAATACCCAATGCGACTCACTGGCAAAAATGTTCATCAATAAGGTTGAACATATTTATAGCACCCTTGATGCGAGGCAACGCGCCCCTGAAACCGTGGCAACCCCTATCTCCAGTGTACACCCTTGCACCCTAGAAACTCTGCCTCCTGTGTCTCCTGAAGACTTAGCGAAACTAGCAGCCAAAGTCAAATCGGGTTCCCCCGAAGACCCAGTAAAACCAGACATCTTCAGGAAACTTTACAACTGCCTTATGATGGAGGGCCGGAAATTTGTTAACAACTCCCTCCAATCAGCAGTAATTCCTAAATCCTGGAAACATGCAAAATTTGTACAGCTACTAAAAAAGCCCACTCTTGATTCATCCTTGCCAGAGAATTTTAGACCTTTATCTCTGCTTCCATATCTGGCCAAGATTATCGAATCCCACGTCAACATCATTCTGACCTAATATCTAGAGTCCAATCAGATTCTGGATAGTTCTCAGAATGGGTTCCGTTCCAGAAATAGCACGGAATCCGCGCTCATGGCAGTTACAGAGCAGCTGTGGGCAACACTAGACTAGGGTAGTACGTTGGCACTATTTTTACTCGATCTTAGTGCAGCCTTTGACACGGTCTCCCATAAAATCCTTATCCAACGGCCTGTGGAGATCGGAGTCAAAGGCAGGGACCTGGCCTGGTTTGCTTCGTTCCTTCCACGTCCACCCCCCATCTGTCTGGTGTTTACCCTCTAAGCTGTGGTGTTCCCCAAGGCTCTGCCCTGAGCCCCACGTTGTTCAACGTGTATGTCCCCCCTTTGGCTCTTCTAGCCAAAGAACGTAACATCAAAATGGTATCCTATGCGGATGATACCCAGCTGGTGTTCACCTCTACCAACAACCCGGCCACTGACCAATTGAAATTTCGTGTGGATGTTATGGCCATTTCAGACTGGATGACTAATAATTACCTACAGTTGAATTCTGTCAAAATAGAGTTGCTCATGGTAGGTCGTGACACTCACAAATGGGACTACCAGTGGTGGCCTGCGACCTTGGGCTCCCCCCCCCCCAACAACCAAAAAACACTGTTAAAGATTCAAGGGTTTTGATTGACCCTGCCCTCACTTTTGAGTCTTATGCAAAACAAAAGTGGCTTGTACATGTTTCGGCCTCTTGCGCAGCCTCAAACCAATTCTGGGGTTCTTTGACGCCCCTATCCATCAATTGATAGTGCAGTCGGTGGTTCAATCTCGCCTAGACTACTGCAATGGTCTTCTGCTTGGCGTTAATAAAATAGTCACGGCTAGAATCCAACGAGTACAAAATGCAGCAGCACGTACTCTTTTTGCCATACCTAGGCACTGCTGCACTTCCAATCCTCTCCCCCGTCTTCATTGGTTGCCCATTAGGCAGAGAATCCAGTTTAAAACCTTATGCACTATTCATAAAATTCTGCTCGGCCAGGGTCCCCAAATCCTGCAGGAACTCTACACCGCCTATGTTCCTAGGCGTGCATTATGTTCCGCCGATCATTATTTGCTATGCGACTCACGAGTTCACCGTCATAGAGCTGGGGGTCGTTCCTTCAAAGCCTAGGCCCCCGCACTGTGGAACTCCATCCCTCAGGCGTCCCGCAGCACTCACGATCACTGGACATTCAGGAAGCTGGTTAAAACCTGGCTTTTCACATTCCTCTAGCTACATTTCTCCCGGCCTCCCGTTCTGCAAGCGCTGGGACGCCCTGTTGCTGAGGCAGCTATGCGCGGTATAAATCATCATAACATGTCAAAGTTGTGGCCTTTTTTTGTAAATAGTCATTTAGTAACCTATCCTCTAGCGGGGTGGAGTTTGGAAGTATCGTCCCCTTTGGAACAGCTTTCTGCAGCGCTTGCCGTATCTGAAGATATTGGAAGGTTTCGGTCAATACTAATTCATGGTCTTTCTGAAGGTCAGCCATGGGTTTTACACCCCCTTTGCTCCATAAATCATCCACCTTTGAAATACCTAAAGCTTCCCATTTATCAAAGCATGGCTGATTTGTTAACAGATCCAGGGCCATATGCATGAAGCTGTTTTGCGATCACAAACACTGCGAATCGCCAAAAAAAGGTGTTTGTGATCGCATAACAGAGATAATAAATCTGCGGATAAATTTGAGGATTCGCTATCTCAGCCACGCAAATAGCGAAAATCGCAAAAAAAGAATCTCAATTTGAGAATTCGCAAAACGAAATGCATGAAAAATTCACAAATTGAGAATTCCCGAAATTCGCAATTTTGCTAATCACAATTACCACCAAGTCTGAGCAGGTGGTAACCAGGTGCAATCTATTTAAAGAGGCCCACAATGCCACAGGCCTTTTCCACAATGGCTGGGCTGTATGTGATAGCCAGGAGGCTGCTTATCAGAGCTGCTGCACAGAGAAGGAGACGCCAGGAAAGGATCTTCAGACAGCGCATCACCCTGTTCCAGCGGACTGTGGAGGAGATCCATGTTAACTACAGGCAGGATGAGGACAGCATCCTGGACTTAATAGCTTGGCTCAAACCCATACTTGAACATCCCACACGCAGGACACACACCATCCCCACCCATGTACAGGTCTTGTGCTCACTGCATCTACTGGCATCAGGGAGTTTCCAGGGGGTGATAGTCAAAGAAGGAGGGGTCTCTCAGAGTGCACTGTCGCGCTTCTTCCACATCCAGTTCCCCAGCACACAACAGGCACTAGACCAAACCAAGCAGGAGTTCTATCAGATTGCACAATTCCCCCAAGTCATTGGCGGCATAGATGGGACCCATGTCGCTATATCCCCCCTCTCAGAACAAGTATGTGTTCAGGAATCGCAAGTCCAACCATTCCCTGAACATACAGGTAGTGTGCAATGCCAAGCATATTATCACTGACATCGTAGCGAAATACCCAGGCAGCACCCACGACACATTCATCTTCCGCCACAGTGGGATTCACCGATGACTCACAAATGGTAAATTTGCAGATGGCTACTTACTAGGTAAACACATTGGTAACAAGGACACACCAGTGTAGCGCAGCAGTGGCCAGACAGTGTTTAACCTGATTCTTCTCACCCTATAGGTGACAGTGCATATGCTGTCTGAGACTACATACTGACTCCGTACCTGGATCCTGCCACAGCTGGGTAGCGGAGGTACAACAGTGCCCACACAGCCACCCACAGTACCATTGAGAGAACCTTTGGAATACTCAAGAGCTGTTTCCGCTGCCTCCATAAGAGTGGAGAAGCACTACAGTACAGCCCCGAGACCTGTTGCAAGATCGTGGTTGCGTGTGCCATGCTACACAACATCGCCACCAGGAAAGGCACTCCAGTGGAGCTCACAGATTCAGAATCATCAGATGAGGAGGGGCAAGCTCCAAGATGAAGGCCAGCCGGTGTCATTGGCGTGGCTGCCGGACGCCAGAGACGAGATGAGATCACACTAAACTATTTCCAGGTGAAAATGATGACACAATGCTACAGATTGGTGCAAGATTGTGTTTTTATTTCCTTATGCTCAGGAAAGTTAGCATCACACAGCCTGTGTTGCACACTATGTTGGTCTAATTGTCCTGCACATGTTGAACACACACTGCAAATAAATCATAGTAAACATGGAGCTGTGTGCAATGGGTTAGCTCACCCATTGCCATGTGGTATTCAGGGCACCTCAATGTCGGCATGGATGGGTCAGTGCCCAGTGCCCTCTCCTGAAGCATCAGCAGCCCTACCCTGACGCACACTATGGCGCCTGTCCTGTGGGAGGGGTGGAGTGAAGCTGCTCCTGCTTGATTGCCCATCCTTCTCCAGTGAGATGAGGATTCCTGTGCCAAGGTGATACCAAAGGGGATGATGGACGGAGCATTTGAGCAAATCAAACACTCACCCCCTGTCCTGTGCAAGCAGTGGCTGCTGCCCGCAGCTGGTCCACCGCACATGTGACCTGTACTAGTCCCCTGGCCACCTCCTTACTGCAGTGTGCCAACTCATGCTGCATGCTGATGCAGTGACGTGACAGCACTGGGGTGGCAGAGGCATGCCAGTTAACAGCCCTTGTATGTAAGTCCAGGCGTGTGTGGAGGTGCTGTCTCTCCCTGCGCCTGGCTGCACGGTCCTCTCGCATCTCAGCGCACAGTGCCTCCAGGGCACCCGCCAGGCCCATGAAGCCCACCCTCATTTGTCACTGAGTTGATTTTGCCTGCGCTGTACAGGCGCATGTTGGCCTCATGCCCTCCAAAGGCTGTGTCCTCTCCTGCTGCTGCTGTGCTTGTGGACGGCCGTGCCCAGAGCCTGGTTGGAATATCTGGAGTGGGACATGCAGGGGAATGTGCTCTATGGTGTCGGTCAGACTGGCCCTGGACTTGTTGCCCATCCTCATCTGTGTACAGTGTTTCCACCTCCAGTAGTGGCAATGGTGGTAATGCGATGCGCCGTGGGCGTTTCGCTAGGATCACTGGGCTGCCTTCCTCCTCCTCCTCTTGCCCTGACACTTCCGCGCTGTGGGATTCATCCTCCCTTCCTGCCATCCGTCCCTGTGTTTCTGGGGGTGCTGTGGACGTAAATGCACACATTAATTTGGTGTCCTGCCTCATTTGTCATGCAATAAATTACACTGTTTAGAGTTACATGGGTCCTAACTGTCTGTATTTTGCCACTCCTTATACACACATACTGATTGACCCTTGCTGGATGTTACTTCTCCACTGTTTGGTGCATGTGACTACATCTCTCATAATGCATTGCTGTGTGTGCTTGTGTGCATGCACTGGACTTACATTTCTGTTGGGTGCCTGGGCCTCTCCTGGGTGTGTGGGTGAAGTAGGGAGGTATCAGGGGTGTGATGGAATGCGTCTTACCTTATCTGGGGGGCTGGAGCTGTCAAGGTCTGCCACGCCACTCACACTCTCCGGCAGCAGGGTCCCCCCGACCAATTCCTCCAGTGGCGTGAAATCAGTGGCAGTGGATGTCCCACCACTGGTCTTTCTTGCCTCCTCCAGCCTGGCAGCAACCTTTTCCTTAGATCTCTGGCGCATATTGTACCAGCGTTTTTCGCAGGTCTTCTACGCCGCGGTAGGTAAAGTCAATGGAGTTTACCTTTTCCTGGATGTCATCCCAGATTCTGCGTTTGGGGGTCTCAGGCACACGCAGGGATTATTTCCCAAAAACCAGCTCATGGCTCACCACCATCTCCTGGATGAGCACCTCCAGCTCCCTTTCAGAGAACTTCTGTTTTCTCTTCCTGCTTGTTTCCCCCTGCTGCTTATCCTGGGTGAACATTTCTCCTCTCTCTGTAGCAGTGCACTGGTGCCACAGCCCTCCTCCCAGCCTTTCACTCTGCTTCTGAATCTCAGGTGCAGCATGGGTAGTCACACTACCTGGTTGTGATGTCATCAAGCTGCACCTGAATTTCCGATTTGCGATTCCTTATTTGCGATTTTGCAATTAAGGAATCACAAATTTGGTATTCGCATTAAATTCTGTGGATTTTGGGGAATCGCTGAATATTAGCGAACTTTTAATTACATCGGGTTTGCGATTCTCAAAATGCGATTCTCTAAAAATCGCATTTTGAGAATCGAAAAACCTGAGTTTGATACATATGGCCCCTAGCTACTTTGAGCCCCCACAACGGAGTAGCTCATGCTATTTTATTGTACCATCCCAGTGTAGTTATCGCTATTTGCCATAATCTCACTGTCACCGAGGTCAGAATATTTTGGGGCGTTTTGTGCTTTCCCCCGTGAAGGGCTCTGAGATATCCCCTGGTTTGCATATCTGTCCATTCTGTACGTTGGTTCCTAACTTGGTAGATGGACCCAGTGATTTACTACTATGAGTTGTGCATCCCAGTAATAATATTGCGATGACGGGAGAGCTATTCCTCATCATACCAGCTTGGTGTTAATTTTGCTAAAGCTATTTGCGGGTTTCCATGTCCTAGAGAAACGTTCGCACTAACGCCTCTACAGCTCAAAAGTATGTAGGTGGCACTAGGTATGGCGTATTTTGTAAAACATATAGAAAGCGGGGCAACAGCATCATTTTATATAGGGAAGCTTTTCCCCAACAACAACAGGGGGAGCGTCCTAGAGTGTTGAACATCCGCATGAAGGCATCGCGGGGGGGGTTCTAAATTACACTTGTGGAAAACCTAAGGGTATCTGGTTATATATATACCGAAGTATTAGAAACCCACCATAACAACTGTTGTTGTACATGGTCGGGAGAGTAGGGGTTTCGGGCCAATAAGGATATATATCAGCGATTTGTCCCAATTTATGGTATTGCCCAAGTATCTTTGATACAGGGCAAATATGTGGAATATCCTTCGTAATGTGGAATAGGGACTTGCCACATAGAGCAGTATTGCGTCTGCATAGAGGGTGATTCTACCATCCCAGTTCTCAGACCATCTCAGTCTCCTAATCAATGGGTATCCCCATATCCAAACTGCCAGTACCTCTAGTACTAAAGTGTTAGACCCGGGACCCTGGCCGGCCAAGACTCGCGTCGAGGTCAGTCAGGGATCGCCAGTTCTAAGTGTCAGGGCAAGGGAGTCACACACCAAGGCAACCCCTCACTCGCCCTCTAGGTAACGTGGCGCGAGCAGTCAAGGCTAAACTTGGAGACGATGTAAGTTAAGTATTTGCGCACGCACCCCAGCAACAACACCCAAGGCCCACCACAAAGAAACACTCCACACAAGGTTATGTAAAAATAGCCTTTGTATTATAAAAATATACATCAGATAAAACACACATCTTATTACACTGTGCCAACAGGCACAGGCGGAATTTACAAGGGATATTTGTACAGGACAGGGCCACTTGAACCACTGTCAAGGGTATCAGCACTTTTAGAAATACTTTCAGTAATAAAGCAATACCTTCAGTAATAACATACAACCAGTAATTACTGGTAACGGGGCCTCACTAGCACCACCTGTACTAGGGAGAAAACAACCACCTACACGTCACACTACCTGTAGGGGTGCAAAAGCAACACACATGATGTCGTAACATTCAGAGGTGTAAAAGGACAAAGAGAACACATGATGAATAATCTACCCATTCAGAGGTGTAAGCAAAACACATGATGCCGTAACATTCAGAGGTGTAAAAGTCACTAACTATCTCCCCAAACTCACCAGTCACCACCTGTGACTTGTCCCGGTGTCCCAATGTCAGGGCCTAAACGTGGCAGTTGTCCACTAAGTGCTGGACAACTGGAGCAGGGAAAGTTAGCACAAAGTTGGAGCCTCTCTGGGCTCAAAGAACCACCACTGTGGCACTGGTGAGCCTCTCTTAGGCTCTCTCACCAGTAAGGGGGGGCTGCTGAGCCTCTCAGGGCTCCAGCAACAAAAGGGTGCAGCCTCGCTGGGCTGTGGGGTCCCCCTCTCTGGGGACCCAAAGCAATGATGCTGGCCAAGAGCCTCGCTGGGCTCTAAATCAACTGGTGCCCCCGGGGCACCTCGTGGCTCCAAAACGTGGAGATGCTCCCTGAGCCCTCAGGCTCGAAACACACGGGCGCTTCTCTTTGGGAGTCCCCCCTCTGGGGACTCGACGTGATCGTGGGGCGCTCAGAGCCTCTCAGGGCTCGTGAAATGAAGAAATGCCCCCTGAGCCCTCAGGCTCAACACACCCAGGCGCGAGGTCGCGCTACAGAGAGGGGGCGGGGCGGACACCGGCAATGTGTCCCGACGCTCCCCCCCCTCCTCTGCAGGCAGGCACTCACCGGTCTCGCGCTGGGCTCTCCAGCGGCGGCGGGTCTCTCCCGCTGGTCCCGGGGCGCTCCTCGGCCGGTTGCTTCTCGTCCTGCCCCCGGCCTGCCTGACTTCCGGGTCGCGGCAGCGGGGCGGGACTTCCGGTCGGCCTCTCCGGGGCCGCACAGTGATTGGTCGGCCGCCTCACCACTTCCGGGTCGCCGCTAGGCAGGCAGGCGGCTTACCACAGGATCCGAGGAGTGGGCTCCCTCGTGATCAATCAAAACCGGGCAAAGTACAGCGGCAATGAGCGGGGTGGCACCCGCGCCGTCAAATCCCCACACAAAGCGGGCAAGATACAGCGCTCACAGCGCTCAGGCAAAAATACTGCGTTTTCCAGCGCTTAGGCAGGCGATCTCAGCGCTCCTAGCGCTGAAGGGCAGAGAGCAGCGCTCTCAGGCTGCAGACAACGAAGTCCTCAGTGCTCCCCAGCACTGGAGGACAGGACAAGGCTCCAGCAGGGCTGGAGGCAGGCAGGGGGGGCAAGGCTGGGCCAGAGCCAGCACACTGGGTCTCCAGGCAGGGAGACTCCCCAAGTGGCGGTCCTTCTGGCCCCAGCAGCGGCACAAGCCCCCTCTGGCAGGATCCAAAAGAAGAACATTTTCCAAGGGGACACAGCCCCTTCTTATACTGTAAATTCCTTTGTTACAATGTGCAGGGTGGGGGGAAAACCAGTCGCAGCTGGTTCTGGAGCACTCTTGATGGCCCAACCACCCATCCCTTTCACTGGGGAGGCTAGGGTCATTAGACACACCACAGGGGGGCGGAGCCAGCATTGTGTGGGGAAAACCCAGTCCATCCAGGACACAGGTACACTCCTCCCACACATCACTCATGCTAATCTCCCACTCACCACCGGGCAGACCCATCCAGACTGTCATGTGCTTATCTAGGTTCCTGATCGATACTGTGACCTTATGCCCCTATTCGGCTATAAATCCATTTATTCCCTATATTGGCATAACCGTTCAAGTGCGAATTTCTGTAAAGTCATCTCTGGCCTCACACGAGCAGAGCCACAGAGCCACATTCCAGCATGACTCTCTGCTACTTCCTTTGCGACCAATTAGTGCAATGACAGAGCAGCAGTCACTATCTGATATTCCTAGATAACACTCCGAGTTCTTCAACAAGATAAAAACTTAGCAAACCTGGAAATCCCCGCTTGCTATGTTTTGATTAGTAATGGAACTCTAATGAGCAACTGATAACTATCACTTCCTAGTGACATCTTTAATTGACGTCTTATGTCCAGCAAACTTGCGTCAAACCCGGCACCTGTCAGGTATAAATATTACCAACGTTGCCTTAAGCAATGAGCGAACATGTTGCTGATGCCAGCTGCCTGCATGACCCCGTGTTGGTAAAAACTAGCACTCTGTCGCTGCAGCCTGCTATCCTGTGGTGGTGAAGCTACTGATTACCATTATCGCCGCTACAGCGCGACCTATGGTGCAGTACGCTTGAGGAGCCGTGCAGCCGTCCTCTGCGAAGACATCCAGCCCAGCTGCCCGCAGACGCTGTCACCCCTCCTTCCTCGACGCGCTGAGAGAAGCCGCTGCCTTTCTCGTGCAGAGAAATCCAGTCCCGGCGCTTCCGGTTTACCCTCGCGGGTGACTGGGATATCGAGAGAGACCCCTGAAGGAGATACCAATCCTCCATCATTCTATTCAGAGGTATGGTGTTGACTAAACCCTTAGACGAGAATTCTTGAAACAAACCTTGGCAAAACCAACTTAACTTAAGCTACTTACTTACTCCCCCTTCTCACGTGTTAGGCTTAGGTCAGGCACACTGGGGTAGGCTTAGTTAGAAGCACCAGTTGAGTATGTTAGCCTAATGTATATATGACTGTATATATGTTTTATTACTTTTAAACCATTGTATGGCTAAGAAACCATATCAATGCTTTTACAGTTCTATTTCGCTATTCTTATCTTACTGTACGTACTTTTCATAATAACAGTTATTGCAATTGTGGCAATACATTTCTCTTGTATGAGAAGAAAGACTGTTCAATAAATGTTAACCTTTATTGATACACGCCCGTCTCTCTATTCTCTACATACTGTGAAAGTAAACTGCACTAGACTGACTGAGTGAAATCTATGTCTATTGTTTCACACGACCCTAGAGATCGACTCTTGATCTGAGGAGCAAAGTTGTCATGTTGCACGGTTGTTGGAAAGCTGAATCCCTTCTTGTCTGTGCCAAGGAAGCTGATCACTTCCTATGCAGAGAAGAAAGTTTCCAGTGACCTCTGAGCTAGTTGGTAACACAACCCAATTAAGTTTAGCATAGTCAGTGGAGGCCTGGAATATAAGCAGTTCCACGTCGATACTACTGTTTATGTTATTCCAATGCGCAGGGCCTAGTGGGAAACTAGGAACTACACTACATGGCGCCCAACGTTTGGTAAGGCGATAAACTAACGTAAGACTTGTAGAGTAACTCAGTCTTGCATATTTCACACCCCTTTCGCCCGTAAATACTCCAATAGACGTCTGGAGTGGGTGAAAGGTTAAAATCCGCCCGACCTTAGTAGGAAGAGATTCCTATGTAAAGCTCTGGTTTATTCAACGTTGAAGGATACAGTGTTCCAAAATATTGTGCATCTAATCTTTGTCTCCTTGGAGACCTACTCTGCAAAAAACTGCATTTTTAAAATGTCAGACAATGAAGAAGCAGCTAGGTTGGCTTCCATACTAATAGAGGAGGACTCGAGTCTCCTACAGGCAGACCCGGATGCTATTATCATCCCGGTCCAGTTAAGAAGATCTATAACTTTAAAACTTATAGAAAACGGACTGACACCTCAAGGTGGTACAGTAATTTTCGTGATAGAGGCTCACGAGTATCGGCAGACAGAGGTATTCTATTCATGGATAAACTTTCCAGCGGTAAACGCTATAACACAAGAGTTTCACTATTACAAAATAGAGGAACCTCCGGGAGAGTACGCTCCTTTCGAGGAGATTGAAATCCCACTTAAATTTCAAGAGCACCTGCTCTGGTTTAATGGCGCCCTAAAACACAATGATCACATTACCAGGCTCGGTCCACTAGGTAGACCAGGAGCCACGTGGCCGGTTCTAGCCAGCTACACACCACATCCTGACATTATAAAAATGTCTAGAGAAGAGCTGTTAGTACAGCTAAACACATTAATAAAAATACATAGGCAATTAGTCCAATATGTAATACGGACTGCAACAGTCCAGCCAGCTGTTAATTCACACCAGCTGACCCCTCATCAGGGGAACACAAATAAAATTACACCACAGAACATACAGTCATGTCTTGGTAAAACACCCGTAAAACGGGAACAAATTCCTTTCTGGTTAGCCCAGAAAATCACTCAAATAGAGGCAGTATTTCCTGATACTACCCCTATTGAGAAACACAGAATCTTGACCATCTGCCTTCCTATGGGAATCGCACCACACGTGGAGGACTGCGACACTTGGGGTACAGTCTTTGCTTCCATTTACACAAAAACACACGGTGTTCCGTCTATGGCGGTAATACCAGACGTGCTAAAACAGATTCAAAATGAATTCGGTCCAGAACCAGCTTTAAATCTAGGTATGAAATTACTGAAAGACTTCAAGCAGGTCACGGCTATATTATTAGCCAATGTAAAGGGAGAAGCAGCATCTGTGGCGATTCGCCAGAAGTTGAGGGAAACAGATATAAAAGATCCTGTTGAGCTTGCCAAAATCATAGAAAAATGCTATGAAGAATTAGGTAGAGACAGCTTGGGTGGGAAACCAGTTAAGCCCCAACTGCTCGAAAATCCAGAAAAATTATTTATTAAAAATAATTTAAACACTCCTAAAAAGAGCTGGGATGGAAATAAACAATCCACTCCCAAGGAAAAAGTTTTCCAGTCCAGAGGAAGGTCTCCTCGACGGAGGGAGAGAACTCCGACTCGAGAACGCCAGTCTCCCCAACGGGAGCCCTCTGAGAAAAGATATAACCTTAGAAATAGGGATAATATAAAAAAACCTGATAGATATCAAAGTATTGATACACGTCCCTCTCGATCTCTTCCACAGAATTCGGAAAGAAGAGGACGGTCAGACCAAGGAGAGCACACCAAGTCCAAAGACAAGGAACCTGCTCAAAATAAGAAATCTCAATTTCAGAAAAAGAAGGTAGCCAGTATTAGAGTAATCAACCATGCCGAGAATACTGAGGACACAGTTGAAAAACGGGGAGTGGGCATTGACAATGTTGGACAGTGCAGCAGAGATCAGTATAGCGCGCAAGATCTTGATGAGTCATCTGGAGACAGTGGACACGAATGAATACATTCAGGTTGAAACTGCCGACGCCAGACTTAGCGAGCCCCATAAAATATACGAAATAACATTGCGTATAGAGGGTGATAAGACTAGGAAAATTAAGGGTCTATTTTGGGATAAGCTCTCAAAAGGCTATGATATTCTGTTAGCTGAAAAAGATTGGCCCCCGGAGTTTGTCAGGGAGTGCCCTCGTGGCGAAGAAGTGATTATGCCTGCCTTCTCGAATCACATTCCGATTCACAAAAAATATACATATGCAAGGAAATGGGCAGTAGCCCAGGCACCTGCATTGTATAAAAATCATGTAGGATGGGATGAGGATTCACCTCCTCACAAAATCCAACTAAAAAGTGAACCAACTGCCCAACGGCAGTATCCCATAAAGCAAGAAGCTAAAAAACAGGTCAGGGAGATCTTAGATCAACTTGAGTACCAGGGGGTGATTGAAACATGCACCTCTCAAATGAACAATCCTTTGTTTCCTGTCTCCAAGCCAGACAATTCATATCGTCTAGTTTTGGACTACAGACACCTTAATACATGTTGCAAAACTTTTGCAGTACAAAACTCGCATAGTGCAGCCCTAATGAATAACATAGTTAGGAAAAAATACAAAACGACATTAGACATTTCTAATGGTTTCTTTTGTCAAAACATTGCACCAGAAAGCAGATACTTGACCGCTTTCTCCGCATTTGGGTCACAGAAAAAATTCTGTCGACTCCCACAGGGGTTCAAGAACAGCCCAGGACTATTCTCAGCTAGGGTAACAGAGTTACTACAAATCTATGATGATGAAGCATTATCTTACGTAGATGATATTTATCTCACAGACGACGACTTGGATACTCACTTGAAAAGAGTGAACACCATTATACTTGGGTTCGCAGCAGAGGGTTACAAATTCAACTTTAAAAAGTCCCGAATTGCCCATCTGACAGTACTGTTTTTAGGGTACGAATTATCAAGTGAAGGGAAAAGCCTAGCGGACAACTTCTTAGAGAAGTGCGCTGTACTCCAAGCTCCAAAAACGCTGAAGAATTTACAATCAATACTAGGTTTTCTGAATTTCGGAAGAACTTACATACTAAATTACGCAGAGAGGGTTAAACCTCTCTACGAACTAATAAAACCTGATTTAAAACAAATCAATTGGACTCAAAAACACACAGAAATTTTGAGATCACTGCATACAGACATGTTAGCAAAAACAAAATTAGATACACGTGACAACACGATCAATCTTGTAATCCGAGTCATCCCAGGAAGATGCGGATTCACGTACCTGACCTCTAATGAGGGAGAAAAGGTACCAATTTCAATTAAATCTCACTTGTACACACAAGCAGAAAAAACATTCAGTCGCACAGAAAGAACTGTGAACGCAGTGCAAATCGCATTAGCAAATGAACGAGAACTAGCACACGGCAAACGGATTAATATCCTTACAGCGGAATCCGCCTTCGAGGCGCTATTCAGCTCAGTAAACCTGCCTACAGTGTCACTGGATCCAAAATGGATACAGTGCATAGATTCTCTAGGAGCGGAAGACGTGAAATACTATTTCGCCCCGCAATACGAAGAACTGAATGATTTAGAATATGAAGAAGAATATCCTCTGCCAATCGAAATCCTGCCTCTCCCACAATACGCATGTATAATCTATACAGATAGCTTTGTACAGCATTTCAACGTAGAGAGAAAATCCTACGATGCAGCATGTGCGATTATTAAAGGTCGTTGGCTGTGCGGTAAATTCAGACCGAAAGTAACAAAAACTGAATCAGTAAAGTACTGTTCGGTTCAAAGAACTGAAATCAGGTCTTTAAAGATGGCGCTAGAAAATGCAGAACGCGAATTCCCCACACTTATAGTGTGCGATTCTCATTTTTGCGTCAATTCTTACAACAATAAACTGCAGAGTTGGATCGAAAACAACTACAAAGATGACACAGGTGCCACAATAAAGCATAAAAAGCTCTGGAACGAGGTAGCTCTTTTACACAAAGAACTACAAAAGACTCACGTGATTCACGCACAGAGTCTTCAGCGTGATGGCGTTCACGTTGCAGGGAATTCATTGGCTAAAACAGCCACCGCGGAAGCAACTAACCCGGCTTCCGTAGCCACAGAAAAGCGTACAGATAAGTACATAGACGGGGAAACCATGCTGGCAGTAAAAACGACCGTAAAAGGCGACTGTGCAGCACTACCCGTAAACTATCCACTCAATTATGCATACATAATCGATGCAAACTCCGTTCCTTTTGCTCGAATCCCTGGAGTGGGGGATAGAGTAATTCCAAACATGAACAGGAGAATATTTTTAATAGCAGACGCACACATGGGTTTGGGTCTAAGGCACAGAGAGATCAAGGAATCACTGACTGAATTACAATCAGTATTCTGGTGGCCGGGAATGAGTGTAGAACACCAAATATATGCAAACAACTGTGAAAACTGCAATAGGGATCGCAGTAGCGAACCTTGCTACCGGCTACCAGTCAGAAAGAGCGTAACGCTGCCTACACCCCATCCTGCGTCCTATTAATAGTTAAGACGAAATACACTTAAAAAAAAAAATGAGGCCTCCAGCACTCGGCTGACGCTAGAACGGTTATAAAAGATTTGCGAGTCCATATCGGCATATACGCAATTACCACGTTCCATTCTGACCAGGGTCCTGCTTTCAGCTCTCGAGCCTATAAGGAGGCCATGGCTAGCATGGGAATTGGGTTGTGGTATTCTTGTCCGTCGCACAAGTGTGGTAGAAAGAAAAAACCGGGACATAAAGCAATCTATAACAGCGAAGGTATTAGGTTCAGGCGCTGGGTGGGTCAAACATTTAATAAGTGTCCAGACTAGTCTTAACAACATGCCAAGAAATTCTCTACAAGGTTTCAGCCCATACGAACTATTGTTCGGAATTAGAATGAACGTTCAGGACCTCGATAGTCAGATGTCAGTGGTACAAGCAGAAACAAAGCAGTTTGAAGTAAAAGACCGTTTGGCTGTTTTACAGGAACTGAATGAAACAAGAAAATCATTAAGCAACATAAAATTAAAGCAACAGCCAAATACCACTGACGAGGCACCACCCGCAACAGCCCCAGCAAGGCCTGTCTGGATTCCAAAGATTGGGGATCTAGTCAGAGAAAAGATCGCGGTTAAGAAGGAATTTGGGCCTTCTTACAGAAAAGCAGTACCTGTCTTAGCAGTCACCGGAACAAGATCAGTTGTGCTACCGCCCCTTGCTGGTAAAAAGGAGAACAGAGTCGTGTCCATCGACCTGGTAAAACCACAAGCATGTGGCCTATAATCAACAGTAGGCCCAGTGGACTCCCAAGAAACAACAGAATACCCAAACTTGCAACAATCCAAGAGGTTCAAACTGAAAGACTAATCACATTCGATCAGCCTGCAGTGCACAATGAAGGACTATGCAATAATGCCATGGAACTCGTGCCTCTTGAAACACAGATTGAAACAGTTCATCAAGAAACAACACCAGTCTACACTAATGTGGCATCAGAAAGTGCTACCGAGAGACAGATTGAAAGAACAATCCCATCAATTGACAGAACTGCCTCTGGTTATTTCATCAACTTCGACAACTTCTCTGAAGATTTAAATGACCCCGAAGTGATGCCAGAAACAAAAAAGTCTTCTAAAGAAAATACAACAGGACTCCTTCAACAAATCAAAGAACTATATCTGGATTCACCGTTGATTGAGCATTGGATCATCTCAGGGGTATTCATACTCCTACTATGCCTAATTTTAGTTTTAATTTTAGGAAAGTTCATTACAATTGAATGGACACAGCAAGTCAGAACATCAACCTAGTCCTGAAACAACACAGATCATCCCACGTGAAGAAAAGAGAACTGTCAACAGTAAATGTCACAGCAATTCCAATACCTGGTGGGGTAGTATGGGAGAAAACAGACTATGAGATCTATGGTCCGGTTGAAATCCTGAAGTATCCTCATCAACTAAAGGTTTCCTTAAGTGACTTTGTGACACCAAGTACATTCTCTGATGATTGGGACTTTAACAGTATTAATGACATGATGTCTGATTTAGTAATGTCAGCTAGATTCACAGATCATGATTATTTACAAGGTTCATCTAGTTATGAGCAGTTATTCTGTTACACCCACTATGGGGATCATTACTTGCATAAATCTGCACAGCCTAGAAATGTTTTTATGTATAATCAATGGGAACATTGTTCTACACCACCTAAAAGCAGTTCTAAAGCATTTTTTGAGAAATTCAAATATTTTTCAGGGTTTAACACCAGTGATGCAGAAACGTTTTATTACAAACTATTAGATAAAACAGGAATGAAAACAATGCTGACAAATTCTAAATTGATATATTCAGAAGCATTTTATGACAAAATGATGACATTTGGTTTTGATTATTGGAAAAATAATATTGAAACAAAATCAATTTGGGGTACAAAAGATTGGCAGGTGCAAGGCATAGAAGCACTATTTAGAACCTGCATGATACCAGAACAAATGTTATTTCTAAATGACACTGTACACCAAACATCTTGTCTTGGCCTAGCTAAGAACAAAGAACTTAAAACACCGTCTATACCAAAGCCATTACCTGAAAATGCAACAGCTGATATTGAGTTAGACGTGTTACACATTTTAAATTTCAACAGAACACATCCTGATTGGAAAAAGTGGTTAATCTGGCCTACAGACACAAATAGCTGTCAAGATAGATTCCTGAATAAAACACAGGGTTTAAAAATGACCAGATTAGACTCGAGATATTCCCAGAGACAACATCCAGGAATTATAACCACATACAGTGTAGGGAAACTCTGCCTAGAATGGCTAACTACATCCACACTGGCTGAAATTAAGCAACACTTGTCTTTATTAAAAGATGGTGCTGATTTGCGCGATTTCATTCTTGGACCACGCAAACAGCGTCAAAAGCGTTTCATAGCGACCAGCATCTATGCTGCTTACAACGAGGCTTGGAAAGTAAAGCAAATTGAAACTGCTGAAAAGATACGAGAAATTGATCGTATTAATTTGGAAAAATCACTTTCTGTGGTAGACAATGGGTTAATGACTCTGTCTGCCAGAATATATTCTTTGGACAATATTGTATCCTCTGCCTTTGATGTGATAGACAGAGATTTGCTAATGTTACAACATGGCCAGTCTCAATTACGCTCTATTATAGAATTAGGCTGGACGCTGCAAAATCTTCGTTCAGGCTATGTGCCTTGGCGTCTGATAAACACAACGTCATTATTTTCCATTTTTAACCTTACTGATAAACAGATCAGTTTGGCACAGAAAGGAGCAGACTATACAATCTTGAGCATAGAGAAACTCGAGAGATTACCATTGACAATGTCAGAGAGCCCTGTCATTGAATGGATAATACACGGAATTATCACAATTCCGATAACAACTTTCCGCTTTAAAAAATGCCTTGAATACATACCTGCTGGCCAGTATGAACAATTGGGTAAGGGATATGTTAAATCCGAATGGAAATTACCATACACTCATTCTTGCTATAGTGACAGCGACAAAAATGTATTTCTTAGTGGTGACAACTGTAAACACTCACTAAGCGGTATACTTTTGTGTCAGGGTATTAATTTACACGGAGCATGTGATGGAAATTCAAACAACCTTTCATGCCACCAGCTAGTCACACCTGCAACTCAGATAGAGCCCTTCTTTATGCAACTCGCAAACGGGAGTTACATTCTAAGAACGGATCACAGGTGCTGTGGCCTCGCGCCCGGAAAAAGTTATCTAGTACAAGTAACGTCCATGGTCAAATGTTGCATGCAAGCATTGTTCCCGAGCGGGCCCCCAGACTTAGTGACTCCCCTCTGGCCTCGTCTGAATCTCTATTCTATACGAATTGATACATTAAGCAAAATGAAATCTGTGCTTTTACAGACAACAGTGCCTATAACGTCATCTAAAGAGACGTATGATCTTCTAGTCGCAAGGACGGCTACTGAAGTCCATGACCTTTTATCAACAAATTGCCCCGTGCATTTCGTACAAATGCTCGACCAACTCCTTAACATGTCTAGTGCAACAAGCATCCCAGGCATATTTAAGACAGTCTTTACGGGACTGCTAACACCCTTCCAGGCAATTTTGGGAATCTTTCCTAATTTTGTGCACTCCATCTTTGGTGGTATCCCACTATTTTTTGGACTCATCGCAGGGATTCTATTTTTGACCCTTCTGCTACGTTATGGCAAGCCTCGGCTCAGACATAGCTCCCATGGGAATGGAAGAAACAATCCTAGCAATGCGCTACAGGGACAGGATAACTAACGTCCTCGGATTGGCCAGGCTGAGAGATCTAAACATGACCTGGTTCCTTTCATTCAGACCAATATGGCAAAATTGCATTTTACCTGTGCTACGGTGTATGCTTTGCGGCGATGAATGCGTGTTGGACATCTGTCTTTCACTTCCATCAGCAGTACCAATGGACGTCGATACTTTGCTAAGTCCAATAACGGCTCACGCATTGTGTTGTCCCCAGCGGCTACCAATCCTGATGACGGCATTCGTGGAGACTCCTGTACTACAGCCAAGTGGTAACAGTGGAGCGAGTGACAAAAGCAACATCATCCAGGTACAACGTTCTGTGAGCAGGGCTGGTCCTGTCTTCGATGACAGCAATCATTCTCACACCTGCCAAGTTTCAGCGCTATCTAATTTGGTTGAACTATCACCTGATTTTGTAGACCAATTCTTTGCGAGCCTGTCTGATACGATGTTCTCACCCACAGAGAAACAATAACTTTTGAGAAGCTTTCCGACACACAGCGTTCCCATGAACTCTGAATTCGGCCTTCAGTTTTGATCAACATAAAACTGCCAGGAGCTTTGGTAAACTGATTTTTTCTTTGAATTGGACAATTTTTTAAAAAAAATATTGACCCTCTCCTTTTGGCACGAACAATTCTTTGCTTAACGTAAAAACTATTCTTAGAGAACAGAAGCTTCACACTTCTATTTCTAAAAACACATCTAGAGACATAACAACATAACACCAGCCTCTAGCACACATATTATTACAATGCATTTTTATGTGATGATTTATCTCGCATTTCTTCTGTCAGAGATACTTCATGTGTAATTCTTTATGCATAATCGTTCATTGATTTCATATACAATAATTTCTGAATGAATTACTATGCTTTTAAAAAACGTACAGTACCTAAATTCCATGTATTACAAGTACGCCTATTTCGAATGCATTTATGTATTTTGGGGTGGGCTATGTTACACCATGTTACACATGCATCTAATTGCTTAGTTTTAGTAATTTTGATGGACATGAA
Organism: Lissotriton vulgaris; assembly: GCF_964263255.1. NCBI lineage: Eukaryota > Metazoa > Chordata > Amphibia > Caudata > Salamandridae > Lissotriton > Lissotriton vulgaris. Next base: position 1,309,707,418 of record NC_141687.1, read on the forward strand.
TTCGTGGAGTGGGTGTCATGTGCTTATCTAGGTTCCTGATCGATACTGTGACCTTATGCCCCTATTCGGCTATAAATCCATTTATTCCCTATATTGGCATAACCGTTCAAGTGCGATTTTCTGTAAAGTCATCTCTGGCCTCACACGAGCAGAGCCACAGAGCCACATTCCAGCATGACTCTCTGCTACTTCCTTTGCGACCAATTAGTGCAATGACAGAGCAGCAGTCACTATCTGATATTCCTAGATAACACTCCGAGTTCTTCAACAAGATAAAAACTTAGCAAACCTGGAAATCCCCGCTTGCTATGTTTTGATTAGTAATGGAACTCTAATGAGCAACTGATAACTATCACTTCCTAGTGACATCTTTAATTGACGTCTTATGTCCAGCAAACTTGCGTCAAACCCGGCACCTGTCAGGTATAAATATTACCAACGTTGCCTTAAGCAATGAGCGAACATGTTGCTGATGCCAGCTGCCTGCATGACCCCGTGTTGGTAAAAACTAGCACTCTGTCGCTGCAGCCTGCTATCCTGTGGTGGTGAAGCTACTGATTACCATTATCGCCGCTACAGCGCGACCTATGGTGCAGTACGCTTGAGGAGCCGTGCAGCCGTCCTCTGCGAAGACATCCAGCCCAGCTGCCCGCAGACGCTGTCACCCCTCCTTCCTCGACGCGCTGAGAGAAGCCGCTGCCTTTCTCGTGCAGAGAAATCCAGTCCCGGCGCTTCCGGTTTACCCTCGCGGGTGACTGGGATATCGAGAGAGACCCCTGAAGGAGATACCAATCCTCCATCATTCTATTCAGAGGTATGGTGTTGACTAAACCCTTAGACGAGAATTCTTGAAACAAACCTTGGCAAAACCAACTTAACTTAAGCTACTTACTTACTCCCCCTTCTCACGTGTTAGGCTTAGGTCAGGCACACTGGGGTAGGCTTAGTTAGAAGCACCAGTTGAGTATGTTAGCCTAATGTATATATGACTGTATATATGTTTTATTACTTTTAAACCATTGTATGGCTAAGAAACCATATCAATGCTTTTACAGTTCTATTTCGCTATTCTTATCTTACTGTACGTACTTTTCATAATAACAGTTATTGCAATTGTGGCAATACATTTCTCTTGTATGAGAAGAAAGACTGTTCAATAAATGTTAACCTTTATTGATACACGCCCGTCTCTCTATTCTCTACATACTGTGAAAGTAAACTGCACTAGACTGACTGAGTGAAATCTATGTCTATTGTTTCACACGACCCTAGAGATCGACTCTTGATCTGAGGAGCAAAGTTGTCATGTTGCACGGTTGTTGGAAAGCTGAATCCCTTCTTGTCTGTGCCAAGGAAGCTGATCACTTCCTATGCAGAGAAGAAAGTTTCCAGTGACCTCTGAGCTAGTTGGTAACACAACCCAATTAAGTTTAGCATAGTCAGTGGAGGCCTGGAATATAAGCAGTTCCACGTCGATACTACTGTTTATGTTATTCCAATGCGCAGGGCCTAGTGGGAAACTAGGAACTACACTACACGGCGGCGGGTCTCTCCCGCTGGTCCCGGGGCGCTCCTCGGCCGGTTGCTTCTCGTCCTGCCCCCGGCCTGCCTGACTTCCGGGTCGCGGCAGCGGGGCGGGACTTCCGGTCGGCCTCTCCGGGGCCGCACAGTGATTGGTCGGCCGCCTCACCACTTCCGGGTCGCCGCGGGCAGCGCGGCGGCTCGCTTCTAGGCAGGCAGGCGGCTTACCACAGGATCCGAGGAGTGGGCTCCCTCGTGATCAATCAAAACCGGGCAAAGTACAGCGGCAATGAGCGGGGTGGCACCCGCGCCGTCAAATCCCCACACAAAGCGGGCAAGATACAGCGCTCACAGCGCTCAGGCAAAAATACAGCGTTTTCCAGCGCTTAGGCAGGCGATCTCAGCGCTCCTAGCGCTGAAGGGCAGAGAGCAGCGCTCTCAGGCTGCAGACAACGAAGTCCTCAGTGCTCCCCAGCACTGGAGGACAGGACAAGGCTCCAGCAGGGCTGGAGGCAGGCAGGGGGGGCAAGGCTGGGCCAGAGCCAGCACACTGGGTCTCCAGGCAGGGAGACTCCCCAAGTGGCGGTCCTTCTGGCCCCAGCAGCGGCACAAGCCCCCTCTGGCAGGATCCAAAAGAAGAACATTTTCCAAGGGGACACAGCCCCTTCTTATACTGTAAATTCCTTTGTTACAATGTGCAGGGTGGGGGGAAAACCAGTCGCAGCTGGTTCTGGAGCACTCTTGATGGCCCAACCACCCATCCCTTTCACTGGGGAGGCTAGGGTCATTAGACACACCACAGGGGGGCGGAGCCAGCATTGTGTGGGGAAAACCCAGTCCATCCAGGACACAGGTACACTCCTCCCACACATCACTCATGCTAATCTCCCACTCACCACCGGGCAGACCCATCCAGACTTCCTGGAGCCTGGCATGCCAGCCAGCTCCAGCCAATCACGCTCCAGCACCCTCACTGTACACATATCTCAATGTCCAGAAGTAGCACTTCCCAACTAGACACACACATGCCGCAGACACCATCTTGCAGCATTCGCTCTCACGAGTTCAGGCATACCAAACTCGAGCCTGCACTCCCCATGCATCAGGAACTACTAGGGACACACACATTCCCCATGCATTCCTATGGGAGGGCAGGCCAGCCATACTACACGCACGCACTTTCACTCGGGGACTCAGGGGAAAGTGCGCAGAGACCCAAAAATCACTAACACAGGGTCACAAATAAGGCAAAAAGTCTAGGGGTGAACCTGCCCTGCGGGCCAAGTCCAACATAAAGCAAATATTAATGGGGAAAGGGGGCAACCTTGTCTTGTGCCCATTTATAGTGTGAAGACTGCGACCGTACCCCATTCACGGTTACTTGTGCTAAGGGTCTTGAAAATGATAGCCAAATCCAGGCCAAATGTTTTGATCCAAATCCCATTCTCTCGAGGACGGCAAACAGGAAGAGCCATTCTCTCATATCAAAAGCCATTTTGGCATCCATTGTCACCACTACTGCCTCTTCTTGAATATACGCCGCACTTCCCAACACCCTGTAAAGGCGTCTCAAGTTAAGCATGGTGTTTCTCCCTGGAATAAATCCTGATTGATCAGGATGAATCAATTTGTGCAACACTGGAGCCAACCGAGTTGCCAACACTTATGCCAGCATTTTAACCCCTGCATTCAATAGTGAGATCGGTCTATAAGACGCACATCTCTCTGGTGGTTTACCCTTTTTTATGTACTAGCAGCCCGCCCCAGCGTTGCCTGGGGCAGAAGGGGTCTGGGGGCAGCATTTCCGGATTGCGGCAGCATTGCCTGGGGCAGAAGGGGGCTGGGGGCAACATTTCAGGCTTGGGTGCAGTCCCGCCCCCGCCCACCGCCCGCCCTGACATTGCCCAGACCGCCTCCCGCCTGCCTCCCGCCTCGCCTTTGCCTTACCCCGCCCGCCCCAACATTACCCAGACCGCCTCCCGCCTCCCACCTCGCCTCTGCCTTACCTGAGCCGCCGCTCTTCCCCGCGCTGCGGACTTCACCACCACTCCTCGCTGCTCGTCACCGCTCCTCCCCGCCTGTCGTCATCACGCACGTTGCGGCCAGCGCTAGGTCGCGGCCGGCGCTACTTTTAGGGGACTACTTTGTTTTTAAAGTTGAATTTTTTACTTTACGTTTTATTTTTATTTTATGCACCCTATGTCCATCTACACACCCTGAGGATTACAACAATGTATTGGGTGTGTGGATTGGCACTGTGGTTCCCGAGTTTACCTTGCCAAAAGGTTTCTGTTCTCTCTTTATAATAGTAGTATAGATTACTACAATATTGGCGAGCCTTTTATCTTCCTGGAGAGTCCCTATATAGAGACTTTCCTTAAACATTTTCAACAAGTATGGGGCAGAGTTGGAGGCAGTTAGTTTATATAACTCAATTGGGAGGCCATTCGGGCCCATAGCTTTCCCGGCCTTTAACGCTCTAATTGCTTGGATCACTTCGCTATCTGTACGGTCCATTTCTAAACCCACTCTGTCAGTTGTCGTTAATGAGGGCACGTTTATGGTGGCTAGCAAGTCACACGTTTCATCTACAGTGATCTGCAACAATGCTGTATATATTTACCTATAGTACTTTGCAAAGGTGTTGCCCCCCCCGTCTGTCCCAGATTGGTGTGTCATCCTTGTTGGTGATCTCAAATACCCATCTGGAAGCTATTTCCCTTTTGTCTAGCCATGCCAGAAGTGTACCTGCTCCATACTCAACTTCCTATAATTGGTGCAATGTCGCCAGGTGCCTTGCCCTGGCGTCGTCTTCTGCAATCTCTCTATATTCTTTTTGTTTGATCTGTAATCTATGGTGTAGCTCATCATTCTCAATCGGTAGCAATTCAGACTCCAATTTTCTGACTTCACCTTGCAGTACTGTTAGTTGTTTCGCCTTCTCTTTTTTATGTCCTGCAATTAGTGACAGCAACTGACCTCTTAGTCCTACTTTAACGGCCTCCCACAGGACCTGGGCTGATATCACTGACCTCTCATTCTCTTCAAAATAGTGGGCAGTGGCCTCTTACAGGCCACCTGGGATCAACAGCACCTTAAGGTACCTTGGGTTATGTGGCATTAGACTCCCCTAAGACCTAACTCTTCTACCATAAACTGCACAAGTGGGGAATGGTCCAAGATATCCCTCTGGAGGTGATATACCTGACTGAATGCTGGGAGTTGTTCTACAAGACCAAACATGTAGTCAATACGTGATAAGCTGCTGTTTGCACTAGAGTGTAAAGTATATGTAAATGTAAATGTAAATGTAATTTATATTTATATAGCGCATTATCACCAACGGTCTCTAAGCGCTTGCTTTGGGAACCCGTCCTGGTTTTTCCCTGTGAGATAACCCGTACTGGGCACCGCAAGGTGAAAGCCAGGTATCCCGCCGCGGGGGCCATAGTGGAGATTAAGCAAGCTATTGCCCGGAGTTGCAGAGTGTGAACTCGTGATTCGAGCAGGCACCGAAGCGAGAATTATCGAGTCCGTGGACATTTTTGGGCTCAAGACCCTGCCGCGTCGGGAATTGAACCCTGGTCCCGGGTCTGACCTCTGCTTCATGGTCTGCCTCCTCTAACCATTGAGCCACACTTCTCCACTATATTGGCGAGTTAGCGAATTACGCACCCTCCATACACCCACCAGGCCCATTGCTGACAAAAATTCTACCAAGACCGTACCAGAATATTCTCCCTGCATGTTGGTAAACGATTTCGCTCCCCAAAGAGCTGTGTTGCAGTCACAACCCATGAGTAGCCCCCCTGTGGCGAGGAAACCATGAGTGAGCCCATGTCTTTGAGTGTTTCTGCATGGAGCCTCTGGGGGAATATATAACAAAAGCATGTAAAATAATCTACCTTCCCAGTGACCTGACAGCACTACGAGTCGTCCATGGGTATCATTTTATATGTCACGTATAGTGAATGAGAAGGATTTATGCAGGAGAATGCCTACACCTCTCCAGCCCCTAGTATAACCTGCGTGTGCCACTAATCTGTAACCCCATCTATTAGGTGCACAATAGGTAGTGCCTTGCAGAAGTGTTTCTTGCAGAAGGGCTATATCTGGTGAGTGGCGTTTCAGGTGCTGCAACACTACTCTTTTAATGTTGTCACCCAACCCATTTACATTCCAAAAAAGGATTTTAAAACTACAGGGGAGTCGCGTGTTACTGATCATATCCTGCATATGCACTGCTATAGCTTTCCTCTAGGGGTATGTGTCCTAGGTAAGCAACCCAGTATAGACTTGGGATTTTGGAGAACAGTGGGGGCCCATGTCATATGTCTTTAAGCTTTTCATGGAGACACTCCAACTCTTATCATCCTGTAGCCCTACCCATTTGTAAGGTTAATATAGCTGTTGCTAACATACATAACTTACAAAATATTGCAGTACAACGTAGATAACAATCCTTCACCTCCCCTGGCCCTGCCTCCCTGCAGTGTGGACTCGAAACTGCGCACACCCCCAACATTGCAGTGCGCCTGTGTAACCCATCCCCCATGACTAACTACAGGAGGATGTATCCAAACTAGTTAGTTCACCCACTTCATCCCCTAGAAAAATATGTAACCTTTTTACCATGTTGCAGCTGTCTAAACAGGCCACTACAGGGTCCCAGGTCTTCTTGACCTCAGTTTATCAGAGTCACAACTCTGGTTTAACTGCAAGGTAAAGGGTCTTCCATCTGGTCCCTGAATCCCCCTGCTGATCCGGTACTTAGGGCCAGTTGGACCTGCTCGGGCCAAGACCATTATGTCTAATCAAGTGTCTCTATGTTAAATCCAGTTGAGTGCAGGCTCTCAAGCACCCCTGAGCCATCCCAGGTCTGGACATTATGTCTCTCTTGTGGAATCTCATTGGAAGAAATCTTCTCAGCATCTCCTAACTTTTGACGGTGTTGTAGCACCTGTCGCCGCCTCTCTTCGTTGTTCTTCTGACAGTAGGCATTTGATTGTCTGTTCCCAGATTGTCGCCATCCATTTAGCCTATCCCAGGCTTCCTAAGGTGAGTGGAGGAATCACGTTTTCCCCTCCGCCTCCAGCCTGAGTTTGGCCGGGAATAACATTGTGTATTTAAATAATTTTTGGCGCAGTCACCTCAGTCGTTGGATTTTAATTGTAAAGTCTGGAGAAAATTGATAATTGGCATTTTCATATTTGAGTTGAGGGGCGGAGCAGGCAGTTTGCAGTATTACGTCTCTGTCCCTATAGTTGAAAATTCTCTCCACTACGGGACGCAGCGGGCCCCCTGGTACCCGCTGTGCACGCTCCACCGAACAGTTGTTTGAGAGACCACGAGGCTGCAGTTGTTTCACAATAAGGTCATCCACATAGAGGTCCGTAGCCGGGCCTTCTGCTATCTCTGGTACCCTTAGGTTTCTGACATTGTTCCTATGTGCACAGCCTACAAAATCTTCAGGTTTCGCTTCCAATGTTGATGTAGTCACACAAAGCTCCTTTACCTGAGATTCCAGTGTCTTAGTGGTAGACTGGACTTCATCAATAAAGTCCTCAATGATTTTAATTGGGCACCCAAGTTGCGGAGGACTGCGTGCATAAGTGTGACTACTGAGGTAACCAGATCCATTTTATTTTCTAGGATTGAGCGTACCCCTTGAATTGCCGTCATTGTCTTGCAGAGTAAGGGCAGCTCCCTCTGTATCTGACTGGTGCTGCCTGTTCGCAATACTACAGGTTGTGCAGCATGGGCGACCATTCCATGTCATACAAAATTGAAATTCAAAATTGAATGGCAATGGCTTTTTGACAAACGCCATTGCCATTCAATTTTGAATTTCAATTTTGTATGACATTGAATGGTTGCCCATGCTGCACAACACGTCCCTTCGAAAGTCCTAGTTTTTTCCATTAGCAATTGACAGCATTTACTCCATGCTTGCTGGTTTAAACTGTACACCTTACAGGTTATGACTTTACAGTTCTCAAAGTTTCAAGTCTGGTACCACCATTACCAGCCTGCTTTTCTTAATGCAGAAAAAAATTGATAATTACAAAAGACGAGCCAGGTAAATTTTCTAATTTTTACATAAGAAATATCAAGAAAACAAAGGAAGACCACACACTGACCACATATTAACATATCTGGTGACCTTGTATATAACAAACAACATTAGTATTCAATTGCAGTAGCTTATAGGAAGGCTCCTGTGTGGCAACATCTTTATTGATAATACAAAAGGGGGTTGCTGGACTGTTCCAATGAAAAACTAGGGAAGATTTAACTGGCGTGACCAAAGGTTTTAGAGTAACACCCTGGGGCATCCATTTTGTTGGATGGATTTGCCTCACACACCCAGAAGGGTGTCATGCTTCATCATCGGCGGTTGCTCCTCGTCGGGGAGGCGGTGCAATCCCCGACGGGCTCAATATGCCACATGAGGGGTCGGCGGAGAGGGGTCACACAACACGGACACAGGTGATTCGAGCTGAAACCCAAGGGCTCATCCCTGATGTTTTGTCCCGCCGACCCCTCATGTGGCATATAGTTCTTGACCATTAGGCATAGGACAACCCACAGAGGTAACATACTTCATCACACACATGACACTAGCATGTTTTTCTTCACCTTTTAAGGTCCTGATGAATCGCGGGCGATTACTACCCATTGCGAGAAACATGTCGACCACCTCCACCCCTAGTCTCATCTAGAGTCACCTGACCTAACTTGTTGACACCTAGTGAGCTAGCCCCTGTTTTTAATTGCAGCCAGGGGACCCCCAGAATAAAGTGAATTCCGGTACCCCTTGCTACATTTTAATATTCCATCCACAATAACACACCATCCCGCCCACACACCCACACCTCACCATAAGGCTGTTGGATAAAAAGATCTCCGCCAAAGAGCCCCTCTTTGAGGTGAGCCCGTCGGGGATTGCACCGCCTCCCCGACGAGGAGCAACCGCCGATGATGAAGCATGACACCCTTCTGGGTGTGTGAGGCAAATCCATCCAACAAAATGGATGCCCCAGGGTGTTACTCTAACACCTTTGGTCACGCCAGTTAAATCTTCCCTAGTTTTTCATTGGAACAGTCCAGCAACCCCCTTTTGGATTATCAGTACTAGATACGGACACACGCTGTGACTGGACCATCCACCACCCTGAGTGGTAAATAGTGTCTGTTGATCAAGTGATCCCTTTTTCCTTCCTCCATCCTTTTGACAATAACATCTTTATTGATGTCAGCTTGATAGTAATTAACATACTAGTGTCTATGGGGGTGGTGCAGCAGGAGCCAAAGATGGTTGCGTGGCTTGGAGTTCCCAGATGAGGCCCCACCTTCTTATCTGCTGCAGGCTCCCTGGGCTACTGAGAGGTCATTGACATACTGGAGGCAAGCTATGAGCATGTAAAGCCTCCACTGGAGGAGTTTGGAGAGCTGCTCCGATGGTGGGAACAGGGAAGACCTCGCTCCTCATCACACCACCCTAACAGAAGGGGCACGTGGATCACACACTGAGAAGTGAAAATACAGATCTGCCTTGGCAACCCTGAAGGGAGTCACAATTCAGGAGGAGAGCTCAGCATGACCTGGGGAGCACAGTAGAACAAACTGCTCAGGGAAGGCAGAGAGGAGTAGCCTATATGCATGTCTACAGCTTGACTAGGGCCACAGAGAAAAGATGATGGTGCATGTGGAAGAAAATGGAGGAACAGTACTGTAGAGCAAAAATATATTTTGATTACTATTGGTTATTCTGTTAAGGGAAATGCTACGTCACCAATTCACTTTGAGTCCTGGACAATGAGTGGTTTTATAACAGCACTGTTCCTCATAATGTGCTTAGCACCATCTGCTCTCTGAATCTAACATCACGATCACCCATCTGCAGCGGATATTTCTAACTCTGCACCCTCACGGCACCATGGCAGACAACAAAAGATGCATAAAGGATTTTTTACGGCTGCATGGGCAGCGTAGAAGAGCAAAATGGAGATAGTCACAGATCCTGTACATGGAGAGGAGTTAACAGCAGGAGCAAAATCCGTGCTGTGCTCTATTTGCATTCTTTGCGCAGCTGTAGCTGTGACATTCGACAAAGATATGGGAGCAGGCAAAGGCATACTGGAGGGTGTAACAGATGAAGTGGTAAACATGGAGTGTGGACAAGTTAAATGTGTGACCCGGATTCAGGCACCGGAGAGTCAGCTTAAGGAGTTTGACATGGAGGTTCACGACCAGATACCCATCAAGTTCAAGGTGATACGGAGAATGGTGAAGTCTACGCTTTAAAGCCTTTAGAACAAGCCAAGGAACATGTCTGAAGCTGTTGGGTGTCACAGCAGCAAAACAAATCATAGTTGTATAAAATGAGAGGTGTTCCGGGCGCTTGCTAGCCTGAGTGCTGAGAGGGACCCGCACTTCTTGACATTGGGGTTACAGCCAAAGCCTACACATCTCCATCTCAATCATCTTACATTTGGCCTTACAGGATTTTAAATCTCTCATGGTCCTCCCAAGGTACATGTTCACTTTCCTTAGGAAATCTCCTCTACTGTCAATTTGAAAGTTTCTTCCACAACACTTTGAAGACCACTGACAGCTGTCTTGTTTGAGGATGGCAACAAATTAAGGCTGTATTATCATGAAGCTCTATGACATGGCTACTCACAAACTTTCTCTTGGGCCAAATTTACAGTGTGGTTTGTGGCAGAGGGCTGCACTGTGTGGGGGCGGGGGGCGAGCTACAGGAAACAAAACAAAAACTGTGACCATGAAGTTGAACACAGGCCCCTGCAGCAGACACATTTGTCCATTGAGCCACAAGACCTGGCATACACACATCAATGTATCTCTCTCTCTCTCTCTAGCTATCTCTCTCTCTGTCTATCTTTCTCTTTATCTCTATCTCGCTCTCTATCTCTATCTAACTCTCCATCTCTATCTAACTCGCTCTATCTCTCTCTGTCTCTCTATCTATCTCTTTCTATCTACATATCTCTCTCTCTCGCTTTCTCTCTCGGTCTGTCTCTGTCTCCATCTGTCTCTGTCCCTAGCTGTATGCATTTGTCTCTACCTGTCTCCGACTGTCTGTCTCTGATTGTCTGTCTCGATCTGTCCCTGCCTCTATCTGTCTCTGTCCAAACAGGAAGCTTCCCAAAAGGCCCTTTAAAAGTCAGCTGTGAAAGCGCTTACAGCTGACTTTTAAAGGGCCTTTTGGGAAGCTTTCCGAAGGTGCCGTTTGTGATGTCACAAAGGCAGACAGTAAATACAGAAGATGGCTGCAGGAGCATATGTAGTGAATACCTATTTAATACGTAATCACTACGTAGGCTCCGGCGGTCATCTTCTAAGGTTTACTGCCGGCCTCACTAGAAACATAGACATGACAAGGCAAGGTCCGCCGTGCCGCCAATGAAGGCCTGCCGGGCCACTTGCGACCCGCAGGCTGTACTAGGAGTACCACAACTCTATGACATACATAATGTATGTGTCCTGATGAAAGAGATGATATTGCTTTGAGCCTATCTTTCCAGTGCAATAACACAAGTCTGTCAAATTGGAATTGGGCCTAATTCTGTTCTAACCCAATCCAGGCTGCAATAGCACTGCCTGCAAAACCTATAATAATAATGGAGTCATTAAAGCCTCTTGTTCCAATGTTCCTGTATACAACACTTTCTCCACTTTTCAAAAAAAGTAAAAAAGCATTTCCTCAATAGATGTAGTTTCTTAGAATCCATGAATGAATGCACTAAAGAATGCTAAGTAGTGGCATCATTTTAACATGCTCAACTGCCTTTATCTTGAAGAGCTAGTATTTATCCCAGACTAGCAATTCCACAAGGGCTTCTGCCAGTAGTTATCTATAGGTAATGAATTACTGAGTAGTAAAGAAAGGGGCAATAGTCAAACCCTATGGCCACTGCTATAATTAAATACATTTGAATGACAAGCAAGACAAACCTGGGCAAACAAATATTCTGTTCTGTCTACAAGTTCGAAAAAATTAAATCACCAACCCAGTTCAAATGCTGGGGTCTAACTACTTCAAACAAATCTAAAAAAAACCTCAAAAACCTTTGGCAATTCCTAAAATAACAAAATATGTAACAAAAAAACTGGGAAGTAAACATAAAAGGGTAATTGAAGGGTGTAGTGGTAATCCAATGGAAATAAAGAGAACTCCAAGAAATGAAGTGAATAGTATTTATTCCTGAGCGGTGAAGAATAGATGCAGCTGCAAGGAAGGTTCATCCAAAGAATGAATCCCAACTCCAGTTTCAGTACACACATTAGAACATTCATTTGTAAGAAAACATTCCACAATACATAGAAAGAATTCCATTTAAAGGAACATGCAATCACTACACATCCCCCTTCTTCAATAAAAACACCAAATAATAAAAACAATAAATACAACAAATGTTAAACAAGGAATCCAAATAAATCAAGAGCAAACAAAATCATCAAATTTCTTTGGAGCTACAATCTCCCTCCCAAATCTAGTAAATTTAACAGGTAAAGAACTTCCCTCCAAACTAATACCATTTTGTGGATTAGAACTCTCAACCTGTGGTAAACTGGCATGTTGACTGGCAGGTTGATCAGCAGATTGTGGTGAACCATGTGTCCCTATAGTGTTAAACAACGAATCTTCAGTAAACACACCACTTGGAGACTCCAAAGAAACAGGAACCTGTGAACCTTCCTGAGCTTCAGAATCTTCACCCACAACACCATCTCCCTTTTCAAACTGAGAAAAAAACATCTAACAACCAATAATCCCTTTCCAAATCACTACAGAGATTCCCCTCTCTCAAAAAACACATTTCCAAAAATGTTATGACACTTTGTGTATCCACCTTAGATACAATTTCCACTTCCAGCCATCTTGAAAATAAAACAACTAACACTAAAATGTACCTGACAGCATTATCTTGCCAAATAACGGGTCCCATGATATCTAAAGCCACACTCTGCCAGGGTAAAGTAGGACATTCCAAAGTCGACAGAGGTGGATTTAAAGATTTCTGTGTTTTGTCAGAAATTTCACACTGAATGCAATTGCGAACAAATCTTTCTATGCTCACATCAATCCCAGGCCACCAATATAACATCTTAATACTTCTCTTCGTTCTAGTGATCCCTGGATGACCTTCATGCCCCAATTCAAGTATTCTGTCTCTCATACCCACTGGAAGTATGATTTTTTCAGATCTGCACGGAAACTCCCCATCCTGACTTAATTCGTCCCTGACTTCCCAGAAAGGCCTTAGCTTTTGATCCAGTTTGTCCAACTTACCCCATCCCTGAATAAGTTTGTTAGCAACAGTTTGCAACAAATCATCTTTTTTGTGTTCCTCCTCCCATATGCTCTTCGAGAGAGTAGGAGTATTGTCAAACACAGCTGCAACACCCTAATCATTCCATGGATCTGGTGCAATCTCTTTGAGAGGTAAAGAATGCCTACTAAGAAAATCTGCTATGACATTCTTAGCCCCAGGAACATACTGCACCTCATAAACAAAATCTTGGATTCTCATGGACATCCTTGCTGTTCTGGCCGAAGCTCTAGAAAGACCTTCGGTAGTCAATAACTTTGTCAAAGGTTTGTGATCTGACCTTAAAAGGAACTTCTTTCCCCAAACGAACTTCCTAAAATATTCCATAGCCCACACACACGCCAGTGTTTCCCTCTCTATGACGAAGTACTTCACCTCCGCAGGAGACAACGCACGAGACGCAAAAGCAATCACAACTTCTTTGCCATCCTTATTCATCTGTGACAAAACACCACCTAAACCTGTGCCACTAGCGTCAGTAGTAACAATAGACTTTGCCTTTGGATCAAATCCTTGTAATGCAGGGGCTCGTGCAATCGATTCCTTTATGATGTCAAAAGACTTCTGACAGTCGTCAGTCCAACAAAAAGGAACCTTATTTTTCATCAAAGTGTGCATGTTATACGTCTTTTGCGAAAAATTGTTCAAGAATTTAGCATAAAACTCCGCTAAACCCAAAAAGGACCTCAACTCATCTTTTGATTTGGGAGAAGGAGCCTTCAAAATAGCTTTGACCAATGAGCTTTTTGGTTTGATACCTGACCCATCAATTTCATGCCCTAAATAGGTGACATGTTTTTCTGAAAACTTTGTTGCCCTCTGCAATTAAGCCATTTGTCCTAAGGATAGATAGAACCTCCCTCAATAATGTATCATGATGAGTTTTACTTTTCCCCATGATGAAAATATCATCTTGAAATACAACTACTTAAGGTATGCGATTGAATAGGTTCGACATCAGCCTCTGAAACACCACAGCGGCTGATGCCAACCCAAACGGCATCTGAATGAATCTGTAACAACCGAAAGGAGTACAGAAAGAAGTCAAATGTCTGCTTTGCTTATCCAGCACTACCTGGTGGTAAGCGGAAGAAAGATCCAAAGTGGAAAACCACTTCGCATCCCGTGTTAGAGAAAGCATTTCATCTATTCTAGGGAGGGGAAATTGGTCCACAATAATGTTATTATTGAGATGTCTTAAGTCCACACACAAACGGGCTCGGCCATTGGATTTCCGGGCTACGACCAAAGGCGAAACCCATTCAGCAGCCTCAATAGACTCAATGACTTTATTAGCTAACATCTTGTCCAATTCTTGTTTGACCTCCTCCCTGATGATAAATGGAATGTTCCTAGCCTTATGAATTTTGGGAATTGCACCTTCTTTCAAACAAATCTTATGGGTGAAACCTTTCAATTTCCCCATACGACTCTCAAACACCTCAGGAAATTCTTCTAACACCCACTTCTTAGTAGCCACACTCTCACAAGAGACCAAAACCTGCTCTTTGCTATTCGGGTTGAGAATGATGTCCAACAACTTTTGATCTTTCCACCCAAAAACCGGTGGACCATCACTGGCAACATACAATTTCCCAGTAGCTTGCCTTTCTTTAAATCGAAAATGAGTGTTCTGAGCCCTAAAAAGTTGATATCTTCACCAGTGTAACTCTCTGCGGACACATCATTAGGTTCCAACCATTCACCTATTTTGTCTACAAAATGGCTTCTCCACATTTTCTGAGGGGTAATAGTGAATGGTGAGCCTGAATCAGCAGCCAACTGAACTGTGATGCCACCCAAAGAAATGAGACACAAAGGTTTAGAAGACATGTCACCTTTGATGTTCAGAACCACTTTCTTCTTTTGAACTATGTTTACTTGAACATCACTATTGACCGAATCAGAAGTAACATCCTCACACTGAACATATGTGACTTTCTTTTGTGAAACCTTCTCGTTTCTTCTGTTACATACTCTTGAAAAATGACCTATTAGCCCGCACTCCAAACATTTAGATTGTTTAGCAGGACACTTTTCAAAAGTAGCAGCATGGGAGTAACTGCCACATCTATAACAAATTACATTACTGAATTTCTTTTGTTCACTGCCATCAAATTTTTTCCGATCCCTATCACGGAAATCATTTTTCCCTTTAACATATTTCTCATTTCTAACATTCTTAAATCCCGATTTTTTTTCATCAACTTTGCTCAAAATTTCTTCTGGAACCTTGTTATCCTGAGATAAGGTCGCCTTTGCACAACGATCAGACAATTCTGCTTACTTGACTAGAACGATAATATCTTTAAGACATTTGTCCCCTTCAACCCACAACTTATCCTGTAAGGTTTTGTTTTTGGTATACATAACAACCTGGTCACAGATTAAATCATCATGCAATTGGGCAAATTCACACTTCCTGGCTAGTTTCTTTAAAGCTGAAACAAACTCCTCCACAGATTCATTTTTCCCTTGTTTCCTGTGGAAAAAAGCATGTCTAGTTACAGCAATGCATACTGATGGAGAAAAATGATCATCCAAATCTAATAAAGCACTTTTAAAAACATCTACATCTCCTTCTGCTCTATGATGATTGTGCACTTCCTCAAAAATACGTAACCCTTCTGGCCCCCAGCCAGAGAATATAAAAGCATTCTTTTCTTCCTCTCAGGAGAAAATGCCCCATTGATGTCCTCTAAATTCGCTATATAATTTAGGAAATATGCTTTCCAATTTAACCAAGCAATTACAGGTTCTCCAGGAACAGATAAAAACTCCTTTGGTGAGTTAATTGGTAAATTTGAGGATAAATGTACACTCGAAGAACTATTTACACCCGTAGCAGTTTGTGATGCACCAGGTTCCCTTTGCATATTGGAAAAAAAGGTCTTTTAACTAAAACCTGCAAAAGAAATTGGGTTAGTAAAAGAAATCAAATCGGAGGATATAGAAACTCCAAATCGTGAAATAACCATTTCGTGAAAGGTGTCCTCCAGTAATGTTCTAGACTTCCAGCTGCATTAAAATCCAAGAATAGTAGAAAATCCTTGTGAGTTACAGCGCTAAACTTCGTGCAATATATATAAAAGTACCGCTAAATTCCTTTCCGAAAATTGCTTCTTCCGATATTTCCACAACGCGAGTGGTTGCTAAGGAAACCCGAAACAACACTTTCAAAATGGCCGTCAAATGTAGGCTGATGCGTGATGATGCTATCACGCTGGGTGGCGTGATGCGTGATGATGCTATCACGCTAGGTGGCGTGCGTCCTAACGCGTCGTGATGACATGGTGTCGTCCACTGATTCCAAGATGGAGATGAGATCCGGTGCACAGCTCCCTCGAGAACCACGTCAGAGACGTTCCAATGTAGGACGCTATTGCCAGGGATCCGTTAAAGCGCCGATTTCAAAGGTAAACAGCAGGTAGAAATCTCACTGTTTGAAGTTCACACAGTACAAAAATCGCCATCCAAACCGGATAATTTCCTTTCATATGCCTCTTCCCAAATGAGTGCCCAGTACGATTCACGCTTCATTCAGTCCCAAACTACTCCTCGTGTAGGAGATAAGCAGTAACACGAAGCAACAGAAACGTACTCCAGAACAATAAAATTCTTTATAATTCCAAAAGTCGAGATTTAACAAAAGGCAGTCACTTTTGTCGTTTAAATCTGGTTCTTTTTCTTTCAAAAACCATCCATGTCGCCAAAATTGTAGTGTTCCATTTAAAGGAAGATGCAATAACTACAAAGGGTTTTGTCTGGTTTCTATTTATACCCTGACAGAAAACAAGAAGCAAGAAAAGAGAAAGAAAATGAGCAGACAAAAAACAAAGGAGTAAGACGGAAGTCGAAAGAGACAGAAGAAAAAAGGTGGGGTAAGAGAAGTAGAAGTAGCATGAAGTGGCAATCAATGGGTGAGCTAAGAAAGGAGAGTTGAAGAAAAAAGTTGGCTGCAAGGTGGAGTGCTGGGGACCTGGGTTAATAGGGGAGAAAATTGTGTAAATAGTTTAAAAGGGAGGGTAGGTGCTTCACTATCTTAAGAAAAATAGGTAAAAAGGGGAGAAAATTATTTCTGCACTCATTCCTAGGAAAATAAAAACTTATGAAAATATTTTTTTTTAAAAGGCGCTTGTCACATTGGTTTCATTACCATGGTGAATGCCATTTATTTGGAATACGTTTAGGAAAAGGGTTACTTGGAATAGGTTTCTCAAGTTACATTTTCCCTTGAGTTCATGTAGAGTCTTTTAACCATGGCATGGCCATCTCTGCCGACTGGCTGTTGAATAGGCTGTATACATTGTAATTACATATACCCTCTTGTTTAATTTAGGCAGATGACAGACCATGTATGTCCGGTCCTGATGAAAGCCTAGACACCACCTGTTTTAGGTCAACAATCCCCATTTATTATTTTAAGCTGTACCCACTAGCGACATAAAAAATGCATAGCAAGTCCAACATGAGGCATTTCTTTTTTTTGGGGGGGTGGGGTGGGGGGAATCTTTCAAAACCTTTATTGAACTTAAGGCACGATACAGTTATGCATTCGGTTATACAGTTTGACATCTGGATGTTGTAAATAATGACGTTTCATCAGCACATAGACAGTACAATGACCAGAGCATGCATTTGGCATGTAGGCCGACGGTTTAGCTGACTTACGTGTATGGTGTGGCGTCGTCTTGTCGTGTATTAGTAGGGCTGGGTTGTCTCCGTCTGGGGTGCCGTCTGTAGCCTGGGCTGTGGGGCCTGGTCGAGGGGCTCCTCAGGACCGGCAGCTCGGTGGAGGTAAGAGATCAGGGGGGCCTAAATGTTGTGTGGTCTGTTCGCCAGGGGCATTAAATCCCAGTATTCGCTTAGGTGTGTTTGGCAGTATGCTGCATCTGCTAGCCAGTGTTTAGACTGTGGCGCTGGTCTGCGGCCCCAGTGTATCGCCACCTGGTGCTTGGCCAAATCCAACATTGCGGTCAGTCTACGATTGGCATCGGAAACATCTTTGACGTGTCTCAGTAGACAAGTGAGTGGGCCTGGCGTAATGGGTTCAGAGGTTATGTCGCTGATGATTGTGCATATGTGCTGCCAGTATTCCGCTACTTTGGAGAATGCGTGAATGTCGCATCCGGTGTTTCTCAGCGCACGCATCTAGTGTTCTCAGGCAAACCCATTCTGTGTAGCACCATTGAGGTGCGGTACAGCCGGTGCAGAAATTTGAAGTGAATGAGTCGCAGCTGGTAGTTAGGAGAGAGTCTTTTTGTTTGGTTACAGCAGTATTGCCACTGTGTTGGTGAGGGGCCTTCAGTTAAGTTGGCCACCCATGCACAATGAGCCTGCTCAGTATCAATAGGGTAAGCCGCTAATGTGAGTGCATACAGCCTAGTTACGAGTTTGCGCAAGGATGTAGATGAGTGTATGTATTCAAGCGCGTCGTTCGGTGGGGGAGCGTCCCGAAATGTAATGTTAGTGTTTTTGCAATTTGCTCCAATTTGATAGTATAGCAAGGTGTCAAGCGGTGTTGCATGCTCTGGAAGAGGGAGAAAGCTTCCATTGTGGTAGAGATCATCGTTGGTTTGCATGCCCAGGGTCGCGGCCCGGCGCGCCATGCTAGCTGTTTGTAAAGGTGGGAAAGAATGATTGTTTGCAAGTTGAAGTTGAAGCACCGGGACACTCCTTTGGAGTAGCTGAGCGCTATATTAAAGCAAACTTTAACATAACAAGTTGCATCGCGGAGCGTGTGGGTCATTGCCCCCTGTGTGTTTGCGGATCCCCTCCCATGCCCTGCGCATGCACTCCACTGTGTTGATTTCGGCTCAAGGAGCCTTGTGTGGTAGGAACAACGCCAATTGTAGTGGCCACGGGGAGGCCAGGTCTGTCACAACCGGCATGTGTGGCTGAAAATGCGTTGGGTGCAGCCAGGAGTGAAGGAAGGTGGCTTGAGCACAATGTGCTCAAAGTTTGAAGTCTGGAGCCCCCTTTCCACCGCGAGAGGAGGATAGGGTTAGGGT
Source organism: Lissotriton vulgaris (assembly GCF_964263255.1). Lineage (NCBI taxonomy): Eukaryota > Metazoa > Chordata > Amphibia > Caudata > Salamandridae > Lissotriton > Lissotriton vulgaris. Next base: position 1,309,726,310 of record NC_141687.1, read on the forward strand.
GTTGTAGGCAATACGGGGTTGGCGGCCTGCCAGATCAAGGTGATCACGTTAGAGCGTAGCCTTTTAAAAAATTGCGAAGTGAGTGGGATCGGGATATTTGAAAACAGATATACAATTTTAAGCAATACAACCATTTTGGTGATCGTGATTCACCCTGCTAGGGAGAGTGGGATGTTTTTCCATGCCAGTATCTTAGTTTCAAGCCACTCTATAGCTTTGCCAAAGTTCACTTTCTAAAGTTCTTCCATGTAGCTGCTCAGCCATATGCCAAGATACTTGGTCGGTCCCGTAGTCCATATTATCGGGTAGTCAGTGGAGAAGGGCAATGTTGCGTCGGTGAGAGGGAAGAGAACAGATTTGCCCCAGTTTATTTGTACCCCAGAGTAGTATCTGAAAACTATCAACTCTCGTCATTAAAGATAGGTTTTCTAGTGGCTCGCAGATAAACAATGCAACGTCATGTGCATACATGGAGGTCACAAGATGCGGGTTGAGAAGCCAATGCCATGTTGAGTATGGTGCTGACGTAACCGTGCTGTGAGGGGCTCCATGGCGATGGCAAAAAGCATTGGGGATAAAAGACAGCCCTGCCTGGTGCTTCTGGTAATGGTGATGGGTCGGTGACATGCCCGTTGAGGTGCCGGGTTTTTAGAGACCCGGTGGTGCCAGGGGATCACACCCGAAGACCTCTAGGTTCTCCCTGTTCTGGACTTACAGAAACACAGAGTCTTCTAGGTGAAGTCAATGATCGAGTTTTATTGGCTGCAACCAAGTAACATGTGTCCTAGAAGTACGGCAGCACGGGCCATAAGTTCTCAGGAGACTGTTCGTTTTTACAGAACCAGACTTCTCCTTATATACACAAATAACAGCTGCAGGCAAGAATTCTTAAGTTTACGATATGGCAATACAAATATTTCCACAATAATACAAAGAGCGAAGTCATGCTGGTCAGCACATATTTCAGATGTCCAGTTAGTGATGGATTACTCCGCCAGATCCAGAACTCCCATCAGATATCGATGAAATGCCAACAAGGTCGAGCACCCTCCCATCATAAACGGGTCATAAACAAGAATCATGGACAGGTGTGTGTGTGTATGGGAAAACAGGGTCTGTATGCAGTGAAGGGTTTATGACATGTTGTGCCTTGATGATATCTAGCTCGGCCACTGGGTGAGGAGTTGCCCAAACAGGCTTGGCTGGAGGCAGTGGAGTCAGCTCGGCCAGGTCATGGGGAAGTCAGCTACGGTGGACGTGTCCTTTCAGATTAAAACTCGGCCTTAATCAATTGATTATATGAGGGCAAGTCATAAGATGGATGCCGTTCACAAAATGGCGTCTGAGGGTTCGAGACGGAAACCACGATTTAAGGGTGTCAGCATCACTCGATCGTGACGCAAATGCATAGAAATGATGTCCTAATCATTACCGGTCCGTCGATACCAAATTCGTCATGTTACGACGACATTTGTGACACGAGTGTGCGGACCCCGGGGCTGGTGAAACGAAAGGGTCCAGAATTGCAGTACCACAGGCCCTCCTTTTGCCCTCATATAAGGCAATAACTCTAATCTGAATCCAGATCTGTATTGACGAATTCGTGGAGATGCTGTTGGAGCATCATTTTGTTGCTCAGTTCGTCCCTCGATACAGGCTTCCTTACACATGAAGTGGCGCAGAGGCCACATATTGCAGGAGCGCACTGCACAAACAGGCAGAACATAAACAGAACGGCTAAGATCATACCAATGAAGATCAGAGTTTTCCATCCCCAGGCAGAGATCAGTTACCAGAACCACCCTAGCAGAGACCAATCCCCTTTTTCCATGTGAAGGGAATCAGAGATTTTGTGTAGTTTGGAGATGGCCTGGTACACTGTCGGAGCATTATCGGGGATGAAAATGCAGCAACTAGATTGGATCACTCTACATACACCACCACGGTCTGCAAGGATGACATCTAGGGCAACCCTGTTCTGAAGGGTCATAAGTCGATCCGACTGAAGCTCTGCTGTCAGGTTGCTAAGGGCACCGGCCGTTTCAGTCACGGCGGACTCAACTATCCTCGTTAATTGTCGAATGTTCCTGCTGTTCACCATAGGCCCCCAAAATGGCAGAAAACCCTTTGCGAAGTCTCCAAATTCTTGACCCGCAGTGTCGTCTTGACTCACGACACCCCTAACTGTCCTTGTCCGATGGTAATCCGCCCCGGCCGTATAGGTGGGTGGCAGCAGAAATGAGATGAAGCATGTGCCCGAGAAGTCGGCAGGCAGCCAAGTGTATGCCTTGTCGTGGCAGATGAAGTATGTACCCTTAGCCGCCAGAAATGGAGGGGAAGTTCGGGAGGCAAACACGTAAGTTTCCGTGCATATGCTCTTCCCCAACTGTGCTTCGGGATCCCTGCCAATACCTTGCAGACATAAGTGACCACGGTGGGGTACTACCCAGACTGAGGATGATTTCTTTGATTTCTGGCTCTCACTTAAAGAAATCCCATACTTGGTGATGTTCCACCTACTGTATGGGGTAAACTCATCTTTGGGAGTGGCTCTGATCGTGTCAATATCTCTACTCATGTTCTTGATTCCTGCTATTAGTGCCTTGTTGTTTGAGTTCTCCCCCCGAACGTATGGTTCAAGGGAAAACAGGTATATGGTCTGGAAAGCCCACAAAGAACCGTAATAACTGAAGGGCAGGACGAAGTAAGGGATACCCTTATCGGTTGTGTGCGGCATGAGTCCACATATCCAACAGTTCGTGTTGTTCATATCAGATTGGTGCTGGTGTAGGAGTAGGACAAATTAATTATTTACAAATTCGAGTCTTCTGGCAGACTCGTGTTCAGGTAGGGGATGGAAGGAGTGTGTGGAAATGGTAGGAGAAGGTGTGAGCGGAGTGTGGTATATAAATGGAACTCGAAAGATAGATAGAGCATAGCCAGTTAAAAACATTATTATACTACACAACATTGAGATGCTCAACACTAGAAAACGTCTCTTTGCCATTATAGTGCATATTTTCTTTTCAAAATTCATACGTCTAGCAGGTCTCTCTACCCTCGGAAACTCCATCCTCTGGTTGCTGCCCGCGGTGGGAGGTTGCTTCTGCCAAGATGTGCGCTCCGTCCAGTCCAGGGCGATTCCCTCAGACTGACCAGAACCGTTGACCTAGGCGTCCCCGGCTGCACTCCTCAGACTTCAACCGCGGCCTTAGCAGCAGAACCGGATGGCGGTTCGAAAATCAAAAATGAGCTAGTTCCCTGGGCGAGAGAGCTGTGGAATCAAAAATAGTTCATGGGAAAAAGGGAAGATCGCACTAGTTCGAGTATGTCAGTTCTTGGGTCTTGACCTTAGATTATATCGTTCTTTTCCAGGCACGGTGTGACCTTCAAACAGTGTTTCAGGTTTTGTAGTATCCAACTGCAGCGACGGTGGCACAGATCCTTGCAGAATGCAATCGCTCTCTTTGTTGGTACCAGTTCCTTTTAGTCGTGCATCGCTGAAGGGGACAAAACGTGATACAGACTCAGTCCCGGAGTCAGCGACTCCTTGCTGGACCCATCGGTCGTATGGAAGGGGCAACGGGACCCTTTTGCAATGGGCGCTGTGCACCCAATGTTTCTTGCCGTGGACACGTACTGCAGAGCGGGTCGACAGCAAAACCTGGAAAGGTCCGGTCCAGCGAGGCTCCTCGTTCTTGGTATGTCTGAAGTTGCGAATCAGGATCCAAGAGCCAGGTTCGATAGCATGGCCTGGATCGTCAGATGCCGGTGGAGAGGAGCTGTGGACCTGTTGATGTAAAGCATGCAGTTTAGTCGTCAAGTCGTGCAGGTAATTAAACAGTGCAGGGTACTCTATCTCACTGAGCTTTCTAGGCCTCGGTACTCCCCATATATTTGCGGGGCGCCCGAACACGATCTCGTGTGGGCTAAGTCCCAGTCGAGAATGGACAATCATCCTGGTAGACAGCAGTGCTAAAGGCAGGGCGTCTGGCCACTTGAGACCTGTGCTAGCTTGGATCTTGGCCAGTTTCAATTTAAGCGTGCCATTATAGCACTCTACCAATCCTGCCGATTGGGGGTGGTTTGCAGCGTGGAACTTCTGGCGGATGGCTAGACACTCACACACTCTCTTCATCACTCGTCCCACGAATTCACTTCCGTTATCACTCCAGACAATCCTAGGCATGCCGAATCTAGGGAAGAATTCCCTAACAAGGGCTTTGGCAGTTGACAATGCAGTGTTGTCCTTAAGGGGGTACGCTTCTACCCATCTAGAGAAGGAGCAAACAACAACAAGTACATATTTCAGGTTGTTGCACCTCTCCATGTGGATGAAATCGAGATGCAAGACCTCGAACGGATACGTTGGAGGTGCAAAGTGACCAGCTGGAGTTGGGGTTCCTCTACCGGGATTGTGCTTTAAACATACCATGCAGTTTCTGACCAAATTCTCTGCACATTTCGGGATACCACTATTCTGCCATACTGGGGCTAACAGCTTACATATTCCTTTCACACTGACGTGTGCCATTCCATGGGCCATTGTCACCACTGCGAGAACATAAGCGTCCGGTAACAACCATCGCTAGTGTTCTGACAGTTCGACCCAACAACCATTCGCGTCTAATCTACCCTTGCTTTCTCTCCATTCATTCACCTCTTTCTCAGTCGCGTCAGCTCGTATAGATTTTACGCTCTCGATGGTGTCCTCACACATACCCACATCAGGGGTCCATCTAGCAGGACCTACAACATACATCCGACTCATTGTGTTCCTTGCAGTCTCTTCCGCGACCTCGTCGGAAAATGCATTCCCTCGACCAACATCGTCTCGGATCTTTCTATGCGCGCTACACTTCACGATCGCAACCTGTAGGGGCAAGGTCAGTGACTCGAGAAGGTCGTGTACTAGCTGTCCGTGTTGAATCTTTGCACCATGCGACGTCAGGAACCCACGTTCACGCCACAATCTTCCAAAACTGTGGGCTACGCCAAAGGCGTACTGACTATCAGTGTACACATTCACTCGTCTTCCTTTCGCCAACACGCACGCTCTTGTGAGTGCGACTAACTCTGCTGCTTGTGCGGAATTGTGGGGGACGCGAGCTGTCTCTACAATCGTGTGTAATGTTGTCACGGCATATGCTGCAGTCGTATCACCATTCGGCAACTTGAAACATGAACCATCAACCCATAAATTATCATTACATTCAGGGAGAGGAGTGTCCTGCAGATCTACTCTCCCTTTTGTCTCTTCTTCTGTCCTAAAACAGCAATCATGTTTGTCGACCTCATCTGTCTCTGCTGGAATGGGTAATAATGTAGCAGGGTTGAGTGTATCACACCTCTTTATGTGAATGTGACTTGCTAACAGGGTCAATTCATAGCTGGACAGTCGAGCACTAGTTAGATGCTGTGTCTTTGTCCTGTTTAGTAAAATATCTACTGCATGTGGGACCATAACGGTCAGAGTATTATTCATGACTAACCCAGCGGACTTTCGAATACAGACAGCTGCTGCGGCAGTGGCCCTCAAGCAACTTGGTAATGCCTTAGCTACGGGATCTAGAGTCGCGGAGAAATACGCACATGGGCGTTGTTTGTCCCCAAAGTGCTGCGTCAAGACTGATAATGCGCAACCTTCCTTCTCGTGGACGTATAATGTAAACGGCTTGCTGTAGTCGGGGTTGCCCAATACAGGAGCTGAACATAATGCCTCACGCAACTCATGGAAACTCGCCTGACAATCGTCAGACCAAGGCAAAGGATTGGGTGTGTCCTTACGCATTAATGCCAGCAAAGGTTTGGCCAACAGTGAGAAGTTCGGTATCCATTGTCTACAATACGATGTAATGCCCAAGAAGGCACGCACTTCTCTTTGTGTCCTTGGGGCACTCAGTTCTGCAATTGCCTGTATTCTTTCTGGGGTCAGTCTCCTTCCCTCCGATAAGATGTGACCTAAGTAGGTTACTTCTTGTCGGCAAAATTGTAGTTTGGAAAGCGAGACTTTGTGCTTCATGTCGCATAAATGACGCAACAACGACAACGTGGCTTGCTTGCAGATTTCTTCAGTATCTGCAGCGATCAGTAGATCGTCTACATACTGTATTAGAGTCGCGCCACCAGGTAGAATAATCGTGTCTAGTTGTGTTTTCAGGGCTTGACTGAATATTGATGGGCTCTCACAGTAGCCTTGAGGAGCGCGTTTAAAGCGGAAGCTTCGTCCTCCTAAATTGAAGCCGAAGATATCTCTGCTCTCCTTGGCAATCGGGATGCTGAAGAAAGCATTCTTCAGGTCAATCACCGAAAACCAATTGGCTGAGGCTGGAACCATTGTCAATAAGGCAGTGATGTCGGGAACGACTGGAAACTGCGGTACAACGATCTTATTCACTTCCCTTAGATCGATCACAAATCGGTACACAGGGGGCTGTGAAGGATCGGTACGCTTTAAGACAGGCAAAATCGGACTGTTACAAATGTTGCCTGTAGTTTCTTCGATGACATCTTTCGCAATCAGATCATAGACGATCGCTAACAAAGCCTTTTCACATTCGTTTGATATTCGATATTGGGGAATACGTGGCAACCTAACATTAGCTTTTAATGTTATGACATACGGTGCTTTCTCCAAATGACCCACATCATTAGAACCATTCGCCCAAAGTACATCTGGAAGAGATGACAACTCAGTCGGAATTCTTTCTCTTGACAAATACATCGGGGAAATCACTTTCTTACCAAGCGTAAGTTGTACTCCCAAAGGAGAACAGTACAAGGTCGCATATAGTCTCTTCAGTAAATCCAATCCTAACAAATTTTCGCCACAACCTGTGGTAAGAATGAGGGGTGCTTCTAATTCGCATGGGCCAACAGAAAGGGGCATGGGACTGGAGATCGGGTTCCTAACGGGGGCGCCAGAAAAACCTACTGAAACTTTCATTTCGCCAGACAAAGGTGCGCCAGGAAGTTTTGAGTGCATAATCGAACTTTTTGTAGCACCAGTATCCAGCAGAAATGGCTCTGACACTCCGGATGTAATCACCTCAACGTAAGGTCCATTCTGGTCTACTGGAACTGAAACAACTCCCTCTCTTTGTCCATGGCTGTCCTAGCAACTATTACCCTCATTCTCGTTTTCTGCGTAATAGTCATCAGCATAGTACTGAGCTGTCCTGGAAGACGCATTTTTCTGTTGGTCAAAGCTATTCATGGAATTTTGAGGAGGAAAAGAAGTGGTGTTTTGGGAGAAATTTCCACGGCCCCTACCTCTAGGAACCTGTTGAACACCTCTACCTCTTGCACCGGAAACACCGCTTAAGCGTCGCGCAAGAGCTTGACAATTACTTTTGAAATGACCCTCTTCTTTGCAATAGGCACATTGATTCGGGCCATAGGGAGAACGCTGGTGGGAAAACTCGTTTCCTTGAGCGTTTCTCGAATACTGCTGTGGTTGCTGATAATTGGGCTGACTAGGAGTGCGAAGCGGATAGGCTTGCTGGAGAAGAAATTTAGTTTTTAACTCTTTAGTCTTCTTCTCTGTCTTATCTAGCTCGTCTTTGCGCTTATTTTCATAGTACTGGGCTGTGGCTAAAATCTGTGCTGACGTGGAGACAGCCCAAGCACTCTCTGAATCTTTCAATTTATTGCACAGTTCGGGAAGCAGATTATGTACAAATTTGTCTACAAACAGCCTTTGGCCACCCTCGGTAGCCATGTCCTGACCACTGTGATCCGTGAAAGTCTCCTCAAATCTCGTGAAAAAGTCAGACACATTCTCATCTTTCTTCTGTTTGCATGCGGATAGCTTGTCCCAATTTACACGCAGTTCAGGCATCAACGTTTTCATGTACGCAATAATCCTACCAGGAAGTTCTGCTATTAAAGGCTCGGGTTTAGAACCACCAACTTGTCTAGCGTCAGTAGCGGTAATATTAGCCCATGAATCACCTAGTTCTTGATCATGATCTGCATGACGAATTTTACTCCATAAAGGATGCGGAACAACATTCCCAAACAACATGTCTATGTCTGCTAAATTCATTATACATGAGCTGGCAGTTTGTGATAACTCCTTGTAATACCCTGCAGGATTTTTACGCGGATCGGGTAATGTCTGTTTGAGTGCTAGAACTTCAGATCTTTTCCAGGGGACATGTACCCATACTCGCTGGAAATGCGGTGGAACAGGTGGTTGTGCATTCGCATCACCTTCCCTCCATACTGGAGGAACCTCTCTCATGGGGTACTGTTGCGCCTTTTTCCTATCTGACACATCATCTTCATACAATGATCTCGAAACGTTTCCCTTACTCCTGTAAGATAACAATACATCTATGGCTTTTTCGACATTGGAACCTACAATCATACCCTTATAAAACCTAGCACGCATACGAAATAACTCATTCATCTTGCATTTGGGATCGTTTGTATCCAAATCGTCACAAAGATATACACACACCTCCTCAAAGACGTATCTTTGAGTGGGCGCATCCCATTGACTGAAAACTTCCATAACAGACTGAACATCATATTTAGCAGTGTCAGTAACCCATTTGCGTGCTAACTCAGTTAGTACTTCTCTTTCCTCGTAATCAGGCAGTTGACTACGCAACTGTCTACGTTCTGTTTTAGGGGTCGTTTTGGGCGACCCGAAGAAAGGTGATAATAGACCAGTGACAGTACTTGTCACTCTCTGTCTGACAGAAGGAGAAGCTTGCGGCGAGGCAGATGCGCCAGAAAAGACAGGCTGATGTAAAGAGGAAATCGAGGCAACAGCAGAGGAAGTTGAAGCAGTAGTAGACGTAGTATCATAGTGAATAGTCGGAACGGTAGGCAAAGTCGTAGAAGTAGATGGAGTATGTAGCAAAGGCGGCGGACCTTGAGAAGGCTGCGCCGAAGAAGTAGGAACCAGCTGAAGAGAAGCTGATGCTTGTGCAAGAGCTGCTTTTCGTGCGCCAGGACGCGGTATAACAATACGTCTCGGGGGTCCCACAACACTCGATGTATATGGCGGTGGTGAATTCAATAAATGGGACATTAACGGATCTTTCTCTGATGTTCCCTTTGAGCCTGGTCCCTCATGTGGTAACATCGGGTAGCATTTATCTATTGCTAGTTTCTTGCTTCTGAGCATTTGTTCACTTTCCTGCTCTTCCTCATTATCCCTGTATGCGATGGCAGCTTGTACCATCGACATACCTCTTTTGTTTTTCTTCGCTAGTTTCATTTCTTTCTGTTTGGCTTCTTTGCGCCATAAGCGAAAAGAGTCAAACATCGCCGGCCGGGCTTTCTTCTTGAACAATTTGACCTCGAGGTTGTCTAATATTTCTGAGTCAAAACTACCATGTTGGGGCCATTTTAAAACACCATCCTTGCGGGTGTATTTTATCCATACCTCATTATACGTGATAGGACCTACTCCGTGCTTTATATATAACTCATATGTTGGAGTTCCAATCGGAGGAACCGGACACGAATCCTCTAATCGGGAATCCTTACTACAACCAAGACAAAACAAGTTTCCAAGTCTGCTAAGACCAGGCATCTTTGCTCACTAGTCTAGCTTCAAACTTCAAGGGATTATCTAATTATGATATTTTCGTGAATACACGAATCCCTCGGTTTTGGTGCTTGCAAGTACCAATATACAAACCGTATCTCTGGGATACCAAACTAAGAACCAAACTAAGAACTGGGAGACGCTCCACTTATACTTAACTGAGTATTGAAGATCGGTGACGTCACTAGAAGACTCGTCTATCGTTTCGCTCTACCAAGGATCACTGGGTCCAAAACAGGGCGATAGTCAGGGCAGCAGTCCTTCGTAGCCGTCGGGACGCGGGGAACCTCGCAGCAAAGACCTTCGGAACCACGTCGACATGCAGGGGTCGCTGAAGTGGCTGGCCGTCCTCCGGAATTTTCACACGAAGCTCCTCACGAACATCTGGCTTGGACCGTCACCGCTTGATATCGCCTCGAGTTGGGCGCCAACTGAGGTGCCGGGTTTTTAGAGACCCGGTGGTGCCAGGGGATCACACCCGAAGACCTCTAGGTTCTCCCTGTTCTGGACTTACAGAAACACAGAGTCTTCTAGGTGAAGTCAATGATCGAGTTTTATTGGCTGCAACCAAGTAACATGTGTCCTAGAAGTACGGCAGCACGGGCCGTAAGTTCTCAGGAGACTGTTCGTTTTTACAGAACCAGACTTCTCCTTATATACACAAATAACAGCTGCAAGCAAGAATTCTTAAGTTTACGATATGGCAATACAAATATTTCCACAATAATACAAAGAGCGAAGTCATGCTGGTCAGCACATATTTCAGATGTCCAGTTTGTGATGGATTACTCCGCCAGATCCATAACTCCCATCAGATATCGATGAAATGCCAACAAGGTCGAGCACCCTCCCATCATAAACGGGTCATAAACAAGAATCATGGACAGGTGTGTGTGTGTATGGGAAAACAGGGTCTGTATGCAGTGAAGGGTTTATGACATGTTGTGCCTTGATGATATCTAGCTCGGCCACTGGGTGAGGAGTTGCCCAAACAAGCTTGGCTGGAGGCGGTGGAGTCAGCTCGGCCAGGTCATGGGGAAGTCAGCTACGGTGGACGTGTCCTTTCAGATTAAAACTCGGCCTTAATCAATTGATTATATGAGGGCAAGTCATAAGATGGATGCCGTTCACAAAATGGCGTCTGAGGGTTCGAGACGGAAACCACGATTTAAGGGTGTCAGCATCACTCGATCGTGACGCAAATGCATAGAAATTATGTCCTAATCATTACCGGTCTGTCAATACCAAATTCGTCATGTTACGACGACATTTGTGACACGAGTGTGCGGACCCCGGGGCTGGTGAAACGAAAGGGTCCAGAATTGCAGTATCACACCGTTAATCTTAATACGTGCTGATGGCATTGTATAGAGTAAATCAAAAGCGTTGGTGGTGTCTAGCATGGCCACAACCGTTGACAAGGCAGGGTTGAACTGGTGCATTACAGAGAAGATGGTACACACGTTGTGCGATGTGGCGCGGCCTGGTATGAAACCTGACTGGTCTGGGCGAGCTATTAAAGGCGTGATGGGAAGGAGCCGGTTGGCCAGTAATTTGACATATAGCTTGTTGTCTGTGTTTATCAGTGATAAGGGGGGTACGATCCGCAGCATTCAGGTGCATTATCGGGTTTAAGGAGAAGGGTGATCAAGGCCTCGAGGAGCATGGGGGGTAATCTGCCATGCGTGACTGATTTGTTGTACATTTCGGCGAGAAGGGGCGAGTATTCTTTGTACAACGCGGGTGTCAGCCCATCTGTACCCGGCACTTTATTGCCTTGGTAACCTGCGATAACTTTGCCTATCTCTTCAGTAGTGAATGGCTCGTCAAGATACTCGTGGTGCTAGTTGCCAAGCCACAGTAGCTCAATCGAGTCGAAGTATTGGTCTTTGATTTTGCGGGGCATCACAGTCCCTGCTATGTACAACTGGGAGTAGAAAGAGGAGACTCTAGTGATAATTTCGCTGGGGGATATGGTCCTTCTTGCAGTCTCATCAAATAGCTCTGTGATGTATGAGGAGGCATGCAGTTTCCTCAGTAGGTTTGCAAGGGTTTTCCTAGGACGGTCGCCTTCCCCGTATCTGCGGGCTAGGGCCCCTTTACCTAGGAATGCAACCTCCCTCTCTGCTTCTTTGTGATATTCTGACACTTTAGCTCTGATGTCTGCGAATGAGGTGGTGTTGGGGTCAAGGACCTGTCGCTGGTCAAGCAGCTTAATGACAGCTTCCAGCCGCTCCAGGGTACCTCTGATGGATTTAAGCACCTCAGATTGCCTAGCTATCCATTTCCCCTGGATCTTGGCCTTAAAGGACTCCCAGAGAGTTGAGGGCGATTCTACCGAGCCTGTATTGAGTTAAAAAAAAGTCAGCAATGGCCCAGCGCACTTCCTCTCGCAATAAAGAGTCACGTAGCGTGTAAGGGGGCAGGCGACATGCAAAGATGCAGCACAGGGTAAGCGGGATTTGCAGGGTCAGACGCACCGGGGAATGGTCCACTAGGGTACGGGCCAGATAGTCCGCAGATGTGGCCCAGGACACTACATCACGAGCAATCAGCCACAGATCTATGTGGGATCAGGAGCCATGTTTGTTAGATACACAAGTGCCTTCGCATGTATCTGGGTGGGTGCGTCTGCAGGCATCGAGCAGTGTTGTCTTCTGTGATTGTGTGCAGGGTAGCAGTGACCTGGGGGTGTTGTGTGCGCCCACCCGAACAGTCTAAAGGGACCAGGGGTGCCATATTGAAATCGCTGCCCCATACTAGTGGGGTGGGGCCGATGGAGGATATTAGTCTCCATATGTGAGTGTAAAATTCTGGGTCATCAGTGTTTGGACATAGCCTGCTGCCAGTATTACCGGCTAGGTATAGAGTGTTCCGGTTAGTATCACGTATTTGCCCTTGGTGTCGATGAATGTGTGTGTGTGGCGTGCCATGGGGGGCCTTTCCTAAAGAGTATGGAGACTCCTCGAGCATAGTTGGAATAGAATGAGGAATAGGATTCCCCCCAATATCTTGAGCGCAATTTGACCACGTTGGTGGAGAGAAGGTGGGTTTCTTGAAGACAACACATGTCAACTTTATGCCTGTTAAGGTATGTGTGTATGAGGCGAACCTTTCGGTGATCATTCATGCCTCTGATGTTCCAAGTCAGGAAAGTAACTTCAGTCATGCTTCAGGTTGGGTATGGGTGTGACGATGTACTGTCTGGTGTCTATAGTTGTCCCAAGGTGCCATATGTCAAGAGGTGCAGTGAACCGCTTAGTGAATGCAATCATTGCCATATTTAGAGAAAATGAATATTTTCCGTTTACCAAACCCAGGAGTCAAGGTGTCCTGTACAAATCCCCCATAGTGCTACCCGTGTACCCCCTCCCACTCCAACCCCCCCCCCCCCCAATTAGGTTGAGCTACAAGCCACCCCCCACCCAAGGCTCCCCAACTTGGAGAGTGCCACACGAGCACAGGAATTACCCCTTTGGGGTGTGAGAGCTCGGCTAGTTTCCCCCAAACCTATAATGCAGGGTGGCCAAGCCTTAGAGATTGCAGAGGAAAGGAATAGTCAAGATATGTATGACAGCATTTTAACAGAATAAAGGTCAGGTGATGCAGTTAGGCACAGTTACATATTGATAACAAGGTCCTTATGAAATCAGGGAGCACTTATGGCCCGTAGACGGGCTTTCAAAGTCAATCGTTGCTGGTGCGGCCATCTTCGGAGATTGCATGGCGGCCACAAGGAGGGGATTTCTGCAGTTGTTTGGCGAATGCTAGGGCAGCTTTCGGGTCAGTGAAAAATGTGTGTTTCTCACCCGAGTCAATGCGGAGCTTTGCAGGGTACAGTAATGCATAAGAGACGTGTAGCTGTTGGAGTAGCCGCTTGTACAGATAGAGTGAAGTCAGGGTAGAATGAAAGTGTGTTTCCCTGATGCCTGACCTCGCCCATTTCTTTGGCCTTTCGAAGGATGGAATCACGGTTGCGGTAATTTAAAAGGCAGGCTATTATGGGTCTTGCAGGGGCCCTTGGTGGAGGCCGTGGGCCAAGGGATCTGTGCGCCCGTTCTATGATGAAGTGCTCGAACAGAGCTGAACCGAAGAGTTTGCGTAGTAGAGATTCGAGGTAGTCCTCCATTTTTCTTATCGCTTTAGATTCCGCAATGCAAATGATGTGTATTCTGTTCCTGCGGGAGCGTGCCTCGAGATCTTTGTTCTTGGCGCGGATCATTTTGAGGAGTCACTGTTGGTTTTTCACACTTGTGTCAGCCGCCTCCGAGACCCTGGCTTCAAGTTGCGTGAGGCGGGTGTCATGTGAGTCGACATGTTTGACTCAGTCAAGGTGTGAAGACAGGTGGTCGATTTTGGAGTGAATTGACTTTAGACTGGATTTGACTTTGTGCAGAATGGTTCGAAGGCTGTCATCTTGAATTTCAGGTAGGTCTGTCTGCGTGGACTGTTCACTGGCCTCGGAGCGCAGGTTGCCGCCTCTACTGGTCCCTTGGCCTCCAAAGGTGAGCTTGGGTTGCTTGGCATCTGTCTTACCCATCGCCGGTGTTTGAGAGTGGCTGGGTAGCCGGAGGGATTGTGGCCGGTAGTGGTTTGTAGAATGTCTTATTTCAAGGATAGGTTTGGCGTTTTGCACCTGGTGGGTCTTCACGTGACCCTCCCTGCTTATCTAGGACTGTGGGCCGCCGGCGCAATTGGGCCACTCATGTGTTGATGTTCATCCTACCCGTACCAATGACATAAGGCCAAGGGGTGAACACCGGACTGGGAGTTACAATGCAGGGGCAGACAGGGATTGCCACCAAAGGTTCAGAGTCTGATCATGTGAGCACTGCTTGGTGTGTGAACGACTGTGTTGATCAGGGCTAGATTAATATCCTGAGGTAGCGCCGGTGCGCCAGACCCTCACAGGCCTACAGTTGTAGGAGGAAGGGACCTTCGCATCAACTGGAGCAGTCTGTGGATGGTTGTGCGGTGGGGGGGGGAGAGCAGAGCAGTTGGTCCAGGAGCGGTGGGTTACCCAGCCTCTTGCTGTACTCAGCAAGAGCTGTCGCAGAGCTCAAGACCAGAGCCTCTGCAGGCTGGGGCACCACGCACATTGTGACTTGTGTCTGATGCAGACGGGAACCCCACACCAGGGCGGTCATCGGTGTTCCGCCTCCCCCATGCACCGCCGCCTTACTTGGGTGTTTGTTAGGGAATCCACAGGCCACGTCGCTGCCTCCAGTATGACGCTATACGGTGCAGAGGCCGCAGTCTTCAGATTACGTAGGGCCTATGGGCCTGGGCACGCCGCTAGGGTGAGCCACCGGGGAGCCAAGACGCTTGCTCCAACAGGCGTCGACAGCACCCCCAGTGCGGACAATGGGTGCCTCAGGATTCCAGGCGAGTGAAGTCAGCGCGGTCCGGTGATAGCTTCTTTGGGTCGTTGCAGCTCAGGCCGAGTCTTCAGCCGGGTATCGCAGCCCCCCTTGTGGGTTAGTGTAGCAAAGTGATCCCAGTGGTGCTCTTACGGGGCTGGTGGGATCTGTTTTCTCAGCGTACTGGGCCTCCCAGATCGCCTGGAACGGCAGTGCCACTGCAGATCATGATCGACAGCGTGGGTCTTCCTTTTGTGCTGCTCTGGCTCCCCACTGCTAGCGGATGCCGTCGGATTTACTTGGCTCAGCCGGCAGAGCTCGCTTACCGCGCAGCCATCTTGCCGCTGGTGAGACCACGCCCCCAACATGAGGCACTTTAAAATAATTTTTCCTTCTTCCTCTTACTCAGGCATACCCACGCCCTAACAGTATAAGATCCCCCTCCTTAACAACACCAGAAAAGCCCCCCTCTTTGAAGGATAGTAACCCACACTCCTGCCTTTCCACAACAAGGGAGGGAAGATGGGCCTTATGATGAAGCATTTCAACCTTAGGGTGAGTGCGAGCCTTCATCCTTCAAGTGAAGGACTCTCATCACTCGATACAAGGCAGTGTCCTCCCCTGGTGCCTCCTTACTTATCTGCCTCCTTCCCCATTTTTACCTCCCATAGAATTGGGTGACTAATTACGAGCACCAATTTATTGTGCATATAGTCATCTCCTAGTCAGAGACATTAACACCACTAGATTTGCTTAGACTGATGTTAAAACTAAAGCCATTGCTCTCTCCAATTCCATCAGATTCCTGGGAATGGAGATGCATTGAGGTCACTCACAATAACGGTGTCCCTCTACAAAAAAATATATCTATACGAGAGAAGAGATTAATGAGAAAACTATCCTGTGTCTGTTGTTTGTGACAAGCACAATAGGAACATTGCATATACATTTCAAGTTCTCTTTTAATGGCTACAACACTGACACTGACAATGTTTTCCTTGTACTCTTCCAACCTAAGGAATGTTTTTTTTTCTTCTTTTTTTTTGTCCTCATATATGCCACCAGAATATATATGCTCTAGATGGGTCTCACTGTTGCCTCTTATACTGTTGTTTTTCGAGTCCGCCATGGAAAAACAGTATCATAGCAGACAGGGAATTCCCAGAGGTAGGCTGCTTTCCTTATCCTACTCCTCCAGGCCTATTTTAGGCACCCTAGGCCTGGTGGAGGACAGGACCGACACAACCTCTGGCATAATCACAGGACTGTTCACCTATTTATCCAGACCATCAGTTTAGACCAAACATTCTCAGTGTTCTCGCTGCGGCCAACCTGATCCATTTTACACACTTCCATTAAATACTTCAGACACACTGCGAATCTGGGGGGAGACGCTGACTTCCACTCCATGCAGATTTGTCTCCTTGCGATAACTATTGTGTAAAAAATGAATTGAGTATCCAAACTCTTGATATTATAGTCTTTCAATAGACCAAAGAAGACTAATCTGCGAGAGCACGTAATAATTGTTGAAAGTACATCCCCCAAAAAATCCGTTACCGCTTTCCAATAGTTTTGAATGACTGGACACTCCAAAAACATGTGTACATCATCAGCAGCGTTGTAATTACATCTGGGACAATAATAGTTGTTTCGTGTTATCTTATGCAGTTTGGCCGGCGTCCAATAGACTCTATGAGCCGTAAACAGATGGTTGCGCCTTAAATTAGCAGGTTTAATTAGCCTCTGTGAGAGAGAAAAGGAATCTAACCATGCCTTACTAACTTCTTCAGGGGGCTCAGCTATACAATTTCCCCATAACTTTGTTATCTCCAAGTACAGTTTACTCTCCTCTTCTTTGATCATTAAATTGTACCAAAATGATAGCTCCTTTACCCATTTCCCCCTTCTACCGATTGCATCGAGAATATCTGTATCTTCCTCCCTTTGCATATTTTGACTGGACCACCAGGCAGACAACTGGTAGTATTTAAACCTAGTCAACCGTCCATCTGTAAGCTGTACTAACGTGTTCCAACTCACTAGGCCCGAATCTGCCCAGAGGTCCCCCCATTTTTTAAACCCAGCTGTTTTCAGGGGTTGTGATAGTTGATTCTGGAGGCATTGAGGTGTACCAGGAGAGTCCCATATTGGGGAGTGTGTGTGGTAATAGGGAATATTAAATGTCTTCCTCATGAACCCCCAATTTTTTAATGCAGTCTGTAATATTTTAAGGCAAATTCTTTAAAAAAATTTCTGGTCTCCAAACTTGAAAATGAAGTATTCATGGTCATAAGGTGAATCAGTTAACAGGGCTTGAAACAGGCGGCCCTGTGATGATGCGTCTAGCTTATTTGCAAGAAGCCTAAAATTTTTAAAATGAAAAGCATGACAGTATGTCAAAAGGTCAGGGAGGGCGAGCCCTCCTATTTTTAGACCCCTCCTCAATTTTTTCCATGCGATTCTTGTTGACTTGCAGGCCCATATAAAGGATCCGATTTTACCCTGTAGAGTGTTAATATCTTTCAGTGAGAAAGATAAGGGGGATGCAGTTAAATAAGAAGGTCAATTTAGGGAGAATTGTCATTTTAATAAGGTTGGCCCGACCATAGATGTTTAAAGGCAAATTCCCCCATCTTGTTAAAGTTTTATTAATATCTTTAACCACCTTTTGCCAGCTGAGAGAGGTGATATATTTTAAAGATTGAGTTAAGTAAATTCCCAGGTACCTCATATTTTGCACCTACTATATGTGTGTTGTTATTCCACCCCATAATCTCTGTTTTATCTTTATTAATCTGGTACCCGGACAGTTTCCCAAATTCTTCCGATAGAAAAAATAACCTTGGGATTGCTACCAAGTGATCGGATGTATATAAAAGAAGATCGTCTGCGTACAACGCCACCTTCAAAGGCAGATTTCCAAGCTGAAATGGTTGAATAGTATTGTCCTCTCTAATCCCGCAGACGAAGGGCTCCATGTAAACATCAAACAAAAGGGGGGACAGAGGACAACCCTGCCTGGTACCTCGTGATATATCAAACCACTCGGATAAAATTCCGTTGACTAAGACCTTAGCCTTTGGGCAATGATATAAGGATCTGACCGCCTCTATAAAAATTTGGGGGAACCCGAAGGCCGCCATTGTGGCCCATAGATACTTCCAATTGACCTGATCGAAGGCCTTAGCCGCATCTATGGCAACCAGCGCCAGTGGGAGATTTTTAGCGTTAGCATAGTCTATGGCCCCTATTGCTTGAAACGTTAGTTCATTTAACTGTCTCCCTGGAATAAAACCTCTCTGGTCAGGGTGGATTATAGATTTTATGACCTTTGATAGTCTAGTAGCTAAAATACCTGAGTAGATCTTCATGTCCGAGTTTAATAGTGAAATAGGTCTATAGGACTCTATTCTTTTCAGGTCTTTATTTGGTTTGGGTATAAGCGTTATAATGGCTTCTCCCCATGAAGAAGGTATAGAGTAGCCTTGAATCAATAAGAGATTGAAGAGTTCCCTTAATGGAGTTATTAATTGATCTTTATTGTCGGAATAGATCTCTACTGGCAACCCATCAGAACTTGCCGCTTTCCCCCTTTTCATTTTCTTCAATTGACCTAAAATTTCCCCCTCTGTTATCTCACTTTCCAAATATGCTTTATCCGATTCGGACATTTGCGGCAGATGTTTTATACTCAGCCATGATTCTAAATCCACCCCCGTGGGATCTTTGTCTTCCGTGTAAAGACTCCTCATAAAGGACCTAACTTCTTCTCTTATCACTGCGTCTGTTTCTATCATATCTCCTGACTGTCTATGCACTAGGGCTTTGATGTTATTTCTCGTTCTCTCTTCTCTGGCTTTCCAGGCAAGGAGAGCTCCACACTTCTCTCCATACTCAAAATTCTTTAGTCTGCTGGACTCCCATTTTTCTTTAAGAGTTCTTTCATCCACAATTTTTAACTGGAGCTGCAAGTCAACAAGTTCCTTCTCTAACAGATGTACTTCTCTAGAGTTTGTAAGAATTGCATTTTGTAATTCAAGATCCTTTCTAGTTATTGCTGCCAAATCTTCCTTTCTTTTTATTTTTATACTTTTTCTCTTATGATACATTAAAGAACTTAGGACACCCCTCAAGTAAGCCTAGCTATCTCTCCTTCACGCCCTCAGGATTATCGGACCATGCTGTTTTAGAATTGGTAGTTAAACTGAATATAACTTCACCAAAACCAAGGTGGACACTGGAGAGATCATTACTATGAGATAATCAGATAAAGGTAGTAGTTAAAGACAAAACATCAGAATTCTTTTTAATAAATTCAGGATCCTCCTCCTCTCAGATAGTATGGGAAACGTATAAGGCTTACTTGAGGGGTGTCCTAAGTTCTTTAATGTATCATAAGAGAAAAAGTATGAAAACAACCTAAGGAATGTGATGGAATCTTAAATCTGAATAGGCAGCCTTCTTTTTTGTTAGTCTCTGGATACAAGGATAATAGATGTACTGGGAATGTTCTGGATCTTATTATTGTCATTTTTGAGTTCTTTGCACTTCATATCCTAGTGGAACAGAACAGATGCTAGAAGGCAAATGCACAGTATTCCTGTTAAGTGTCAGTCAAATTCAATAATCCTAGAGATCAAAGATCTCTTTTAGCCAATTCTGTATTAGTAATGGCAGTAATAATGTATCTTTCCCTTCCACCAAAAACTAAAAGCATATTTTCAAAAATAACAAAGTGTGAATTGGGACTACTACTTCTTTCCTACTGCCATGAAATACAAAGAGCCTCTTAGGAGTGCTTGTGTCTCACCACTTCCGTAGACTACCTTACCACATAGTTGGTTTAAAAAGATTAGAAAGGAAACACACCAACCTCGTGCCGCAAACTCTCTGCAAATGGCATTTTTCTTTTTTTTGCTATGAAATAAATTCTCTGGTCACTGTTGCTGATCGACCACTAGTGATAACGCCTTTCTGGCTTCCTTTTACCAGCACCTCTTGCAGCCTGTTTACCTCTTTCTGTCAAGCTCTCTCATCTTCTAAAATTGTTCTCAATCACATTCTTTGACCTGCCTGCCCCATTTCACTCTTACAGGCCACAGCAGTCATGGATTTTCTAGTTAAATTTAAGGCTTGCATTCTGTATTCAACTTAAACTCATGCAGAAAGGGTAGGCTAGCAATAAGGAACATATTCCCTTTTTGGTTATGTGGCTTTTGCCACATTCCTATTCTATACTGGGAATGCCTACTGAGAGATCTTGATACAGCTAGAATTTTCTTTTTTTATTGAAACCTCACCACCATTTCTTCCTAGATTATAAGGAGTAGTCTATGGAAAATATGCATGTCAATGAAAAAATTGGGTCAGGAGCCATAGGCAACAACAAGATATATGTAGTCAAATTATGTTAATTGCATTTGTACACTGATGCCATAGCAGTGTTGAATGCTTTAGATTCCTTTAAAGTGCACATGCTTTTAAATGCATGCTTGTATGGCATCTCCTTTTGCTCCCATAGGAAGGCACATTATAGAGATGTTATTCAGGCAGGATCTGTTCTCTAAGTCTTCTAGTTTGTTTAAAAGTATTTTAGTGTCCCTGCTCCTTGAGTTGTTACAATAAACTTTGGGTTTAACATTGTTTTTTTATAGCTTTCTCTGCCATTATTCGGTTGTCCAGGTGATCCATTTTCTATCTTTATTTTCATACACACCTTCCTGAGCAGTCAATCTGATGGGTCCCATTTTTTTATTGAATTCCTTCAGAACACACATCCATTCCACCTATGGCTATTGGTGGAGCTGTGACCAGGGTTAACTGTGGTTGTAGATGGAAGATGGCTGCCTGTTTGTCTTGGTCAGTCATCATTTCTTCTATGTCTGCCCTGAACTTACTTCCTGTTGGGGCCAACCTTTACAGATCACTTGTCATCCCACAAAACCCCTGTGCAGGCATTTCTTTTTAAGGGACCTAGCAATCGACATTCTCTGCTCTTGCTGCTCCCAGATAAGTTCTAACCTTTTGTATGGGCCTAACCTTCCCCCAGACTCTCCACACAACAAGCACAGCCTGTTCTATTCTACCTACTGGGGTATTCACACACTGGAGCATCGGTGGATGCCTAAGGAATCATCACTCTCTGCCAACCTACGTTCTTAAAGCTCCCCAATAGAGGTATGTTGCATGATGGTACTCCCTTTAAGTTACAGTGAATCACACTACCAAGAGTTTGGCATTGCTGTCATTGGTGGGGGTAAGTGAGCAGATTAAATGGCTTCCTCTTATGTTGGCTTCTGTGCCTTAATCTGACTTTTTAAGGCTTCCCGGCTCTCGGTGGAAAGAGGACTCCTAATGCATGGATAGGTCTTTTTGATTAGCTCTTGGGCCATTGGCTTAAGGGAATCACTTCAACTTATTAGTAGGCCACTTTGTGGCTCTGTGGCCAACTCAGCTTTGTTCTTCACAAGAGCCGTGACTTCAAGCATGAATCACCTCGCCCTACCAATCACCAAACACACAATTAAATCAACGTTTGACTCAAGTTTGACTCACTGCTAGCTACCTGTTTGATGCATTCAGGATCCCCACTGCCTAATCTTTCATACCTCTTTGTAGTCAAGTGTGTCTGGGCTACTTTATATTGTTAGACAACTTTTTATACAACACATTTTTCTACGAGAACAGTTCTTATAAGGTTCCACATATTATTCAAAAGCTTAAGATACAGAAATATTTCAGTGCCAACGATGGTAGAAGTCTCCTCTTCTCGTCCAAATTCCATTTCTCACCAGTTGATT